>NC_142480.1:41025075-41328106 GCF_049115385.1 Moschus berezovskii | reverse complement strand
GAAAGGGAAAAACAGAACCCAAATTATCCATTATTGCCTCTGCCTTCTGAGGAAGGTGACATAATTTATACCACTGAAGAAAGAAATCTATGACTTTGTTCTCCTCACATGAACCAGTCGGAGAAAGGGAGACGTGAGACCCCAGTTCAGGAGAGCCTTTGGGTATTGAGTGGAGACTCAGAGCTGAGTTCTCCACAGGAATGGACTAAGATGGAGGTGAACAAAGAAGGATGGGGAGGGAAAGAGAGGGCTAAATATGTTGGTGAAAGGCTGGATCCTGAGCTGGCAGATATGGTCAAAAGAGAGTTAATTAAGTATACAAATTAGAGATTTGAGGTGACCCCACTTTCCCTATTACCTTAGGTTCTTCATCTAGTCTACTTTTTTTTTTTTAAGTATTTATTTGGTTGTACCAGGTCTTAGTTGAGGCATGTGAACTCTTTAGTTGTGGCACGTGGAATTTAGTTCCCTGAGCAGGGATTGAACCCAGGCCCCTTGCATTGGGAGTGTGGGGTCTGAGCCACTGGACCACCAGGGAAGTCCCTAGTCTGCTTTATATATTGTGTGAACAATGCTTTTGAGGAAAGGTAATTGAGAGTTGGACTGTGAAGAAAGCTGATCACTGAAGAATTGTTGCTTTTGAACTGTGGTGCTGGAGAAGACTCTTGAGAGTCCCTTGGACTGTGAAGAAAGCTGATCACTGAAGAATTGTTGCTTTTGAACTGTGGTGCTGGAGAAGACTCTTGAGAGTCCCTTGGACTGCAAGGAGATCCAACCAGTCCATTCTAAAGGAGATCAGTCCTGGGTGTTCATTGGGAGGACTGATGCTAAAGATGAAACTCCAATACTTTGGCCACCTCATGAGACGAGTTGACTCACTGGAAAAGACTCTGATGCTGGGAAGGATTGGGGGAGGGAGGAGAAGGGGATGACAGAGAATGAGATGGCTGGATGGCATCACCGACTCGATGAACATGAGTTTGAGTGAACTCCGGGAGCTGGTGATGGACAGGGAGGTCTGGTGTGCTGTGATTCATGGGGTCGCAAACAGTTGGACACGACTGAGCGACTGGACTGAACTGAACTGAATCTGTGTTTTACGTGATACAAGGTATGAAAGGAACAGGACATATGGATGGTGAGATTATCTCCTGTTCAACCGACTCAGCTATGGAAGATGATCAGAGCTGAAAGAACTGGGCTGCTTTGTGGTCCTCAAAAATGTTAAGAAGGATGTATGTCTTTGATCACCCACAGCAAGGAGATCAGGCAATTTTATTAGCATCTCCTGTCATCTCAGTTATACAAACTAAGAAGAATGAGACATACCCAGCAGTCACTGGTCCATTATAATTCCAAAGTCCAGCCAAGCACATATGTACCAGCAGCAAAAAATATTCCTTAATTAGGGTCCATTTTCTGCTCCCTGGCAGTGGTTCCCTGGCAGTGGTTCCCTGGTCATTATGTTTTGGGGCTCCTGAATTCATCCTCTCTGCTCATGGCTCTGCCTTCTTAATTGTCCTTCCTTTTCTTTGGGAGCTTCTCTCTCAAGCCTTTTCTTGCCTTTCCAAAACTAGGGGCCTGCTGAGCTCTTTTCATCTTGAACTGTCTCTGCTCCTTTTAGTGAAAGCTCATGGTACTTTCACAAGTATAATCTTCTTTAAAGCATTTTGGGTTCCCTATGGATTTTACTGGAGACCACACCATGGCCAAAAAAAAAAAAGCATCCATAATTATTTCTAAGTTAGGTTTCTTTTTATTTGGGACTATATGGGAGGCAGCTATGGGAAAATACGGCCTTAATATTCTTAGCAGTCCAGCATCTAGTTGAGAGGCTCTGCAGCCTTAAGTTTTAATGGAGTTTTAACCACGGATCTTATAGCCATGCCGGTGATTTAATCTTTGCTGCTGCTGCTAAGTCACTTCAGTCGTGTCCACGGCAGCTCACCAGGCTCCGCCATCCCTGGGATTCTCCAGGCAAGAACATTGGAGTGGGTTGCCATTTCCTTCTCCAATGCATGAAAGTGAAAAGTGAAAGTGAAGTCACTCAGTCACGTCTGACTCTTTGCGACCCCGTGGACTGCAGCCTACCAGGCTCCTCCATCCATGGAATTTTCCAGGCAAGAGTACTGGAGTGGAGTGCCATTGCCTTCTCTAATTTAATCTTTACTCCAAGACTATTTCTTTTTCTTTTATTTATTTATTTAATTTTTATTAAACTTTTTATTTTATATTGGACTAAAACCAATAAAAATACTGTGATAGTTTCAGGTGAGCAGTGAAGGGACTCAGCCATACATATACATGTATCCATTCTCCCCCAAACTCCTCTCCCATCCAGGGTGCCACATAACATTGAGCAGAGTTCCCTGTGCTACACAGTAGATCCTTGTTGGTTACCCATTTTAAATATAGCAGTGTGAGGCTATTTCTTATTTTGAGAATGTTTTGCTGGCCAGAGAGGCTATGTGAGTTCTGCTGCATTTCTTCGTTATCCTGCCTAAAAGCTAAATACCTCCTTCTTTAGTTAATTGCTCTCTTCCTGCATTTTATAAATGCAGCTAAAAGAAGCCAGTTGCATTTTCTTTTCCTTTTTATAATACTGGGTTGGCCAACAGGTTCGTTCGGGTTGAAAAACCCTTAAGAACCTGTTGGTCAACCCAATATGTGCATATATTTAGCTTATTTTTTTTTAACTGTGGTGTAATTGACATATAACATTAGCTTCAGATGTATTAATATGACATAATAATTTGATATTTGTATATACTGTAAAATGATCACAGTTAACATCCATCACTATAGTTATATAATCTTTTTTCCCTGTGATAAGAACTTTTAAGATTTATTCTCTCAGCAACTTTCAAGCATGCGATACAGTATTATTAACTATAGTCACCATGCTATACATTACATCCCCAGGGCTTACTTATAACAGGAATTTGTACCTATTTATCCCCTTCATCCTTTTCTCCCATCCACACCTTCTACCTTGTTAGCCTTCAGTCTGTTCTCTGTATCTATGAGTTTTGGGTGTTTTTTTAATTCCACATAAAAAGTGAGATTACACAGTATTTGTCTTTCTCTGTTTGGCTTATTTCACTCAGCATAACATCCTCTAGGTCCATCCATGTTTTTGGAAATGGCAAGATTTCCCTCTTTTACTGGTTGATTAATATTCCACTGTGTATAAAGACTGTATTTTAAAGTCCATCCACTCATTGATGGACACTTAGGATGTTTCTATGTCTTGCCTATTGCAAATAATGATGCAATTAACATGGAAGAATATCTTTTCAAATTAAGTGTTTTGGTTTTCTTCAGATACCAAGAAGTGAAATTGCTGGATTATATAGTCCAAAAAAGGGTTTCCCTGGTGGCTCAGATGGTTAAAAAAAAAAAATCTGCCTGCAATACAGGATAACTAGGTTCGAACCCTGAGTCGGGAAGATCTCCTGGTGAAGGGAATGGCTACCCACTCCGGTGTTCTTGTCTGGAGAATTCCATGGACAGAGAAGCCTGGCAAGTTACAGTCCATAGGATCACAAAGAGTCAGACACATGGGAGCAACTAACTCCCTTTGGACTATAAAAATATGGTAGTTCTAGCTCTAATTTTTTCTGGCACCTCTGTACCATTTTCCATATAGATTGCACCTATTTACATTCCCACCAACAGTGCCCAAGTGTTCACTTTTCTTCACTTTCTCATCAATGCTTGTTATTTTTTTTTAAACACTTGATCCATATTTTATTTGTAAATCAATAAATACATATGCTACACCAAAATATCAAGACAATTAAGACTGCATTAGTAATGAATGTGTATGGTGAAAGAAAACTCTATTTGAACCAGTTTCAGTGTTTTGTAAATAGCATAATCACTGAAAAATATATTGTGAATGCAGAGCTGTCCCTCAGTATCCATGCGGGATTGGTTCCAAGATGCTTCCCCATTCCTGGGATACCAGAATCTGTGGATGCTCAAGTCCCTTATACAAGATGGTATGGTTCTGCATATAACCTATGCACACCCTCCCATATACTTTAAATTTTTCGATTACTTTTAATACGTAATACAATGCAAATACTATGTCGTTGACAATGCACAACAAATTCAAAGTTTTTTGAAACTTTCCAGAATCTCCTTTTTCCTGAATATTTCCAAACCAACAGTTGAATTCAAAGATGTGGAACTCTCAGGTACAGAAGGCTGACTGTACAGTGTTTTTACTCTCCTTTGTATTTTTCTCTCCTCATGATAGCCAGTCTCACTGTGGCTTTGATTTGCATTTCCCTGATGATGAGTGATGCTGAGCATCTTCTCATGTACCTGTTGGCCTATCTGTATACTTTTTTGTGTAAAGTGCTTATTCAGATCCTTTGCCCACTTTTTCATCAGAATTGTTGTGGGTTTGTTTTTTTTTTTTTTTTTTGCTACTGAATTGTATGAGTTTCTGACACTTTTCAACACTAATCACTTATTAGATAGACGGTTTGAAAACACTTTCTCCCACTCATTCAAGTTGCCTGCACTTTCAGTATTTTGCCTGGAAATCTTCTTATCCAGATTAGCAAGTTCATTAGCTGCAAATTTTCTATCTTCCATGATATAACGTGGCCCAAAATTCCACCAGATATAATACAGCTAACCCTTTTCTTGAGCATCCACTAGCAATTTTCTTGCTGCTGTTCCAGGCTTCCCTAACAGTTTTCTCACTGATTCTTCAGCCTCTTCCATCCAGTATCAAAACTCATGATGTTACCAAGTGCAAGTCTGTGCACCTGACACACACCACCAAAATGTCAGAGTTTGGAGCAGAGAAAGGTTTATTGCAGGGTCATGTAAAGAGACAGGTGGCTTATGCCATAAAGACTCCAAATTCCCCCAAAGCTTCAGCAAAACCCTCTTACAGGAACGGTGAGGGAAGAGGGTGGTTAGCTGTTGCAAACTTCTTGGTGTCAGATCCTTTGTTCTTGAGGTCAGGTCACAGTTAGGTCACCATGTTCCTGTAAACCTCCACAAAAACGAATGTTATTCTCTGTTCTGACAAGAGAAGGCAAGGGCCCGAGGCTCAACTCTCACCCTCCAAGGTCCAGGCCAGGCTACCAGGAGGGGAGGAGGGGTACCAGCCCCAAAGCACTCACCCAGCACCTGGTCGGGGTCCTCCCAAGTGCCCAGGCCCAGTGGGAGAGGCCTGTCTTAGTTGGTGGTGCCCCCAGGGCCGGATCCCTAGACCCTGCCTGGCCATCATCCCTGAGGGCACCGGGCACCCAGCCAGCTCTCAGGCTTTTCACTGAAACTGGAGAGAATCGTTGTACAGGATCACTAGGAAAGCAAACCGCAGCAAATACCCACCAGGTGAAGCTCCCGCTCACCACAACTGCCCCTCTTTGAAAACAGCCCCAACCACATAGGTGGACCTCAATTAACTGAATGCAAGGCCCTTACAACTTAACTTAACCTCTGGCCATCTCCTAAAGGCAGACAACTGAGCTAAGCTGGACCAAGTACTGAAACATGAATGGAAAAACCAATGCTGGTTGATGCTCTTACCTGCCCATGGCAGTGTCCACATACTCCTGTTGGTGAGGTCTCCGTGGACCGTGACCCATAGAGACTGCTCCTGCCATTAGGTCATGGGAAGGAGGGAGCGGCTTGTGGCTGCCTCAGGGCCTAGGCTCAGCTGGTGGGTGGCTGTGGTGAGGGCTCTGGGCCTCTATAGACACAGCCCCCAGCCTGTACCCAGGACCCAGCTTACCCACCAGCCATAGGTTGGAGGGTCTGGAGAGCCCAGGCAGACAGCCAAAGTCCACCTTGCACCATAGTCTTGCAGGAGAACCACTGTCCACTGACAGTTGATCCAAAGGGAACTCTGGCCGCCAGGCTGTGCACCTTGCACCAAGTGTCTCACGGTATCCTAAAGTCTTGCAGCAACTAAGGGTCTCAGGGTAAATGATAGTCTCACGGTAACCAAAGATCTTGTGGTAATTAACAGTCTTGTGGGAACAAACGGTCTCACGGTAACCAAAGGTCTCATGATAACAGTCTCCTAACTAATGGTCTTCTGGTAACTAACAGCCTTGCAGTAGCCAAAAGTCTCACGATTAACAGTCTCGTGGAAACTTACTGCCTCACAGTAGCCAAAGGTCTCGCAGTAACTAACACTCTCAAGGTAACTAATGGTCTCACGATAACTAACAGTCTAGTAGTAGCAATAGGTCTCATGGTAACTAACGGTTTCGCGGTACCAGCTGTGTGCCTGCCCCGCCAGTAATGGGTGTTTTTGGTTTTTGCAATGGCAGCACCAATGTCTGCTTCACTTATCTGTTGCTGTGTGATAATGCAGCCCTGCATTTAGTAGCTTAAGTCAGTATCAGTTTTACTGCTCAGAGTGTGTGGGCCAGGACCTTGGGTAGGGGTTGGTGGGAGCAGCTCTTCTGGGCTGCAGTGTGGTCAGCTTGGGCAGAAGAGGCTGGATGATCCCAGCTTCTTTCCGTGGCATTGGTTGGCTTGGGTTCCTCGGTTCTCCTCTTATTATCTGGACCTCTTTTCTTCCACGTTACTTTGCTATCAGTGTCCTCTGGACTTGCATACACACCAGCTGGCTTCCAAAGTGCAAAAACAGAAGCTACAAGGCCCCTGGAGGCCCTAGCCGAAAACTCAGACAGCGTCACTTGCACTGCATCCCATGGTCAGAAAAAGTCAGAGCCAGTCCAGACTCAAAGGAAGAAAGAAGGAATGTCAGTTCTGAGTTGGAAAAGTCACATTGCAGAAGGACATACAGGATGGGACTAATTGCTGTGACCATCCTTAGGAACAACCTACCCCACGGACAGATGGAGAAAGGTCATGAGCCCACATGCTCTCTGAGGCCGCTTCTATTCCTATCCAGCAGTGAACCTGAGGTTCAAACCATCTCCTTGGCAAAGTGGCAAATGAATCCAAGGTAGGTCAGAAGGGAGTTAAGCCAAGAAGGAATCAATACAAGGCTGCATTTTGAGAGACAAGCCACCTCTGAGAATAACCTGTGAATGACTGTAAATTCCAAAAGTGTTAGTTGCTCAGTTGTGACTCATTGCGATCCCATGGACTGTGGCCTTCCAGGCTCTTCTGTCCATGGAATTATCCAGGCAAGAATACTGGAGTGGGTAGCCATTTCCTTCTCCAGGGGATGTCCCGACCCAGGGACTAAACCCAGGTCTCCTGCATTGCAGGTAGACTCTTTACCATGTGAGTCAATGGGAAGCCCTAAATTCCAAAGCAGTGTCCATCTGTGAGGCTGACCCTGACTTTCCATGATTCCTCCTGGGGTCAGAGATACACCCTCTGGAACAAGCTCTCTTCGAAATATGGCTTTCTTTTTTCATAATTATTCTTTTTTCAAAAAGTTAAAAGAAAACAACCTTTCTTTGGTGGGGTGGGGTGGGGGGTAGTGGACCATTTTAAAAATCTTGACTGAATTTGTTACAATATTATCTCTGTTTTATGAGTTGCTTTTTTGACTCCTAGTCATGTGCTATCTTAGCTCCACAATCAGGGATCAAACCTTCACCTCCTGCATTGGAAGGTGAAGTCCTAGCCATTGGACCACCAGGGAAGTCCCTATTTGTTCTTTTTAAGAAAATTTTATATAGGAGTAAGTTGATTTCTGGGAGATAGTGAGGGACAGGGAGGTCTGGCGTGCTGTAGTACACGGGGTTGCAAAGAGTTGGACACGACCAGGTGACAACAACAAAAGAGTTGATTTACGATGTTGTATTAGTTTCAGGTGTCCAGCAAAGTGATTCAGTATACATTACATATATCCATTCTTTTTCAGAAACTTTTTATATATAGGTTATTAGAGAGTAGAGTTCTCTGTGCTCTATAGTAGGTCCTTGTTGATGACCTGTTTTATGTATAGTAGTGTGTGTATATTAATCCCAAACTGCTACTAAATATGGCTTTCATTCAGATTTAGATATTCTTGACTCAAGGCTCAACACCTCCCAGCTATTTTTACTTGTCTATCCTAAGTCATGATTTCCCAAACGTGTTTGTGTGTATAATATATACTCATACCATGAATTTTTGCCCAGTTAGTGTCTAAGAAGAGAGGAAAGTAACAGATTATTCAAAGTTTTAAAATATCTGACAGTGCAAACAAATGGGTTATTTACCATAAAAGTATTTGTTACACAGCTTCCCTGGTGGCTCAGTTGGTAAAGAGTCTGTCTGCAGTGTGGGAAACCCAGGTTCGATCCCTGGGTGAGGAAGATCCCCTGGAGAAGGAAATGGCAACCCACCCCAGTATTCTTGCCTAGAGAATTCCATGGACAGAGGAGCCTGGTGGGCGACAGTCCATGAGGTCACTAAGAGTTGGATGTGACTGAGTGACTAACACTTTCTTTCTTTCTGGCTTAAACATTCATTTTCGTCTTGTGGAAAACCAGTGCTTATCTTTTCTCAACTTTTTCATAATCTATTCACTCTTAACCAAAATAATTATCTAAATGGCGCATTTTCTATAATTAGTATTCAGTGGGTGATACAAGTGGGGAGCAGTAATACACAGATTCTGAGAAGAGCTGCATGCAAAGTGTACTGTTAGGTTACAACTGACAAAACAGAACAAAAAAATTGCCCAGATAAGACAAACTCTACTTGATGCTTTTTGTGCCAAATGAAAAATAGGATCATATATGACTGGCCAAGAATCATTTCTCCCCATGGATGGTGATTATATAAGAAAATGCATCAGATCCCAAATTGTTACTGAAAGGTATGTGTGGGGGGTCTGGCTGCTTGCCGGTCAAAAGCCAATAAGCAGGGCAGGTTGGTGGGAAGGAAAGTTTGCTTTATTTCAGATGCCGGCAACTGGCATGGGGGCAGGGAGAGTGGCAGACATCCGTCCAAAGGCGGACTCCCCTGCTGGCAAGCAGGGGCTGAGAGCATTTACAGACAGAGTAGGGGAGGGTGGTTACATGCAGAAACAGCATAGTCATCTCTGTCATCTTCAATTGGTCATCAGTGGTCTGACTAGCATCATATTGGTTCCAGAATGGTTCATTTGCCTGCTCTTGGTCCATCCATGTGCCTCGGTACTAGGCCTCCTTTTTATTTATATATTTGCCTAGTTGTCCACATTGGGGGAAAACTAGTCAGATATCATGAACAGTCTGGGAGGTACATTAATAGGGAAATGCTTTACAGGCCAAACATTTTATCATTCATACCCACGCAAACACTGTACATGTGCTTCAAGTGGTACACTTAAAGCCAGCAGTGTTACACAATACGAGCAGTTATACTTTACTGGACAATTTTTCCATCCTGAACATTGAGGTCAAAAGTATGATTAGAAACAAAACAGTTACTTTCCATTAGAAGTCTCTGTTATCAAATCAGATCAATATTCCAGGAGAACTTTTCTTTCTTAACAGAGAGAAAAACCAACTTCAGTCTTGCATCAATTTACTGTTAATAAAATTCATATACCTAATTAAATTTAGTCTAATCTTAATCCTGACAATGTACACAATTCTTTTTTTTCAAAATTCCTTTGTCACAAACCTTTGTCACTTTCTAGATCCAAACAAATTTGTCCTGTATTTCTTCATCCAGAAACAAACAACTGTAGGACAAAATTATTATCATCATTTTTCCTCAACAAAAATATTTCTGTTCTTTATACCTTCTCTTTGTCGACAATGTATATCCTACTTGCTTTACATACCAAAATGTTTCACTTATCATTTTTACATATCACAATTTCTAAGAAGGACTGATGTTGAAGCTGAAACTCCAATACTTTGGCCACCTGATGTGAAGAGCTGACTCACTTGAAAAGACCCTGAGGCTGGGAAAGATTGAGGGCAGGAGGAGAAGGGGGCGACAGAGGATGAGATGGTTGGATGGCATCACTGACTCAGTGGACATGAGTTTGGGTAAACTCCGTGAGTTGGTGATGGACAGGGAGACCTGGCATGCTGCAGTCCATGGAATCATAGAGTCAGATGTGACTGAGCAACTGAACTAAATTGAACTGAACCCTTGAAAGTTTTAACAAAACCAAGAAACAAGTGATTGAGCTGTTACACCATCGTTTTCTGATTGGCAAACTTAAGAACATACTTCATAACCTCAAAAAACATACAATTTTTTTCATAGTGTAATTTTTCTTTGGTAGTACAACATGTATGTTTAATAAACCCAAACATCTTTAGTTTCCGTCTTGGTCTTACAAGAATGCAAAAATAGGTAATCAATTTATGGATTATAGCCAGAATAGCCAAATTATACATTCAATTTTAAAGCCTTTTTTTCCTTTGCATAGTTAAACCAAGGCTAAAGATCCAGGCAAAGTGAACTGTGTTTGTATTTCAAGGACATGATGAACGTCAACCTCAAACGTTTTCCCAGGCATAATTTTGTTTTCTCAGGGTCTGAAAAAAGTGTTTTATTAAGTTAGCTTTCCCTAACTTCATATGCAAAAATAACCAGTTTTTTTTTTAAATTTCAAGAGTTTCATCTTAACCAATATTCTCTGTAGTCTGAAGAATACTATAGCTATACATTGTCCAAAAGAAAATCATCTTTCTTTTTCAGTCATAAATTCATAGTTAAGATTTTTCTTAATGAATTGAACCTAAATTTCCCATTTTACATAAGGCAATAAAAGTACCAATCATACAAATGGAATACATACCCACATACCAAATGACAGATATGTCATAAACCCTCTCCTACTTGGGGCCCAAGTGCATGCCAAGGGTGACTAGTACGGAGTCCCAAACAAACACTTTCCTGATACAAATGGTCCTCAGTGGTAGTCAAATGTAAGAACCAATTGCAAATTACCCAAATGACACTCATTGGTCATACATGGTCCTCAACAGTAGTCAGATGTCAGAACCAATTGCAAAGAATGCCCAAAAGCACTTCATGCTCACAAACAGTCCTCAGTGGCAGACAGACATCAGAACCAATTGGCAAAAATGCCCAAATAGCAGTCAGTGCTCATAAACAATCCTCAACATCAGACACATGTCAGAACCAACTGGCAAAGTGCCCAAATAGCACCTCGTGTCTCAGGCAGTTCTCAACATCAGACACTCATCAGAATCAACAGGCAAGAATGTCCACATAGCCCTAGCATTCACAAATGGGAAGGTTGTCCGTATGCACACCAGTGGACTTACCCTGTCTTGGAGCTTGTCAGCTCATCCCAAATGCAAGTTTCCATTCCACCAAGAAAAGTATAAGTTGACCGCCAGGGCCAGGCAGGGGAAAAACAGGCAGGATCCTCAAACAAATGGTTTCAGCATCTGCTAGGAATGTCCCCCAGATCTCCTACCTGAGGTTAGCTAGCTTACAGAAGCAGGATAATACATTGTCATAGCCACAACTCTCCCCTGGAAGACTCGGGAGAGCCAGGTGCCATGAAAGCTTAGGAGTCAGCCATAGCCAGACCCGCGCTGGGTGCCAAAATCACCAGGCCAGGTTTGTGGAAAGGAAAGTTTGCTTTATTTCAGATGCCGGCAGCTGGGTGGGAGGGTGGCAGATATCTGTCCAAAGACTGACTCCCTCCACCCTCCTGACAAGCAGCGGGTAAGAGTATTTATGGACAGAGTGTGTGTGTGGGGAGGTGTTAGATGCAGAAACAACATAGTCATCTCTAACAGTCATCTTCAGTTGGTCATCAGTGGTCTGACTAGAATCATCTTGGTTGTTTTAGGTATAGTTAATCTTCAATTCCAGGGTGCACTTGTTCCATTTCTCTGCGGTCAGTTCTCAGAATTGTGGCAGCTCAAGTCCTGGGTACAGTCTGGTCATCATGTAGTTAACGTCTCCACCTGGGGTTTTGGTATCTATAAGACAGCTCACAGGATATGGCTCAGAATATTATCTACAGCCCTTGAGAAAGAACTAAAGGTCCTTGACTATGCTTAATGACTACATTATTATTACTTATTCTCCTTAGACTGTTTTCCTTTATTTCAGCATTTCTCACTTCTCTGATTAAAGTTATTCTTTGACTAAAGTTTTCCACAGGCAAAAGGCAGGCAGAAGACATGGTAGGGGGACAAGGATCATAGAATCCTGCTCCATTTCAAATTTAGGGTGAAGCTTTCACTAGTCGGGGAAGGTGACTGGAGAAAGATGAGAATAAAGATCTATGACCAATAAAAAGAACAAGAATTTAATCACAGTCATATAAGCCCCCAACCAGGGATCACAGAAACCCTTAATCATGTCCTGTGGTGTTAAGACAACAACCCTACATTTTCCTGACAACAGATGTTGGTGCTCATATTTTGGTCTTTGCCTCCAAGCACTGGCCTCCCCATAAAATCAGGCAGCTTTAAAAATGTATGTGTGTATGTGTTTGTTTTAGAAACAGAAATATATTTGAGGTTATATGAAAGGAGCAAAGTATTTATTTCACCACCCAGTTCAGGACTTTAAAAATATTCATGCCCTATAATGTCCTTTACAACAGTAAAGTAAGTGGGAGCGCTGCTTTGAATTTATGAAGAACATGTATAATTAATGACTTTCCCCTTCTGTCTGCACTGTACTTGCTCAGTTTTTTTCAGACTTTGTGAAAAGGCTATATATAGAGAAAAACAATGTGTATATGTAATAATAAAGAATTATCCGGTGCTCTGTGACAGAAGGGTGGGAGGTGGGAGGGAGGTTCAAGATGGAGGGGACATACATATACCTCTGGCTGATTCATGTTGATGGATGGCAGAAACCAACACAATACTGTAAAGCAATTATCCTCCAATTAAAAATAAAATATATTTTCTAAAGAAAGAAATAATGTGGACTATCAATGAAATGAAAAATGACCCATTTGGATACACGTATTAATAGTTTGAAGATAGTTCCACATATTCTGTCTACATTCACCTTTCATATTTAGTGCATAACTGGCATAAGAAGATCTTCAAAATTAGGTAACTCAGATGTATCCTAGTTGAACATAAAAAAGTGAGAAAAAACTAATTTTGCTAAATATATAATAGAGGGTAGAAGACTACTGGAACTGTAGAAATCTTTTTCAAAATTGATCCTGAAAAAAAAAATTTGATTCCGAAACTAGTGGCAATGGTTGTTCAACAATGTGATAGGACTAAATGCCTCTGAATCATACACATTAAAATGACTGAAATGGAAAATTGTGCTATATGGATTTTACCATAATAATAATTTAAAAAATGACTTTTATGGGCTTCCCTGGTGGTCAGTGGTTAAGAATATATCTGCTGATGCAAGGGACTCTAGTTTGGTCCCTGATCCAGGAAAATCCCACATGCCAAGGGTCAACTAACCCTATGCATCATAATACTGAAGCCTGCGTGCCCTAGAGCCTGTGCTCTGCAACAAGAGAAGCCACTGCAATGAGAAGCCTGCATGCCACAACCAGAGTAGACCCCACTTGCCACAACTAGAGAAGGCCTGCACAGCAACAAAGACTCAGCACAACAAAAAAAAATAAATAATTTTTTTAAGAATGACCTTTAAAAAAAAAACACCCATACTTCATCTAAATAGGCCTGGAAATCTACTCTGCTAGGAAGTTAAGATCTGAGACTTGAAAGAAAAAAGAACAAACCTGGATTGAATTTGCTAGGATTGCCCATCATTGTCTTTGTTGACAACCTCCGAAATGTTTACAAACTTCAAGGCAAACCTGAGTTCAGTCAGTACAATCAGCAAAGACGTGACATGCACTTGGGCCCAGGCAGATGGTACCCAGGTGTCTCTGGATGTTGAATTGGCCCAGTTCCCTACTGAGCCCATAGCAGAGAGGAGCTGGTTTGAGAGCTACTGATTCTAAGAGTGTGCAACAGAGTCAGCTGGCCGTGAACGGAGCCAGCACAAGTGGCCTTTCATGCCAGAGCCCTGCTGGCCGCCAAGAGGACAATCCCTCCATTCATTTCTTCCCTTTGGACACTTGTGGTCTTGGGGCCTTTTGGATGTTTGTTGTTGCAAATGACAGAAAATAGGGGTGGATCAGTGTTACAATAGGATTTTCTTTCTTTTTTTTAAAAAAATGTATTTTTTCTTTTTTTTAATTCATTTATTTTTTATTGAAGGATAATTGCTTTACAGAATTTTGCTGTTTTCTGTCATGAATCATGAATCAACATGAATCAGCCATAGGTATACATATATCCCCTCCCTTTTGAACCTCCCTCCCATCTCCCTCCCCATTCCACCCCTCTAGGTTGATACAGAGCCCCTGTTTGAGTTTCCTGAGCCATACAGAAAAATTCCTGTTGTCTATTTTACATATGGTAATGTAAGTTTCCATGTTACTCTTTCCATACATCTCACCCTCTCCTCCCCTCTCCCCATATCCATAAGTCTATTTTCTATGTCTGTTTCTCCATTGTTGTCCTGTAAGTAACACATGAAAAGATGGTCAACATCGCTCATTATTAGAGAAATGCAAATCAAAACTGCAATGAGATATCACATCACACCGGTCAGAATGACCCTCATCAAAATGTCTCCAAACAATAAATGCTGGAGAGGGTGTGGAGAAAAGGGAACATTCTTGCACTGTTGGTGGGAATGTAAAGTGATACAGCCACTATGAAAGACAGTATGGAGATTCCTTAAAAAACTAGGAATAAAACTACCATATGACACAGCAATCCCACTCCTAGGCATATACCCTGAGGAATTCAAAATTGAAAGAGAAATATGTATCCCATTGTTCATTGCAGCACTATTTACAATAGTTAGCTGTCCATCATCAGATGAATGGATAAGGAAGTTGTGGTACATATACACAATGGAATATTACTCAGCCATAAAAGGGAACACATTTGAGTCAGTTCTAATGAGGTGGATGAACCTAGAACTTATTATACAGAGTGAAGTGAGTCAGAAAGAGAAAGATCTATACCATATTCTAACTCATAAACACAGAATCTAGAAAAATGGCACTGAAGAATTTATTTACATGGCAACAATGGAAAAAAAATTTATATATTTGTTTGGTTGTGCCAGGTCTTAGTTGTGGCACTCAGGATCTTCCATCTTCATTGAAGCATGTGGGATCTAGTTCCCTGACCAGAGATCAAACCTTGGCACCCTACATTGGAAATACAGAGTCTTAACCACTGGACCTCCCAGCATCAGAGTCTTTTCCAATGAGTCAACTCTTTGCATGAGGTGGCCAAAGTATTGGAGTTTCAGCTTTAGCATCAGTCCTTCCAATGAACACCCAGGACTGATCTCCTTTAGAATGGACTGGTTGGATCTCCTTGCAGTCCAAGGGACTCTCAAGAGTCTTGTCCAGCACCACAGTTCAAAAGCATCAATTCTTCGGCGATCAGCTTTCTTCACAGTCCAACTCTCACATCCATACATGACCACTGGAAAAACCATAGCCTTGACTCATGGGGTCGCAAAGAGTCGGACACGACTGAGCGACTCAACTGAATTGAACTGAACCACTGGACCACCAAGGAAGTCCCAGTAGGATTTTCTTTAGACTAGGAAAATCCCTGATTAGAAATAAAACAATAGAAAATGGGAAAGGTGAACAACACGAGGCAGCATAGCTCCTGAGAAAATAACTTTATCCAGATTTTATCCTAAAATATAAGGTGGCCCAGCATGACTCTAGGCCAGGTCATGGATTATTAAAGTGTCATACATCAGATGGCCAATAGGGACATGATGAGATGCTCGTCATTGCTAATTATTGGAGAAATGCACATCAAAATTACAACGAGGTATCACCTCACACAGGTCTGAACGGTCATCAAAAAGTCTACAAATAACAAATACTGGAGAGGATGTGTAAATTGGTGTAGCCAATAGAGAATAGAATAGAATGGGTTCCTTAAAAAACTAAAAAATAGAACTACCATATGATTCAGCAATCTTACTCCTGGGCAAACCATAATTTGAGAATGTATATATACCCCAATGTTCACTGCAGCATTGTTTAGAATAGCCAGGACATGTAAGCAACCTAAATGTCCATTGACAGATGACTTGATAAAGATGTGGTACATATATACGATGGAATATTACTTGACCATAAAAAATGCTATTCGCAGCAACATGGATGAACCTAGAGATGATCATACTAAGTGAAGTAAATCAGACAGAGAAAGACAAATATCATATGATACTGCTAATATGTAGAATCTTTTAAAAAAAAGAGTATAAATGAACTTATCTACAAAATAGAAAAAGGCCCACAGACTAACTTATGGTTACCAACAGGGAAAGGGTGGGAGAGCAGTAAATTAGAAATTTGGGATTAACAGACAGACCCTACTACACATAAAAAAGATAACCAGCAAGGACCTACTGTACAGCAGAGGAAACTATACTCAATATTTTCTGATAACTTATATGGAAAAATAATCTGAAAAAGAATAGATATATCTATATGTATAACTGAATCACTGTGCTTGTTATACACCTGAAGCTAACACAACATTGTAAATCAACTACAATAAAGTAAAATTTTTAAAAAAAGATGTATCCAGATGAAAATAAATATATTTTTTTAACAAAAGAGAAGAAAAAAGAAAATTAAGGTCTTTTCTGGAGGGCCCAGCAAACTTCTCAGCTTGCTCATTGATCTGATTTGGGTCTCATGACAATTTCTGAACTGATATAGGGCCATGAATATGGGTTATTCTCTGACCAACCACCTCCCAGGTCTGGAGGTGAAATTTACCTTCCGACTGAACTGAACTGAAGGCACATGAGGGGTCCCATGGTGGGGCTGGGGAAAAGAACCACACAAAATTGGAGCTCTGTTAGCAAGGAGGAAGCAGTGAATGAGTGCTGTGTGAGCACAGAAGGTGCAGAAGGAGGAAGGTTCAGGACGGTATATACAGAAGGCTGACAATTTTTGTTAAAAAAGAGAGAGATGGAGAGAAAGAAAGATAAATATATATATTCATGTACTCATACATTTAGATGGAAAACTCCCAGGTGTCTGGAGACAAGCAGAGGTGAACTTCACACTCTACACTTATTATACCTTAAAAGAAATTTTGTTTTGGCCACATAGCTTGTGGGATCTTAGTTCCCTGACCAGGAATCAAGCTTACTCCCTGTATTGAAAGTGTGGAGTCTTACCCACTGGACCGCCAGGGAAGTCCCTATACTTTTAAAATTTTGAACCATGTGAATATATTGGTGATTTGAAAAAAAAAAATTAAAAAAAGTGAACTTTCAGAAGTATGAGAGTGTGAAGAGGCTTGGGGACTCCAAATCTGAACACTTTAAAGGGCTTTGCTGCAGATTAAGTGAGCTCAACATTCAGAAAACTAAGATCATGGCATCTGGTCCCATCACTTCATAGGAAATAGATGGGGAAACAGTGGAAACAGTGACAGACTTTGTTTTTGGGGGCTCCCAAATCACTGCAGATGCTGATTGCAGCTCTGAAATTAAAAGACGCTTACTACTTGGAAGGAAAGTTATGACCAAACTAGATAGCATATTAAAAAGCAGAGACATTACTTTGCCAACAAGGGTCCGTCTAGTCAAGGCTATGGTTTTTTCAGTAGTCATATATGGATGTGAGAGTTGAACTGTGAAGAAAGCTGATCGCCGAAGAATTGATGCTTTTGAACTGTGGTGCTGGAGAAGACCCTTGAGAGTCCTGTGGACTGCAAGGAGATCCAGCCAGTCCATCCTAAAGGAGATCAGTCCTGGGTGTTCATTGGAAGGACTGATGCTAAAGCTGAAACTCCAATACTTTGGCCACCTCATTGGAAGAGTTGACTCATTGGAAAAGACCCTGATGCTGGGAGAGATTGGGGGCAGAAGGAGAAGGGGATGACAGAGGATGAGATGGCTGGATGGCATTACTGACTCAATGGACATGAATCTGAGTAAACTCTGGGAATTGGTGATGGACAGGGAGGCCTGGCGTGCTGTGATTCATGGGGTCGCAAAGTGTCAGACACGACTGAGCAACTGAACTGAATTGAACTGATGCTTATGTATTCACCCTGGGTCCCAGAGGGTGATTGTTGGGTCAGATAGTCACACACACACACACACACACACCAAATATAAATTATCAGAGGCAGTGCAGTCTGCATTCATCCTTAGGAAGGAAGTCTCTACAGTTACTGACTCCAATGGGAGGGTCATTTTAGTGACTGTGCAGGGTGGCGGCAGGTCCTTTCTTCTGTTATCAGCCTCTGAAGCAATGGTCCTCAACCAAGGGTGATTTCACAGCCCTCACAGAGGGACCTCTGACAATATCCACAGGCATTTTTGGTTGTCAGGGCTTGGGGGTGGGTGCTACAGGTATTTAGTGGTTATTACAAGGGTCCTGCTAAACAAGCTAAAATGGGGGCTTCCTTGGTGGTCCAGTGGCTAAGACTCCGTGCTCCCAATCTAAGGGCCCAGGTTCACTTCCTGGTTGAGGAACCAGATCCCATGTGCCACAATTATAGATTCCAAGTGTCCCAACTAAGACGTGGAGCAGTCCAATAAATAAGTAAGCCATGTTAAAATGGACAGGACAGGCAGCCACCCCCCCTCCCCAGTAAAAAACAACCCCTTCCAAAAGGTAAACAGCACCACTGTTGAGAAACCCAGCTCTAAGGCAGGAAGTATAAGAGCCAAAATCTCCGTGGCCACCATGTAAGAAGATACCTGTCTTGGTAATTGCCACTTGTCTTACTCCCAGATGAGAATTCTTACTAGAATCCTGCCATGGAAAGGAAGTGATGTGGGAAGCTGTGATATCCAGGCTTTAATGGAGTGCAGACCCAACCCTCCCAGTCAGAGTTGGTTTGCTCCGTCCGAGAATGGGATACAGTGCCCATGGAGCTGCCATGCTGCACTCGTCTTCAGCAGCTCACAGCTGAGAAGTAGTCGGACATCCTCTTTACAGGAATGTTGTGATGACTGCCTCCCATGTGCTGAGCCTTCTTCTAATCTGTACAAATGAAACGGAGCAGGACCCTGTGGTCCGTCCCCCCATGTCCTCTGCTTGCCTTTTGTCTGTGGAAAACTTTAGTCAAAGAGTAAGTTTAATCAGAGAAATGAGAATATGAAGAAAGAAAGGAAAATAACCAAAGGAGACCAAATAATAATAAGCACAGTCAAGGACCTTTTATTTCTCCTCACAGGCTATAGATAATATTCTGAGCCATATCCTGTGAGCTGTCTTGTAATACTGAAAGCCCCACCAGGTGGAGGAGTGAACTACATGATGACCAGATTGTAGCCATGACATAAGCTGTCACAATAGCAAGAACTGGCCTCAAAGAAATGGAAACAAACTGACCTTGGAACTGAAGATAACTGTACCTGAAACAACCAAGATGATGCTGGTCATACCATGATGACCAACTTCAAGATGACTGTCAGAGCTGCCTGTGCTGTTTCTGCACAAAGCCCCCTCCCTCAGCCTATACAAGCTCTTGCCCCCTGATTGTCAGTGAGGGAGTCAGCCTTTGGACAGATGCCCTTTCCCCACCTCAGTTGCCAGCATCTAAATAAAGCAAACTTTCTTTTCCACCAACCTGGGCTGTTTATTGGCTTTTGAGTGGCGAGGGCCCGGACTCCTCACAACTTTCGGAAATGCAAATACACCTAATTTTCGTGAACTCCACCTCACAGATGAGGCCCAGGTAGGCTAAGGTCACTTGTCACAGTCAGACAGCTGGAGACTTACTGAGGAGATCTCTGACCCCTGGCAGGCTGGTTCCAGAGCCTGACCAATCACATAACACACCACTGTCCTGCCCCTGAACAACCAAACCATCCTGCCCCTCTGCATGCTCTCGTGAGAAGGAAAACTCTCCTCCATGAAGGTCATTCTGACATACTTTCCAATGAATAATACACAGGAGTGACTATTTTCCCTCATCCTCACCAACAAACAGCGGGTATAATGAAATTTTAGAGCCTTGTCATCAACCCTTATTATTTCTGTTTTTCATCTCCCACCTTAAAATGAAATTAATAATCTTTCCATGTATTTACATTTGTGTTTTGTGTTTCTCTTTCTATGAGAAGTTTGTCTGTTTTTCTGTTGGGATATTTATTCTTTTCTTGCAGACATAAAACACTTTGTTTATTAGGAACATGTAACAATTGACTATCCTGTATCACCAGTTTTTTGCCCAAATTTATCTTTTATAGCTTTTACTGTATTTTTCTCTTCCTGTGCAAAGGAGCTTCATTTTTTTCTGTCCTTGGATGTATCAGTCTTTTCCTACTTGGCTTCTTGAATCTGATGTCACTTGGAAACTTCTTACCTATAATACATTGGGTTGACCATGTCAACTTAAAGAAGATACACAATGTGAGAATTGTGAGTTAAAAGCTTTATTTGGGGCAAAATGAGAACTGCAGCCTGGAGGACAGCACCTTAGATAGCTCTGAGAGACTGCTCCACAGAGGCAGTGGAGGAAGCTCAATATATAAGATTTTGGTGAAGGGGGAGTTCAGTGCAATCACGCGCTTACTTTACAAAAGGTTTTCTGTTAGTCATGAGGAGCTGATGTCACTGTAAGGGATTTAGTGCTTTTTTAGATATGAAGAGATACAAGGATTGGGGTCATGCAGTCAGTTTCTGCGGAGAAGGCAATGGCACCCCATTCCAGTACTCTTGCCTGGAAAATCCCATGGATGGAGGAGCCTGGTAGGCTGCAATCCATGGGGTCGCTAAGAGTTGGACACGACTGAGCAACTTCGCTTTCACCTTTCACTTTCATGCATTGGAGAAGGAAATGGCAACCCACTCCAGTGTTCTTGCCTGGAGAATCCCAGGGACGGGGGAGCCTGGTGGGCTGCCGTCTATGGGGTCGCACAGAGTTGGACATGACTGAAGTGACTTAGCAGCAGCAGCAGCAGCAGTAGTCAGTTTCTGAAAATTAAAGACCTGTTCCACCAGTTTCCCTAGAGCACAGAGTGTCTCACTCCATCCTGAACTGTCCGGGGTGTTGAAGGTCAACAGTTGCAACAGCACAGGGTTCAATCTCTGCAGAGGCAGATGGCAAATGCCCTTGGCAAGTGCCAATTTGCAGTTGACAGCCAAAAGTTCATTTGGCTTTTTTTCCATAAGATGTTATGGGAAAACATGAACAAACTTCTTAGCCAAAACAAAATTATTCAAAATATTTACCCCTGCTTCCTTTTTACAGATTCTCATTGTAGAACTCTAGTCCATCTGAAGTTAATACACTAAATTTGAATGTGCTTGTGTATTTTAACATGGAAAGAATCACAAAGAGATCATGTATAATCTTAACATAAAACAGATTTCAGTTGACGTCACTCTGTCTTTTGAGATTTACCAAAAAGTCAACACAAATCCCTGTTGCACACCTGAAGGGAAGCCCAACCCTGTTTCCAAGGTTTCTGTCAGTCCCACAGTCAAGTCCTGATTCTCTGCTCTGGCTGAATTGTTGAGCTCATTTGTTCCCCGACCCTCACCAGAGTCTGCTCTCTGTTCCCTCAGCCAGATGAAAACTCCACCTACTGTTTTCATATGGTTTCAACTTTATTTTCTTGGCTTCCAAAATCACTGTGGACAGTGACTGCAGCTATCAGTTAAAAGACAGTTGCTCCTTGAAAGAAAAGCTAGACAATGTATTAAAAAGCAGAGACATCACTTTGCCAACAAAGGTCAGTATAGTCAAACTATGGTTTTCCCATAGTCATGTAGATATCTAAGAGTTGGACCATAAAGAGGGCTGGGCACCAAAGAATTGACACTTTCGAACTGTGGGCTGGATAAGACTCTTGAAGAGTCCCTTGGACAGCAAGATCAAACCTGTCAATCAACCCTGAATAGTCATTGGAAGGACTGATGTTGAAGCTAAAGCTCTAATACTTTGGCCACCTGAGGCAAAGAGCTGACTCACTGGAAAAGACCCTGATGCTGGGAAGGGCCGAGGACAGGAGGAGAAGGGGGCGGCAGAGGATGAGATGGTTGGATGGCATCATCAACTCAGTGGACATGAGTCTGAGCAAACCTTGGGAGATGGTGAAGGACAGGAAAGCCTGGAGTGCTGCAGTCCATGGGGTTGCAAAGAGTTGGACATGACTGAGTGACTGAACAACAAACCACTAAAGCCCCTCCAAGCAGACCTTTCTATGGGGGTGGGGGAAGGGTGCAGCTTTCCTGCTACTACACCAACAGTAAACTGGCCACTAAAGTTCTTTGGTCAATTCATGCTTCCCAGGTGGCACTTGTGGTAAAGAATCTGCCTGCCAATGCAGGAGACATAAGAGATGTGGATTCCATCCCTGGGTCAGGAAGATCCCCTGGAGGAGGGCATGGCAACCCTCTCCAGTAATGTTGCCTGAAGAATTCCATGGACAGAGAAGCCTGGTCGGCTACAGTCCATGGGGATGCAAAGCATTGGATATGACTGAAGCTGAGCTCGCACATGGTCAACTCACCAGTTTTGAAACGGAGCAGGACCATATGGTCCTTGCCCCCACCACCATGTTCTCTGCCTGCCTTTTGCCTGTGGAAAACTTTAGTCAAAGAATAACTTTAATCAGAGAAGTGAGAAATGCTGAAATAAAGGAAAACAGTCTAAGGAGAATAAGTAATAATAATGTAGTCATTAAGCATAGTCAAGGACCTTTAGTTCTTTCTCAAGGGCTGTAGATAATATTCTGAGCCATATCCTGTGAGCTGTCTTATAGATACCAAAACCCCAGGTGGAGACGTTAACTACATGATGACCAGACTGTACCCAGGACTTGAGCTGCCACAATTCTGAGAATTAACTGCAAAGAAATGGGAACAAGTGCACCCCAGAACTGAAGATTAACTGTACCCAAAAAAACTAAGATGATGCTAGTCAGACCACTGATAACCAATTGAAGATGACTGTTAGAGATGACTGTGCTGCTTCTGCATGTAACCTCACCCTACTCTTGTCTACAAAAGCTCTCACCCCCTACTTGTCAGGGGAGGGGGAGAGTCGACCTTTGGACAGATGCCTGCCACCCTCCCCCCGCAGGTGCCAGCATCTGAAATAAAGCAAACTTTCCTTTCCACCAGCCTGGCCTGTTTACTGGCTTCTGAGCAGGGAGCAACTGGACCCCACACACATACCTTTCCATAACAGTTTGGAGTTTCTCACTGACAAATTTCTCTAAGAGCCTTAGGCTTCTACCCATTTTGCTCAAACATATACATTGTATTCTGCTTCCCTCCCACCTTTTTTCCCCTTCCAAACTTCTGTTTGTTTTTGTACTTCAGTTCAGTTGCTCAGTCGTGTCCGACTCTTTGCGACCCCATGAACCACAGCACGCCAGGCCTCCCTGTCCATCACCAACTCCCGGAGTTCACTCAAACTCATGTCCATCGAGTCGGTGATGCCATCCAGCCATCTCATTCTCTGTCATCCCCGTCTCCTCCTGCCCCCAATCCCTCCCAGCATCAGAGTCTTTTCCAGTGAGTCAGCTCGTCGCATGAGGTGGCCAAAGTATTGGAGTTTCAGCTTTAGCATCAGTCCTTCCAATGAACACCCAGGACTGATCGCCTTTAGAATGGACTGGTTGGATTTCCTTGCAGTCCAGGGGACTCTCAAGAGTCTTCTCCAGCACCACAGTTCAAAAGCATCAATTCTTCGGTGATCAGCTTTCTCCACCATCCAACTCTCACATCCATACATGACCACTGGAAAAACCATAGCCTTGACTAGACGGACCTTTGTTGACAAAGTAATGTCTCTGCTTTTTAATATGCTATCTAGGTTGGTCATAACTTTCCTTCCAAGGAGTAAGCGTCTTTTAATTTCATGGCTGCAATCAGCATCTGCAGTGATTTTGGAGCCCCCCAAAATAAAGTCTGACACTAGGTGTCACAATTTTCTTGTTGAGCATTCCAGGACAAACCACTCCCTCAGGATTTTGTCTTCCAATCAAAATATTTTCAAAAACAAAAAGAGCATTCTGTCATTAAACATACCTTGGTATTATCTATTTAAAAACAAACTTCTCTTTCTGTTATAGTTTTTTGAAAGTCTTGTCAGTAATGCAAAATTTTCAAATGGCTTCATAGAATTAAGATAATTGTAAGACTTTCATTTTTTAAAAATCAGGCTTTCATTATTACTTATTAATGAATGAAATTCACACATCAAAGGATTCTTTCATTCTTAAATTAAGCCTTGCTTGGTGTTTCTTGTAAAACATGCTCTTTAAGTATGTGTCAGGGATGTGTAACTTCATAAGTAAGACTTTAAAATAGGGATGTGCTGTGAGTGTGTGTACCTGTATGGGAGCCACCTGCAGGATAGTTTTAGAAGTCATAATGCACTAACTCAAGAATAAATTAAGAAGGCTTCCTTTCTCCCCTGTGCTTTAAAACAGTTTAAATGCCATTGGAATCATCTTTCCCTAAAATGGCTTTATTTATATAAGACAAAGTAGACTTCAGAACAAAGAAAATTACCAGAGACAAGAGGAAAAATACTGTTTTCTGGTTGCACCACATATCTTGTTGGATCTTAATTCCCCAACCAGGGAACAAACCTATGCTCCCTGCAGTGAAAGTGCAGAGTCCTAACCACTGGACCACCAGGGAAGTCCCAAAATACATTTAACTGTAACTCCAATACTTTGGCCACCTCATGTGACGAGTTGACTCACTGGAAAAGACTCTGATGCTGGGAGGGATTGGGGGTGGGAGGAGACAGGGACGACAGAGAATGAGATGGCTGGATGGCATCACCGACTCGATGGACATGAGTTTGAGTGAACTCTGGGAGTTGGTGATGGACAGGGAGACCTGGCATGCTGTGATTCATGGGGTCGCAAAGAGTCGGACACGACTGAGCAACTGAACTGAACTGAACTGAAACAAAGATGAGAATTCATCTAGCTTTTTCTCAAAAACCATGTAAGGAAGAAGATAACAGAGTAAAACATTTAAAGTACAGAAAGAAGAATAATACCAATCTAGAATGTCATATCCAGTGAAGCTATCCTTGAAAAGTAAAGGAAGGAAGAAAGAGTTTCTCAGAAGACAAAAAATCCAGGTAATTTATTACACTTTGTAAGATATTAGAGAAAAAGATCTTCAGAGATAAGAAAATTGATATTGATCAGAAATTTGATCTATGTAAAGAAAGAAGAACAGTATATATGCAACCAAGAGACAAGATACATAGACATAAAAACACCAAGTTAGGTAAAGAGGCACAGAGGAATATATTCCAAATGAAGAAAAAAGATAAAGCCCCAGAAGAACTAAATGGAGACAAACAGTCTACCTAAGAAAGAGTTTAAGGTAATGATCATAAGGATGATCAAAGAACTCAAGAAAACAATAGATGAACAGAGAAGGAAGTTAGAGGCTTTCAGACAAGACTTAGAAACTATAAAGAGAGACAGTAAAAAGATCAGTCATTGCCAGGGGTTCAGCAGAAGAGGGGAAAGAGATTGATAGGTGGAATACTGGAGTTTTTTAAGGAAAATTTTTTGGCCACACAGCATGTGGGATCTTAGTTCCCCAACCAGGGACTGAATCAGCATTCCCTGCATTGTCAGCTCAAAGTCTTAACCTTTGGACCACCAGGGAAGTCCTAAGTACTGGACTTCTCTGGGGTGGTGTTACTATTCTGTGTCATACTGTAATGGTGCCTACAAGACTATGAGCTTGTTAGAACACACAGAACTGTACAACACAAAGAATGAACTCTAATGTTAGCTATGGATATTGGTTTTTTTAAATGTTAAGCCCCTCTGCATTTAATAACTTTTTTCCCTCAGCATATTTTGTCTTGTATTAGTATGCCACTGTGGCTCTCTTACAGTCACTGTTTGCATAATACGTCTTTCCCTGTTTGCATAATACGTCTTTCCCATTCTTTACTTTCAACCTCTTTGAAGCTAATGGATTTTTTAAAAAATCCAGCCTGACAATCTGTGAATTTTGATTGGAATGTTTAATCCATGCACATTTGGTGTTTTAATTTATCTAGTTGGAAGTATCTTTGCCATCTGGACATTTGTTTTCTATGTGACTCTTGGTTCCTCTATTCCTCCTCTATCACCTCTTTTTTAGTAAGTAGATATTTTGTTGTGTATCATTTTCATTCTTTTGTCGACTTTTGGACTATTTCTGGTTTTAGTTACCTTCCTGCATGCTAGCTCACTTCAGTCGTGTCTGACTCTGAAATCCCATGGACTGTAGCCTGACAGGCTCCTCTGTCCATGAGATTCTCCAGGCAAGAATCCTGGAGCAGGTAGCCATTTCCTTCTCTAGGGGAATCTTCCCGATCCAGGGATCAAACCCTCGTCTCTTCCATCTCTGGCACTGCAAGGCAGGTTCTATACCACAGTGCCACCTAGTTGCTCTAAGTCTGAAGCACTGAGGAAGGGCAGAATTGGAATCAGGAGAACCGGTAAGAGTCACCATGTGGGTACAAACTGCTGACCACGCTCCCTCCTGGCTTCTGGAAGCTGATTTGGTCCCATCTTCCTCTCAGGGGACTGATTTGGTCTTTGGTCCCTATCTGGCTTGCTGCTCAAGTCCTTGACTTCAGTCTGAACCTGAGGAATCAGTCCTTCCGACCTGGCTCTTAGAGTCACTGGCTGTGATTCCAAGGTTTTCTCATCTCTGAGCAGTCCTACACGCCTGCCAGAATTCAGGAAGGAAGCTCCTGTCTAGGTGCTGAAACCTTGGATCTCAATCAGCTAACACTGAAAGGTTCTTTCCAATTCTTTTATTCCCCAATTGCCTTAAAATAGCACTGGAAACATTTCTCACCTTCTGCTGTTCCCATGTGTCATCTCATTGAATCTCTACAAGGTATTTGTTCCATGCTTTTAACACCTTTTTGCCTGAGTTCAGATGAACAATACCTGAAATTGTAACCCTTTTATGACAGGATGATTTAGCTTTAGTTTTACATATTATGAAACTACAGAATATCTTAAATATGTTTCCTGATAGATCTAGGGCAGCAAATCCCTTCTGGATATTTTTCTCTGAAATTACACTGAAAGAAATAAACAGCTGTCAGACGGATGCAGGCTAAATCGTTAGATTGCTGACTCGGTGCTCTGGAAGTTACAGTGTGTCCTGGAATGCAAGTCACTTGCTCTGACATTCAAGTACTCTCTTTTTTGGAGAAGGTTAACATAAATTGGTCGTGGGGTATCTCTTCACAGCTGCTCCATCAAAGCGCAGCCGCTGCTCCTTACCTTGGACTAGGGGTATCTCCTCACGGCCGCCTCTCCTGACCTTGAACATGCAGTAGCTCCTCTCGGCCCTCCTGTGCCCATGCAGCCGCCACTACTTGGACAGTGTCAGACTTTATTTTTGGGGGCTCCAAATTCACTGAGGATGCTGATTGCAGCCATGAAATTAAAAGACGCTTACTCCTTGGAAGGAAAGTTATGACCAACCTAGATAGCATATTAAAAAGCAGAGACATTACTTTGTCAACAAAGGTCCGTCTAGTCAAGGCTATGGTTTTTCCAGTGGTCATGTATGGATGTGAGAGTTGGACTGTGAAGAAAGCTGATTGCCGAAGAATTGATGCTTTTGAACTGTGGTGTTGGAAAAGACTTTGGATCCCAACCCTCAATGTTATAAATGCTTTCCATTTGGACTTTGATGTTGTGATGGGATCAGCCACATCTTTACCAAAAAACCACTGTGCTCCTCACCAGCGTGGTCTCCAACCACATCACTAAGCACTCTCTCTCTTTTTTAAAAGGTTTATTTATTTAGTTTTCTGTTTTGTCTGTGGTGGGTCTTCGTTGCTGTACAAGGGCTTTCTCTAGTTGTCACCAGTGGGGGCTACTCTTCATTGTGGTTCTTGGACTTCCTGTTGCCATGGCTCCTTGTTGCAAAGCACAGACTTAGTAGTTAAGGCTCACAGACGATCTAGAGCCTGGCCTTGGTGGGTGTGGCATACAGGCTTAGTTGCTTGGTGGCATGTGGGATCTTCCCAGACCAGGGATCCAACCAGTGTCCCTTGCATTGCAAGGTGGATTCTTAACCACTGGACCACTAGGGAAGTTCTAAACTGTCTTATAATTATGAGAAAGCCAGAATATCAGGTGATCTCAAATATTCCTCTTGCAGTCTATGATAATGTTTTTCTTTTCCATTATGGTTTTTTGTTTTTTAACATTTATTGGGCTGTGCCTGGTCTTGGTTGCAGCACATAGGAATATATGGAGTCTTTAGTTGCTGCATGCAGGATCTTTTTTCAGTTGAGGTATGTGAAATTTAGTTGTGGTATATGAAATCTAGTTCCCTAACCAGGGATTGAACCCCGCCCCCTGCACTTGAAGTTCAGGGTCTTGGCTACTGGACCACGAGGGAGATCCCTCAGCTTAATTATTATAGGATATTGAATACAGTTCGCTGTGCTATACAGTAGGTCTTCATCATTTACCTATTATATATATAGTAGTATGTATCTGCTAATCACCAACCTCCTAATTTATCCCTCCCCTGCTTCCCCCTTAGCAACCACAAGTCTGTTCTCTGTGAATCTGTTTCTGTTTTGTAAATAAGTTCATTTGTGTCATATTTTAGATTTTGCATGTAAATGATATCATGTACTATCTGTCTGTGTTGACCATCTATATGTCTTCTTTAGAAAAATATCTGTTTAGATCTTCTGCCCATTTTTGATAGGATTGTTTGGATTTTTTTTTTTTATATTGAGTTGTGTGACCTGTTTATTTTGGAAATTAATCCCTTGTCTATAGAATAATTTGAAAATATTTTCTCCCATTTAGTAGGTTGTCTTTTCATTTTGTTGATGGCTTCTGTTGCTGTTCAAAAGGGTTTAAGTTTAATTAGGTACCATACACATATTTTTGCTTTTATTTCCATTACTCTAGGAGAGGGATCTATAAAAAGATACTGCTGCAATGTCAAAGAGTGTTATGCCTCTGTTTTCTGTAGGTTCATTTCCTTTTTGTTACACTATGGTTTTTTTCTTAAGTGTTAAGATCCATTTGTTTTAAATTATAGTTGATTATTAATAACAATGCTGTGTTAGTTTCATATGTACAGCAAAGTGATTCAGTTATTCATATACATGTATCTCTTCTTTTTCTAGTTATTTTCCCATTTAGATTATTATAGAATATTGAGCAGAGTTCCCTGGGCGGTACAGTAAGTCTTTATTGGTTACCCATTGTAAATATAGCAGCACGTACATGTCATTTCCTTTTGAGAGAGCTATGGAATGGACTCCTGCTTGCTTCCCTTGGACACCTCTGTGTTGGGAAATAAACATGAGGCAGACACTACAGGCATAGCACTGGAGGACTGGAGTGCCTGGACTAAGCCAGCCCTGAAGCCTGAAGCAGTCCTTCCAGGAATAGGACAGAGGTATCTAGCAGATGAGGTTAGGGTCAGCAGGCTGTAACTGGAAACACAAAGCCATTTCAATCCAACTCTAGTGGGCTTGCAGGCTTCTGGTTAACAAAAGTAAAGTCATTTCTGATGTATAGTAAGTTATAGTTTAAAAAGTAC
This sequence comes from Moschus berezovskii, assembly GCF_049115385.1. Taxonomy (NCBI): domain Eukaryota; kingdom Metazoa; phylum Chordata; class Mammalia; order Artiodactyla; family Moschidae; genus Moschus; species Moschus berezovskii. The sequence goes on along the minus strand of NC_142480.1, from coordinate 41,298,627 downwards.
TCTCGCATTCAGGTCTTATTTGTCAGTGTGCAAGGCAAACCCTCCACCCGACTGCACAGTGAGGAACGGAGAACATCGTGGGGGAAGCTCTGGTCCAAGGCCACGCATCTTGTAAGTGGCAGTACTGGCACCTGACCTAAGTGTGCTTCCGAACCAAGGTTACATTCCCTGACTTTCCTGTGAACCCTAGGCTGCTGGTCTCCAGGCATTTGTACCCACAAACATGCAGGGGACATTCATGGTGGTCCAGTGGTTAGAACTCCATGCTGCCAATGCAGGGGGCCCAGGTTCAGTCCCTGGTCAGGGAACTAGATCCCTTACTACAGCTAAGATCTGCTACAACTAAGATCTGGTGCAGTCAAGTAAGTAAATAAATAAAAATAAATATTAAAAAAAACACAACCAACAAACATGTACTGAGGGCCCATGCTGCCTCCAGAGCAGCGGGACCAGAAATCCCTGGACAGGCAGGAAGTAGGAAGCAGCAGGAAGAGCACCATTGGGATACAGCTGCTGCTACCAGGACAGCATGACCTCTAATCCCTGCCCCTGCCCCCTACCCTTGCATCCAATCCTCAGGATTCAGTGTTAACATGTAGCCTCACTGAGGCAGGAGAGAAGGACCCAGTGCCCCTTGTCTGATGGAAGAGCCCCCCAAGACAGACATTAGGGTGCAATGCTAGGGAGCCCCAAATGGCCTATGTCCCACCAATCCCTAAGGCTCCTGCCATCCCCAAAACTCTGGTGGCAAATAACAACGAATACACTTTAGCAACCTCCTTCCTCTGGAGAGTTCTCTTTCTTTTAAAAATAATACTTCAACTGATTTAAAGAGAATTCAGTCTGAAACATAAGAGCATTGTTGACGATGGGTTCAGGGAGCTGACCTCAATAAAAAGTTAGGAGAAAGACCCGTGCAATAGCATCCTTGGGCTCAAACTTAATCCCAGAGCTTCAGCTGAGTCTTGAATGTGTCATTTAGAGGCACACTAGACATTGCACACACCCTTTTGCTTCTGCACAAGCACAGGCATGCCACAACGGTGTTGTAGCCTTTTGTTTTTAATCCTTCGTTCATTTTTAGATCCTAAAGCACAAAGCAGAACTTAAGAAGTGTGAATTTACTTGAACCAAACTGTAAAAAGGTTTTCTCAACCTCTGAAAAATGTGGCTACAGAATTCACAACAGTTTTAATTATAACACACTAAATTAATACAGTAAAGCAACTCCACTCTGAGGTTGAAATCTCTATTTTTATCTCCAAGCAAATAACAGACCAGAAGGAAAAGTTACTACATTGAGAGTGGATTGTTGAATCTAAGCATTAACAACTTCTTTGACATTATTTTGTACTGCAATGCTGAAGAAAATAATTTACCTGAAAATGTTACTGTAAATAGACTGAATAAAAAATGTAAGATTTTTTAGAAGAGATTTTCTTCCCACAGGCAAAGAAAGAATAAGTGCATAAAAAACACTGCTATGCAAATTGTGCTCTCTCCATACAATGGAAGATTATTCAGCCTTAAAAAGGAAGTAAATTCTGACACAAGCATCAACATGGATGAACCTAGGAAACATTATACTGAGTAGAACAAGCCAGTCACAAAAAGACAACCACTGAAGCCCATGTGCCCTAGAGCCTGTGCTCCACAACAAGAAACACCACTCTTAAGAGAAGCCTGCACACCACAACTAGCCAGTAGCCCCTGCTCCCTGCAACTAGAGAAAAGTCCACACAGCAATGAAAACCCAACACAGCCAAAAATAAATAAACAAAGTTATTTTTAAAAAGGCAACCTACTGAATGAGAAAAAATAACTGCAAATAATATGATTAGCAAGGAGTTAATATCCAAAATTTACAAACAGTTCCCACAGCTCAATATAAAAAAAAAACAAACCCCAAAGAACCCAATTAAAAATGAGTTGAAGGCCTGAACAGACATTTTTCCAAAGAAGACAGATGGCCAACAGGCACAGGATAAGATTCTTAACATCACCAATCATCAGAGAAATGCACATCAAAACCACAATGTGATGTCACCACACATCTGTCAGAATGACCATCATCAAAAAGACCACACGTAACAAGTGCTGGTGAGGATGTGGAGAAACCCCTACACTGTTGGTGGGGATGTAAACTGGTGCAGTCACTGTGGAAAACAGTATGGAGTTTCCTCAAAAAGCTAAAACTACCATGTGACCCAGCAATTCCACCTTGGTCATACACTGGAAGAAAATGAAAACACTAATTTAAAAAGATGCATACTCTCCAATGTTCACTGCAACAGTATTTACAATAGCCAAGATTTGGAAGCAACCTGTGTCCATCAACAGATGAATGGATAAAGAAGATGTGATTTATATATATTTATATATATTTGGGCTTCCCAGGTGTCTAAGCAGCAAAGAATCCACCTGAAATGCAGGAAATGCAGGTTCGATCCCAGGGTTGGGAAGATCCCCTGGAGAAGAAAATAGCAACCCGTTCCTATATTCTTGCCTGGGAAATCCCATGGACAGAGGGGCCTGGCATGCCATGGTCCATGGGGTCACAGAGTCAGACACGATTGGGTGACTAAACAACAACAAAATGCATGTATGTATGTATGTATATATATATATATATGGGATACTGCTGCTGATGCTGCTGTTAAGTCGCTTCAGTCGTATCCGACTCTGTGCGACCCCATAGACGGCAGCCCACCAGGCTCCCCCATCCCTGGGATTCTCCAGGCAAGAACACTGGAGTGGGTTTCCATTTCCTTCTCCAATGCATGAAAGTGAAAAGTGAAAGTGATGTCGCTCAATCGTGTCCGACTCTTAGCAACCTCATGGACTGCAGCCTACCAGGCTCCTCAATCCATGGAATTTTCCAGGCAAGAGTACTGGAGTAGGGTGCCATTGCCTTCTCCATAGTGAGATACTACTTAGCAATAAAAAAAAAAAGAAATCTTACCATTTATAAACATGGATCAACTTGGAGCATATTATGCTTAGTGAAATGTCAGACAAAGAAATATATAGTACGTTATCACTTATATGTGGAATCCAAAAAATAAAATAAATAAATGACTGTAACAAAAGAGAAATAAACTCATGGACATAGGGAACAAACTAGTGGTTACCAGTGGAAAGAGAAAGAGGGGAGGGGCAAAGCAGGAGCTGGGGAAGAGCTACCAACTACTATGTACGAAATAAATGAGGACTTCCCTTGGAGTCCAGCAGATAAGACTCTGCTCCCAATGCAGAGGGCCTGAGTTCAATCCCTGGTCAGGGAACTAGATCCAGCATGCTGCAATTAAAGATCCCACATACCACAACAAACTCCCAGTTCAGTCAAATAAATAAATAAATATTAAAAAACAAAACAAAATTTCTCTTTCAAAAATAAAATAATATAAAGTACAAGGCTATATTGTATGGCACAGAGAATATAGCTGATATTTTATAACAACTTTAAATGATACATCATCTTTAAAAAATATTGAACTAGTATATTATACACCCAAAACTAATATAATGTTGTAAATCAACTATACTTCAGTTTAAAAAATGGTTGAAATAGTAATTTTTTTCTTTTTGCAGGAGTACTCTTTATTTTTATTTTATTGAAGTATCTATTGTGCAGCAAAATGATTCAGTTATATATACATATACATTCTTTTTCATATTCTTTTTCACTGTGGTTTATCTAGAATATTGAGTATAGTTCCCTGTGCTCTAGAGTAGGTCCTTGTTGTTTATCCACCCTACACATAATAGTTTACATCTGCTAATCCCAAACTCCCAATCCATCCCTCTCCCACACCCTCCCCCTTGGCAGCCACAAGTCTGTTCTCTATGTCTGTGACTCTGTTTCTGTTTCATAGAGAAGTTCCTTTGTGTCATATTTCAGATCCCACATATAGGTGATATTTGTATTTCCTTGCCGTACTTCACTTAGTATGATAATCTCTAGATCCATCCATTTTGCTGCAGATGGCCTTATTTCATTCTTTTTTATGGCTGAGGAGTATTCCATTGAAGATATGTACCACATGAGATGGCAAATTTTCTGTTACATACATTTTTACCACAATAGAAATTTGAAAATAAAAGCCCTATACTGGTCTGAAGTATTTTTAAAGTATAATTCTCCTCTTAACTTTCAGAGGAGCCCTCAGAGACTCTTCCTTTCTCCCTCTCCACAGTCACCAGGGCCTAGCACTCAGGTCCCTCCAGTCACTGCCACAGCTGGGCTCTGGGGACCATGGGATGCAGGAAGACAGCACCCTGGGTGTGGTGGGCTGGGACCATGGTGGGGGCTGCCAGTTAGAAAAGCCTAGGGCATGCCGCCCCACGTGCCTGCCCTTGGCCTCACTTCCCTGCTCTTCCCACATCAGAAATGTCTGTGGACTGAATGCCTTCTCCATACCTGAGGTCACATCATAGACCTTTTGTAAGAATGGGACAGCAAATTGAGGAGCAGGCAACAAATGCTGAGGTTCACTCACTTCACTTTCAAAGCAGCCCTCACTGCGGATGAGGAAACAGGAGCACGGAGGTGGTGAACAGCCTTGCAGGGGACTGTGCTTCACCCCAGCTCTGTCTGACTTGAAACTTTGAATTACATCATAATGACTTCTGAAAGACAGGGTTAGAGAACCGCTGACGTAAAACGCCCACCTTGACCAGGCAGAAAGATAACCACTTGTCTCACAATAGGACATCTCGATAAAGAACGCTCAATGCTGCCACGAAAACTAACCTAGAAGAATTTGGGAGGGGCTGAAAGGAGGAGGACATGCTAGCCCATAATATATCCTACCAACCTCCCAGAATCTTTTGTGCTTGAATTCATCTTGGCCAAGAGAGACCCACACCACCAGGAAGGACCCTGAGTCACCAAGTATGGACCAAGCAAGATGACTGGCCGAGACAACCCCAAATCTAACCCATCACCATGAAACCTGAGACTGCAAGCCTTGTGGCAGAGTGGCTGTCCTGGGTTCCCTGACCTGCTGCTCTCCTCCCAGGCGCCCCTTCCCAATAAAGTCTCTTACTCTGTTAGCATGTGTGTCTCCTCAGACAATTCATTTCTGAGTGTTAGAGGAGAGCCCACTCTTGGGCCCTGGAAGTAGTCCCCTCCTGCAACAAAAGAGTTGATCCTCAAATTTACAAAAAATTTAACAAGCCACCCAAAGGACTTGTTTGGGGAGATTTAGTGAAATGACTATACAAGAAGTTTTCCATCAAAGGCATCCTCATTGAACACTTAAATTATGTTCTAACATAAACAGTTATTAAATTGCTTAAAGATGTTTTAGGGCTGAATGAGTTAATTCCATATGATGGATTCCTAATGAAAGGAAACATGGACTATTATTATTCATTATAAAGTGTAAAGCAGGAGATTTCACAGCCAGTCAAACCAGAGTTTAGAACCGGGTCCTCCTGCACTTTCCCCTACATGTGAGTCACAGCCATTCCCTTCTGCAGGTTTCTGCTGGTCTCTGAGCACCCTGGACCACCAGTTACAGGGTGCTGTCTGCCTGATCCAGCCAGGAACCCCCTTGGGGTAGAGGCATCATCTTCCATGGAACTTCCAAAACCCTGGGGCTTGTTGCCATGCCTGGCTTCACTTACTCTAAAGATTTATCAAGTCAACAAAAATATAGTAGAATCTCAGTGCTTGGCTTGGGGTTTGAAGATCAATGGCGTCTACTATTGGAATGACCTTGGGGCTTTCCAACTGACTGATGGACTGACTGACTGTGGTGTGGATGCTCAAGGGTCCTCAACTTGGCCCAGCTCTCTTTCTCTGTTGCTACTCCACCCCCAGACTCTCAGCTGCCTCCCTGGTCCTTGTGTCTCCATTCACACCATTGGGGACCTGAAGCTTGTCTGTCCCATGGCCCCAGGACCTTGGCTTGGTAGCCTCCCTGTTGTCTCCTAAGCAGGTCCAGCTGCCTTTTCTGGGTCAGGGCTGCACAAGGAACCACACAAAGTTGCCAGTTTTGTTGGCTGCCTTTGTCCTACAAAGAGGACAGTGTCACATCCTTCAGTTTCATACTTCTGGAGAAGTAAATGACCTGCTTTTGTTGCCCAGTTCAGGGAAGGGAATGGCAACCCACTCCAGTATTCTTCCCTGGGAAACCCCACGGACAGCAGAGCCTGGTGGACTCCAGTCCAAGAGCTTGCAAAGAGTCAGACATGACTGTGTGACTAACACATAATAATCATGGAACAGATAGTTCCTGCCTTAAAGACTTTTTCTGAGCCAAAACACCCTTGTTTGATGCCTGTTTCCTCTGCAATGCCACGGGTGGCACCATCACACGAGGCCTGGATTTCTTCCTGCTTCCTAGAAAGTTCATTGCCCTTTGCCTGACAAATATCCTTCTTAGGATGGCTTCACTGTGATCATCTTCTGAGCGTGAAGTGATAGGAAGAACATGAAATACTGATCCTATTCCCTTAAGTAATAAATTAGTTTCTTCCACATTCTCTTTGGCTGGAAGCTTCACCCAACTTTAGACATCCTTCTCCACTATGTAAAGAGCAAAGAGGATGTGATGGATTCATCCAAATTAGCCTGCTTCGAGCTGGAAACATCAGTGACCCCTCTGTTTACTGTCTTAGAAGGTTTAGTAGCTGATAAATGTTTCTTCTTCAAACTAACTGGAACATATGTGATCCCACAAAACCTGGGCCTGGGGTCATCATACGAGAATGTGGAGCTTCTCCATATGTGGTGCTGGCCTGTCTCGTAGAAGCTCAGAGTCAGGGGTGGGGTTGGGGAGAGAGGCCCAGCCAGGGTGGCTGGTTCCAGGAGAGGACCCTTCTCAGCTCCATATGTGACATCTCACTGCCGGAAGGGGGTTGGGGGTGCATTAGAGGAGTGCATACATACAACAAGATCAAAATACAATGAGCAAAGAAATGGAGACAGAGGAGGATGAAGGTAAAAAGTTAAGATGAAGCCACATTTTTCTCTTTGCCTCTTCATATTTTGAGTTTTCTCTCTTTCCTTATTGGCCTGTAGGAGTTTCTTGTATATTCCAGGTCTGTGCTGCCCAGTGGAGTCATCACAGGTCCTGTGCGCCTGTTAGAATGACAATTAATTAAAGTACAGCTGCTCAGGCACACTGGCCTCATTTCAAGTGCTCAGTAGCTGTTCGTGACTCTCGGCAGAGCAAACCTGGAACATTCCCATTGCATGGAAAATCTTCTCAGATAAAGTCGTTCTGTCTATGAGCCCCTTGTCAATCTTATTCATTTCAAATCTTCTTCAAGATTCTTGTTTTCTGGTTACTCTGACTAAGACGCTTTCACAGAGTCACATAATAGAGTTTTTATGTGGTCTTAGCCATCCTACTTTGCCCTTTACTTTGGTAAATTGAGGATCTCGTATGATCAGTCTTCTGCTCATACAAGAGGATCAGTCTTCTCCCTGAAGTCTCCAAGACATTTCCTTTGACCTTTTTACATCCACTTCATGGTTTTACTTTTTCTTGTCTTTAACAAAAAAATTTATTGGCATAAAGTTGATTTACAATGTAGTGTTAGTTTCAGGTGTACAGCAAAGTGAATCAGTTACACATATACATATATAGTGGAGGAAAGGGGAGCCTGGTGTGCTGCAGCCCATGGGATTGCAAAGAGTTGGACGTGACTTAGCTCGACTAGACAGCATGGATATATCTATTCTTTTTAGATTCTTTGCCCATATAGGTCATTATAGAATATTGAGTAGAGTTCCATGTGCTATAGAGCAGGTCCTTGTTGTTTATCTGTTTTATATATAATGTTTGTCTGTCAATCCCAATCTCCCAATTTATCCCTCCCTCCCTTCCCCTCTGGTGATCATTAAATTTGTTTTCTACATCTGCGACTCTGTTTTTGTTTTATAGATAAGTTGATTTGTACCCTTTTTAAGATTCTACATTTAAGTGATATCATATGATATTTGTCTTTCTCTGTCTGACTTACTTCACTCAGTACGACAATCTCTAGGGGCATTCATACTTTTCCTGTTTAGGTATTGACTCTAACAGGACATTGCCTACTTTGAGAGAGGTGGGTAGGGAGGAATACATTTACTGAGACAGGTGTCCCAATCGCTGCTGCTAACACATGGGCTTCTCCCCACTGGTTTGGGGGGGCTGCTCTTCCAAGCCCATCCCAAGCCTTCGTGTGGCTTGTGGGTCCATGGCTTTCTCAGCAGCTACATTCACCTCTTTGTTTTTCCAGAGCACAGTGCCTTCTTGCTACAACTCTGTAGTGTAACTTCATGTGGGAAGTGTGCCCTGCAACCCCTAGCTCTTCTTTTGCCAAAGTGTCATAGCTATTCATGGACCCTACCCATTCACCCATGCACTTTAAAATTCATTTTTTTAGGTTCCTCAAATATATTTATGTGCGTTCATGCTCAGTTGTGTCCGATTCTTTGTGACCCCATGGACTGTAGCCCACCAGGCTCCTCTGTCCATAAGATTCTCCAGACAAGAGTACTGGAGTGGGTTGCCATTTCCTACTCTAGGAGGATCTTCCTGACCCAGGGATCGAACCAGAGTCTCCTGTAGCATCTGCACTGGCAGGCAGATTCTTTACCAGGAGCCACCTGGGAAGCCCTCAAATATATATGTATATAATATTACATATAGAAAACCAGCATCCACTAATGAAATGGTCTCCTTTGATTTTCAAAGAGTGTATGTATGGGGCAAGCTCTGAGATTTCCTTCTGAATCTCAGAATGAAGCTGCAAGTGTGAACAGTGATTCGAAGTCCAGCCCTGGAGTCTCGGTAGCCCTGGTGCGCCCCGTTTCCAGAGCACTCTGCCTTTGGAGGCTCCTGATGCAGGCAGTGTGTTGCCATGGTAACGGTTACTTTTAGTTAGTACTTTTTATAGATTAAAGGGTTACACCCTGGAGTCTATGCCTGCAAAGGAATAAATCCTAAGGCTGTGTGGTACTTCATCTAATGTAGATATTTAACAGCACAGAGGTGACCTAACCCACAAGCAATGAGAAATTTCAACCTTTGTATTTGATGTGGATATATACTCTTACCAGGGCTACAACATTGTCTTCAAACTTTTTTTCTTTTTTTTTTTTTTAAATACAAGTTAATCTTTTTTTATCCAATGAAATATATCCATATTTAATAAGTTGTGACAGAAATACATGTGTGTCAGGAGTTTGCTCAGATGGCTGTTTTCTACCTGGGGCAGAATCCCCAGTTACTGGGGGAAGTCTGAAGACATGAAGAAGAGTGTCTCCTGACATGATTGGGGGACCTCAGGGGTACCAGGGGGAGAGCGGAGCAGGTGGGCCTGGGTCTGGACACAGTTCAGCCCTTTACTGCCTGTGTAGGGTTAAGCTTCAGAAGACAAGTTTCCCTATCTACAATGCAGAGAGACATAATGCCTCAAAGAGATCCATGTCAAAGTTGCATGATATTTATATGAGGAATCTGAAAATACAACAAAGTAGTGAACACAACAAAAAAGAAGACTCACAGACACACAGAACAAACTAATGGTTCCCGGGGAGGTGGGGAAGAGGGAAGGGAAGGGGCAATTCAAGGGTAGGGTGTTAGCAGGTACAAACTTTCAGATATAAAATAAGCTACAAGGATGTATTGTACAACATGGGCCAATATTTTAATAACTATAAGTAGAATGTGATCTTTATTATAACTCTAAAATTGTGAATGACTATATGATACATCTGGAACATATAATATTGTATAGCTAATATTGTATAGCTATGCGGGCTTCCCTCGTGGCTCAGATGGTAAAGAATCTGTTTACAATATTGCTTCTATTGAACTTTTTGGTGTTTTGGCCTCTGACATTTGGAATCTTAGCTCCCATAAAAGTGATAAAACCCATACCACTTGCATTGGAAAGTGAAGTCTTAACCACTGGCCCACCAGGGAAGTCTCCTCAAAATGCATTTATGAACCTTATCTCACTTGGCTCCCGGAAGAACTTTGTGAGCTAGAATCAGCAGGCATTAGTTACATCCTTGTCTAAAATCAGAAGAGACCCTTTCCAGAAAAGTAACAATCGCAGTGAAGGTGAAACAATTTTAGGCCTTATTCTGTCTCAAAAAAAAAAAAGAAAGAAAGAAACAAAAGAAAGTGGCTTCTTTTGCCTCTGTGGTTCAACAACATGGCCAAGGTCAGGCTTATGTTGGTTCTCTGGGAATTAGGAAGAAATCGCTGATAAACGCATTCCCAGGAAGGGTCTCTTAGACCTTTCAAGGACAGTTGTGATCATCTAGAAGACAGATCAGTTTACTCTGCAAAGAAATGAACATGTCGTGGGCATGGTCAAAACAGGGTACTTCCCAATCTATGAGCTCTCCCAGGCCTCAGATGGGCATGGGTTGAGGGATACCTACCATAAATACAGCTCAGCCCATCATCTAGATCTTCCCTGGTGGCTCAGACGTTAAAAAATCTGCCTGCCAGTGGAGGAGACCTGGGTTTGATCCCTGGCTAGGGAAGATACCCTGAAAAAGGGAATGGCAACCCACTCCAGTATTCTTGCCTGGGAAATCCCATGGACATAGGAGCCTGGCGGGCTACAGTCCAGGGGGTTCCAAAGAGTCAGATACGACTGAGCAACTAAACAACATCATCATCTGGGTCCCTGTGATCTCCATCTCAACTGTCCCATCGTGGCCCATGGTATTTCCACTCTTCAAGTCCCCTAGGGAGGAAGAGCTTCCCAAATGGCCCCCAACGATTCCCACCTCCTGGTATTCATGACTTTGTGTGTATGGGCTGGACCACTGACTTAACTTTAATGAAAAAAATACAGCAGAGGGGATGGGTTATCACATCTGAGAAAAGGTTATAAAAGATTTCCCTCTTTTTCATATACTCTGTCTTTCTGACTCTTCTCAAGTGTTTGCTCTGATAGAGTAAGAGGAAAATCCACATGGTGAGAAACTCTGGGCTGCTTCCAGCTGTGTTGGTCACTCAGTTGTGTCCGACTTTTTGCGACCCTGTGGACTGTAGCCCACCAGGCTCCTCTGTCCATGGGATTCTCCAGGTAAGAATACTGGAGTGATTGCCATTCCCTTCTTCAGGGAATCTTCCTGACCCAGGGATCGAACCCAGGTCTTCTGCATTGCAAACAGATTCTTTACCATCTGAAGCTTCCAACTACCTGCCAGTAAAGATTCAAGAGCTTGGTCCTAACATCTCAGAGGGAGATGGAAGTGGGTTCTTCTCCCATGAAGCCTTCAGATGAGACCCCAGCCCTGGCAGACACCCTGATTGTGACAGCCTGTGAGAACCCCTGAGTTGTGTAAACCAGCTAAATTGTTCCTGGATTCCTGACCCACAGAAATGATGAGATGATAACTGTGGGATTTTCTGCTTTTGTTTTCGTCTTCTAGACGTGTGGGGACCTTAGTTCCCTGACTAGGAATTGAACCTGTGCCTCCTGCCATGGAAGTGCAGCGTCTTAACCACTGGATCATTAGGAAAGTCCCTCAAAACTGTGTTTTTTAAGCTATACATACTGGGGTGATTTGAGGATAATTTATTATTTAGTAAGTGATAATTAACACACCCAGATTCCAACACCTGGGGCTATCTTTTCTCCTATTGATTATGACAAGGCATCTTGAAGTTCTCCTGCCCTTTTCTCAAGGCCTTTAAATTTACACTTCTTTAGGAGGAAAGATCTCCAGTGTCAGCCTCTTGGCACCCCTTCCTCTGCTGGACAACACCTCTCCAGCTTCTTGTCGGAAAACAACACCTTCTTTGCCTTGGACTCGCTGAGTCCCAACACTTAGCCTGAGTCCAGACTGTCTTCTTCTTCCTTGATAGATTCCAATCCCAGAGCCCAATGCTGGGGTTCTGAGCCTGACCCAGGCAGCAGACCTTTTATCATTGCTGTGTTTAATGGTTGGTCTGTGGCATTCTTGACCCCATATGACACCCACTCAGATCAAACCGTCTTAGCAGCCTTGCCAGATGGCCCGAGTCCCTCCCTGACCAGTACACAGCCAGGTTCCCAATTGGGTCCTGGTGGTCAGCCCTGGCTGTGGCTTCCCAACTGCTCTGCTCGGGCTTTTCATGTCACTGACCTTCCCAACGCTACCCACTGAGGAGGCATGCACCATCTCTCAAAGGCCTGTGCCAAATTCTGAGCTCCTTCTCCTATCTTTCCAGGGGACAGGGGTCGGGGGGAGGGGGTACTTGCGGATAGGCCAGTTCTTCAGGGGAGATGTGAGCACAGTGGGTCCAAGAAGAGTTTGGCACCAGAACCCCCCTCAGTGGCTCCACAGTGACTCAAGGCAGTGGGGGGTGGAACATGGGTCAGAACTAGCTCTCAGGCCCTTTCAGCAAGGATGAAGCAGACTGTTGACTTGGAGCCAGGAAAATAAGAGTAAAAGTCCCTTTCTCTGGCTTCCAGGGAAAGTCACAGACAGACGCTAACCCACTCATCCAATCTGTCCTCATCTCAAGCTCTCTGCTCCCACCACTTTCTATTCCAGAATTTTTTACTTTAAAAAATATTTATTGAATGGATGAACCTCTCACACATTATGTGAAGCAAAAGAATCTGGATGCAAAAGAATAAATGCTGTGTACCTCCTTTAGATGGCTTTTTAGAATAGACAGAGCTCGGCTAATGTGAAAAAAAGAAAAAATCCTACTGGTCACCACTGGTTGGTGAGGGATTGCCTGATAAGAGATGAGGAACTTTCTGGACTAAGGGAGACGTTCTCTGTCCTGAATGTATGTATTTGCTAAAATGATAAGCCAACTCTGTGGTTTTGTCATTATGCCATTTTCACAAATGTAAATTTTATCTCCAATAAAACTAAAAAAAACAAAAATTAAACGAGGGAGAGGGAGTGGGTGAGGTTACAGAAGAAGCAGAAATGGCAGAACAGTAATGAGGCTGTGCGGATAAGTGTTTTTGAGGGGAGGAGCCACCTTTTACTTCTTTGCATTCCTCCCTAAACTTAGCCCTGTGGTGCTCAGTAAACATTTGTTCAAAGTATTTATTTAGAACCAAGCCATGCCGTGTGGGGCCACCCAAGACGGACGGGTCATGGTGGAGAGGCCTGACAGAATGTGGTCCACTGGAGAAGGGAATGGCAAACCACTTCAGTATACTTGCCTTGAGAACCCCGTGAACAGTATCAAAAGGCATAATTATAGGATACTAAATGAGGAATTCCCCAGGTCGGTAGGTGCCCATATGCTACTGGAGGTCAGTGGAGAAATAACTCCAGAAAGAATGAAGGGATGGAGCCAAAGCAAAACAAATACCCAGTTGTGGATGTGACCGATGATAGAAGCAAGGTCCAATGCTGTAAAGAACAATATTGCATAGGAACCTGGAATGTTAGGTCCATGAATCAAGGCAAATTGGAAGTGGTCAAACAGGAGATGACAAGAGTGAACGTAGACATTCTAGGAATCAGTGAACTAAAATGGACTGGAATGGGTGAATTTAACTCAGATGACCATTATATCTACTACTGTGGGCAGGAATCCCTTAGAAGAAATGGAGTAGCCATCATGGTCAACTAAAGAGTCTGAAGTGCTGTACTTGGATGCAATCTCAAAAACGACAGAATGATTTCTGTTCATTTCCAAGGCAAAGCATTCAATATTATAGTAATCCAAGCCTACGCCCCAACCAGTAATGCTGAAGAAGCCGAAGTTGAACGGTTCTATGAAGACCTACAAGACCTTTTAGAACTAACACCCAAAAAAGATGTCCTTTTCATTATAGGGGACTGGAATGCAAAAGTAGGAAGTCAAGAAACACCTGGAGTAACAGGCAAATTTGGCCTTGGAGCACAGAATGAAGCAGGGCAAAGGCTAATAGAGTTTTGCCAAGAGAACGCACTGGTCATAGCAAACACCCTCTTCCAACAACACAAGAGAAGACTCTACACATGGACATCACCAGATGGTCAACACTGAAATCAGATTGATTATATTCTTTGCAATCAAAGATGGAGAAGCTCTATGCAGTTAGCAAAAACAAGACCAGGAGCTGACTGACTGTGGCTCAGATCATGAGCTCCTTATTGCCAAATTCAGACTTAAATTGAAGAAAGTAGGGAAAACCACTAGACCATTCAGATATGACCTAAATCAAATCCTTTATGACTATACAGTAGAAGTAAGAAATAGATTTAAGGGACTAGATCTGATAGATAGAGTGCCTGATGAACTCTGGACGGAGGTTCGTGACATCGTACAGGAGACAGGGACCAAGACCATCCCCATGGCAAAGAAATGCAAAAAAGCAAAATGGCTGTCTGAGGAGGGCTTACACATAGCTGTGAAAAGAAGGGAAGCGAAAAGCAAAGGAGAAAAGGAAAGATATAAGCATCTGAATGCAGAGTTCCAAAGAATAGCAAGGAGAGATAAGAAAGCCTTCCTCAGCGATCAATGCAAAGAAAAAGAGGAAAACAACAAAATAGGAAAGACAAGAGATCTCTTCAAGAAAATTAGAGATATCAAGGGAACATTTCATGCAAAGATGGGCTCGATAAAGGACAGAAATGGTATGGACCTAACAGAAGCAGAAGATATTAAGAAGAGGTGGCAAGAATACACAGAACTATACAAAGAAGATCTTCATGACGAAGATAATCACGATGGCATGATCACTCACCTGAAGCCAGACATCTTGGAATGTGAAGTCAAGTGGGCCTTAGAGAGCATCACTATGAACAAAGCTAGTGGAGGTGATGGAATTCCAACTGAGCTATTTCAAATCCTGAAAGATGACGCTGTGAAAGTGCTTCACTCAATATGCCAGCAAATTTGGAAAACTCAGCATTGGCCACAGGACTGGAAAAGGTCAGTCTTCATCCCACTCCCAAAGAAAGGCAATGCCAAAGAATGCTCAAACTACCACACAATTGCACTCATCTCACACGCTAGTAAAGTCATGCTCAAAATTCTCCAAGCCAGGCTTCAGCAATATGTGAACCGTGAACTTCCAGATGTTCAAGCAGGTTTTAGAAAAGGCAGAGGAACCAGAGATCAAATTGCCAACATCCGCTGGATCATGGAGAAAGCAAGAGAGTTCCAGAAAAACATCTATTTCTGCTTCATTGACTATGCCAAAGCCTTTGACTGTGTGGATCACAAGAAACTGTGGAAAATTCTGAAAGAGATGGGAATACCAGACCACCTGACCTGCCTCTTGAGAAACCTGTATGCAGGTCAGGAAGCAATAGTTAGAACTGTACTTGGAACAACAGACTGGTTCCAAATAGGAAAAAGAGTACATCAAGGTTGTATATTGTCACCCTGCTTATTTAACTTCTATGCAGCGTACATCATGAGGAATGCTGGGCTGGAAGAAGCACAAGCTGGAATCAAGATTGCTGGGAGAAATATCAATAACCTCAGATATGCAGATGACTCCACCCTTATGGCAGAGAGTGAAGAGGAACTCAAAAGCCTCTTGATGAAAGTGAAAGAGGAGAGTGAAAAAGTTGGCTTGAAGCTCAACATTCAGAAAACTAAGATCATGGCATCTGGTCCCATCACTTCATGGAAAATAGATGGGAAAACAGTGGAAAGGGTGTCAGACTTTATTTTTTTGGGCTCCAAAATCACTACAGATGCCGATTTCAGCCATGAAATTAAAAGATGCTTACTCCTTGGAAGGAAAGTCATGACCAACCTAGATAGCATATTAAAAAACAGAGACATTACTTTGCCAACCAAGGTCCGTCCAGTCAAGGCTTTGGTTTTTCCAGTGGTCATGTATAGATGTGAGAGTTGGACTGTGATTAAAGCTGATCTCTGAAGAATTGATTCTTTTGAACTGTGGTGCTGGACAAGACTCTTGAGAGTCCCTTGGATTGCAAGGAGATCCAACCAGTCCATTCTAAAGGAGATCAATCCTGGGTGTTCACTGGAAGGACTGAAGCTGAAGCTGAAACTCCAATACTTTGGCCATCTCATGCGGCGAGTTGACTCACTGGAAAAGACTCTGATGCTGGGAGGGATTGGGGGTGGGAGGAGAAGGGGACGACAGAGAATGAGATGGCTGGATAGCATCACTGACTTGATGGACATGAGTTTGAGTGAACTCCGAGAGTTGGTGATAGACAGGGAGGCCTGGCGTGCTGTGATTCATGGGGCAGCAAAGAGTTGGACACGACTGAGCAACTGAACTGAACTGAAGTATCTCCTTATAAAACCTGCCTGTATTATATACGTGTTTATAGTCTGAATGTTTGTGTCTACTCCTGTGTTTAGTTGCTCAGTCATGTCTGACTCTCTGTGACTTCATGGACTGTAGCCTGTCAGGCTCCTCTGTCCATTGGATTCTCCAGGCAAGAATACTGGAGTTGGTTGTCATTTCCTACTCCAGGGTATCTTCCTGACCCAGTGATGGAACCTGAGTCTCTCGTGTCTTCTGCACAGGCAGGTACTCTTTACCACTAGCACCACCTAGGAAGCTACACACTCTTGCCCCACTCCCCCACTCCAAATTCTATGTTTAGATTGTAACCTGCAATATTGAGGGTGTTAGGAGGGGTCTTTGGAAGGTGGTTAGGTCATGAGGGTGGAGTCCTCACAGGTAGGATTAGTGCCCTTATAAAAGGGGCCCCAGAGAGCCCCTTGCTTCTTCTGCCAGGTGAGAAAACAGATAGAAAGCAGCCATCTATGAATCAAGAAGCTCTCGCCAGACACTGAATCTGCCAGCACCTTGATTTGGACATCCCAGGATCCAGAACTGTGAGAAATAAATATTTGTCTTTAAATATCACCTAATTGAAGCTATTTTGTTGCAGCAACTCAAATGTATAAAGATATATGCAGATTTACAAATATATCAAGAATTTTTTCTCAAAATATTGAACTAAATGATTAATTGTTACTGGGACATGCTCTTTTATGAAAGGAAATATAAAAATAGGTAAAATTTGAACATAACTTTGCAGTTATTTAATTTTGTGGCATGCCGATTCAGTGTATTTCCTGTTTGACAAATTCTGTCTGTATTATTTTTGGTATCTGTCCTCATGCAAACCATCCATATGCTGAGTTGGTTGTAGGGGAAACATTTGTTCTAACAGAGTTCTTGGGACTTGAGCTGAACCTGAACCCACTCAGGCATTTGGAGAACCATCATTCTTAGGAGCTGACCACAAATGAGAGGAACTATATGTATCTACTGGGCTTGTCAGGTGGCTCAGTGGTAAAGAATCCACCTGCTGATGCAGGAGACGTGGTTCAATCCTTGGGTCGGGGAGATCCCCTGGAGAAGGAAATGCAACCCACTCTAGTATTCTTGCCTGGGAAATTCCACAGACAGAGGAGCCTGGCAGGCTACATTCCAGGAGCTTGCAAAGAGCTGGCCACAACTGAGCACACAAAGAAGCATTAGAACACATTTTAGGGGGTCAGTACATGATTCTTAACCTCCATTGAGATGTTAGAATTTTACCCCTGAAATGCAGAATTACCTGGGAGGCTTCGAAAGTGCAGAGTTGGGGCTCCAATAAAGAATGAAACCCCATTACAGATGAACCTATTTCCAAGGCATAGAGACACAAATTCAGAGAAAGGACTTGTGGACACTGGAGCAGAAGGACAAGGTGGGATGAACTGAGAGAGTAGCACTGACATATATACACCGCCATGTGTAAAACAGCACAGGAAGCTCAGCTCAGTGCTCTGTGATTATCTAGAGGGGTGGGATCGGGGCAGGAATGGGGAGGAGGTTCAAGAGGGAAGGGATCTATTTTATATATACATATATATATATATATATGATTCACTTTGTTGTACAGCACAAATTGACACAACATTATAAAGCAATTATCCTTCAATTTCAAAGAAGAACAAAACCCCAGGAAAGTCGGGAGTATGCTCCCACAGCATCAAGGGCCTACGATAACTGTGCTCTCCAAGAACTGTTCTTTCTATACTATGAAACAACCCAAGAAGCCACACAGCGACCTAGGT
This sequence comes from Moschus berezovskii, assembly GCF_049115385.1. NCBI lineage: Eukaryota > Metazoa > Chordata > Mammalia > Artiodactyla > Moschidae > Moschus > Moschus berezovskii. The sequence continues at coordinate 41,280,652 of NC_142480.1, read as the reverse complement.
ATGTCCTCGGAAATATGGCAATTTGTAAAGGGCTTCCCCAGTGGCTCAGCAGTAAAGAATCTGTCTACCATCAGGATGCACAGGAGACCTAGGTTTCATCCATGGGTTGGGAAGATGCCCTGGAGAAGGGAATGGCAACCCATTCCAGTATTCTTGCCTGGAGATTCCCATGGACAAAGGAACCTGGCAGGCTATAGCCCATGGGGTCGCAAAGAGTTGGACATGACTGAGGACACAAGGTGATTTCTAAAGGCCCAGGGGTCAGGGTGGAATCAGATCTACACAGGAGGAAGAAATCTAAAAAGAAAAAGGCAGGACTTTTGAAAGGCTGCAAACACACTGGGAATGTGAACATACTTGTTAAATAATTGAAGACTTTCCAGATCCTCTGGCTCAAGGACTCTGTGAAGTTTTTCAGGCTGAGCTCCAGCCTTTGCCTTCTGCTCTGCGGCAGCTGAGTCTTGCAGGGCCCCACGGGTCCTCTCTGAGTCGGAACAGAACCAGGAGTCAAAGTCTGGCAAGACACTGGCTCATCTGTCGCTGCCTACTTCCCTTCCCTTAAGTCATCTGTTGCTGGAGACGTGGCCATTTAAACGGCACAGAAAAGGACAAACAGGGTTCGGGTCAGATTTTGCTGACTAGACACCTATTAGTTCACTGAAACATGGTTCATGCTTAGTCCTTCAAAAGAAACAGTCTCTCACTTGCTGGGGCTGGGAAGAGATGGGCTGGCTTTCAGAAGCCCATGCTGCTATTTTCCTGGGTACAGAACTCTGGAGTCAGGACTTACGTTCCCTATGATATGGAACGTTTGTTTCATGGAAACAGGGAAGGAAGAAGAGGGGGAAGGAGAAACGAGAATCCCTTTCTCAGGGGGCTTCCTGTGAGCCGCTGACCCAGGACAGGCACAGCCTGGTGGGGTTGGGAGGCACAGTCACGTGAGGTTCACCAGGGAAGCTCGTCTTCTCCCTCTCCAGGGCCTGGTTCAAATCGTTAGGTCTGACCAAACCGTCTGAGACTTTGTTCTTGGCCAGTGTCTTTGTCCCATCTCCCATCTGTCATAAGAGGCCATCTTTCTTGGCAAAGAGCTGATGACACCCAATTAAACCTTCTGTGGGGGCCCTTCAGCATCCGAGGCCACTCGCCAACCTCTCTGCTCACCCCTGCCTACCCTGGCCCTCGCTTACGTGCCCTTCCCCCTCACATGCCCACTCACGCACACCTCCCTCACCCTCCCAGCACTGGTCTCAAACCTGCCAGGTGTTGACGTGTTGTGGTCTGTGCGGTCACAGGGGATCCCATTGTCCTGGAAGAGCTCCCTCAGGAGCTGGGCTGAGGGAAAGGCTGGCTCTGCTCACACTTAAGTGGTCTTTTCAGCTCTAGGGCCTGCCTCTCTGGCCTGCACACAAGGATGGGAACAGGAGAAGTGGGGCGGCCACCTTAAGGGGCCATAGGGATGAGTCTCTCGCCCTGTGTGGGGGCTTCTCTCCTGTAATTAAGGGTGTCAGGCACTCTTCATTTCTATGGGCACAAATGACCGTTACAACAAGTCCTTCTGCAAACAACATTACAATGTGGACATAGGACTTCCCTGGTGGCACAGTGGATAAGAACCTGCCTGCCAATGCAGGGGACATGGGTTTGATCCCTGGTCCAGGAAGATTCCACATGCCAAGGAGCAACTAAGCCCATGTGTCACAACTACTGAGCCTGTGCTCTGGAGCCTGTGCTCTGGAACAAGAGAAGCTGCCACACTGAGACTTCTGCACACAGCAACAAAGAGTAGCCCCCACTTACTGCAACTAGAGAAAGCCCATGCACAGCAACGACCATCCAGCATAGCCAAAAATTAACAAATAAAAATTATTTTTAAAAATGTGGTCATAAAACACCATCGGGCTCTTGGGTCCCACATTGCACTAGCTGCTGATACGGAGTGAAATACAATAACTTCTTGCCTTCACCTTTATGCTGATTAAGTCATTTTTCCTTGGCATTTGCTCTGAAGCATAACTGCTGACTGGGATACTTTCTTGTGTGGTCATGCTGGGACATGTTTGTTTATAGGATGTATATCTAATGATGGTAGCTGGCCCTGTGTATATAAGAAGAATGGAAAGGCCTCCTAGGTGTTTGCACAGGCTCATTCTACTCCCACCTGAGGAGACCACCAGGGAGATGTCATGATGGGCCATCATAAAGCAGCTCCTTCAGGGGACCCACAGAAGGTGAGCCCCACGGTTGGATCACCTCATACTGGAAGAAAGCAAACCTCTGTAAAGAACTTGCAGAAGAGCTTGAAATTGTTACCTAGGGAACCAGCTTCAGAGGTTACTTTAAAACTCTTAAATCCTGACCATGAATTCAGTTAGTAAAAGACATTGAACATTTTGGAATTTGACTTCTGAAAAATAATCCCTCCAGTTAAATTCTTGATAATGTATTGCTGGGTTTATATGTATATATATATATATATATATATATACATACACACACACACACAAACAGATTTTAATTTTTGAGTTTTAGGCTCGTATAGAAGTTGCAAAAATAACATGGACAGCTCCCATGTATCTTTCACTCTACTTCCTCCAATATATTGTTTTGCATAATCCTAGTTATGATATCAAATAGTCAGTCAACCATCTAAACCAGAAAGCTGATATTGGCACTGTACTAATCCATAGATGTTATTCAGATTGTACTAGTTTTTACATGCACTCTTTTTTGTGTATTTTTGGTTTTTTGCTTTTTGTGGTTGTTGTATAGTTCTATGGCTTCCCTGGTGGCATTGGTGGTAAAGAACCTGCCTGCCACTGCAGGAGACAGAAGAGGCGGCAGTTTGATCCCTAGGTCAGGACGATCCCCTGGAGAAGGAAATGGCAACACACTCCAGTATTCTTGTTTGGAGATCCCATGGGCAGAGAAGCCTGGTGGGCTAGGGTCCATGGGGTCGCAGTGACTTAGCACGCAAACAGGCATATAGGTCTATAAAATGTTATCATTGATACAGATTTGCATAACCACAGTTACTCCTATTCCCTTTACTTGCAGCCCTGGACAATCACAAATCTATTTTCTGTTTCTATGGGTTTATCTCTTTTGGACCTTTCATATGACTGGGATCATACAATATGTGGCATTTTGTAACTGGCTTATTTCTTTTAGCATAAAGTTTTCAAGGTCCATCCATGTTGCAGCATCTTTTAGACCTTCATTACTTTTTACGTCAGAGTAATATTTCATTGTACGAGTATACCATATTTTTTTTATTCACCCATCACTTGATGGTCATTTGGATCATTGCTTCTTGGCTATCATGAATAATGCTGTTTTGAACATTCTCACACAGGTTTTTTCTGTGGACATATGTTTTTACTTCTCATGGGAATATACTAAGCAGTAGAATCCTGGTCACATGATAACCCTTACATTTTGAGGAACCATTGCAACTTGCGTGCCTTCACGTGTAGAATGAAAGCTCAGGCCAGCTTCCATGAACAGAACCTTAATCTATTAATGTTTTGGTGGTGGTTCAGTCACTAAGTCATGTCTGACACATAACCCTCATGGACTGCAGCCTGCCAGGTTCCTCTGTCCATGGGATTTCCCAGGCAACAATACTGGAGTGGGTTGCCATTTTCTTCTCCAGGGGATCTTCCCCACCCAGGGATTAAACCCACATCTCCTGCATTGCAGGCAGATTCTTTACTGATTGAGCCACCAGAGAAGTCCAATTAATATTTTATGCTTTGCAATTAAAAGTCCTCGTTAAAATCAGAAAGGCGAAAATCATTCTATCAGACAACTGAAATCACCTTCTATGCTGTGTTGTGTAAGGTTTTATGTGATGCCACAGACATTTATTTCTGTGTCATCAGTACTGGAAAGGAGTACTGAAAGAAGTCTGGATCTTTTTATTAAAACAAAAATCAAAGCTGTCTTGAAGCTCCTTCTTTTTTTTTTGGCCGTGCAGCAGGGCATGTGGGATCTAGTTCCCTACCTGACAGGGGATCTAACACATGTCCCTTGCACTGGAAGCACAGTGTTTTCATCACTGGACCACCAGGAAAGTCCCTGAAACTCATTCTTAAAGAGTGTGGTTGTGGTACCAGATATGTTAATTAGACCATCATTCCTCCTTCTTACCACATTTCAGAGCAAAGCATGTTCTTACCTTGGAAGTAAAGAAAAAAGCAGGTGAGCAGGTAAGGGCAGAATTCCTCCAGATGAGAGCAAAAAGCACAGAACGCCTCCGGCCCTTTGGAGACCAGCTTCAGGAAGAAAGCATCCACTCTCTGCTGAGAGCCAGCCCGGGAGAGAATCTGGGTGCCCTCCTGCAAGGAGAACAGGCCATCGTACACCAGATGTGGAAGCAACGAGCCCACGTCCAGGGCCCGCAGCGCCCTCTCTCGGTAACTCCCGGGGATCTCCGCAAGCAGCTGGGCCCGCCTCTCCCTTTCTCTCCGCGCCCTCGGCTCGCAGTGATAGAACCAAGAGTCTGCGCCTCTCTCTGCTGCCCTGGTACGCGGAGGGCCCGAGAAACCGCTCCCCGCCAGGCCTGGCGTCTCCTCGGCCTCCGCGGGCACCGTCCACACCGCGCGGGCATCTGCAGGCCGACTCATCCCGCCGTCTGGAGAGACTGCAGGTCTGCGGGGAGGGCTGGGATTAAACCTGCAGTGCTGGCGATCGTGCCCTAAGAGGATTGCCCTGCACCGTGAACCCCTTGTGGGGGTGAATATGAAAAGATGAGCCAGAGGCAGCCTGACTGAATCCCCTCCCGCTGAAATTCCTCCTGAGGTTCCCAGGTGAGCACTCTCACCCCATCCCAGCTGACCCCTACATCATTCCCACCCCCCACCGCCTGGCACCATCACACATTTACAGGTGACTTGGAAAATACAGAACGAAGTTACATACAGTTCCACTGTTGTTCATTGCTCAGTCGTTTCAGGCTCTCTGTGACCCCACGGACTGCAGTACACCAGGCTTCCATGTCCTCCACTATCTCCTGGAGTTTACTCCAATTCATGGCCACTGAGTTGGTAATGCTATCTAACCATTTCATCAGCTGCTGCCCCTTCTCCTCCTGCCCTCAATCTTTCCTAGCACCAGGGTCTTTTCCAATGAGTCAGCTCTTCACATCAGGTGACCAAAGTATTGTAGCTTAAACTTTAGCATCAGTCCTTCCAATGAATATTCAGGGTTGATTTCCTTTAGGATTGACTGGTTTGATCGCCTTGCTGTCTTCTCCAACACCACAGTTGGAAAGCATCAGTTCTTCAGCACTCAGCCTTCTTTACGGTCCTTATCTATGGTCTCTCACATCCTGATATGACTACTGGAAAAACCATAGCTTTGACTACATACACCTTTGTTGGCAAAGTGATGGCTCTGTTTTTTAATATGCTATCTAGTCTTGTCATAGCTTTTCTTCCAAGGAGCAAGCATCTTTTAATTTCCTGGCTACAGTCACCAATTTGCCTTGATTCATGGACCTAACATTCCATGTCCCTATGCAATACTGTTCTTCACAGGATCTGTAAAGTTCTTTACAGGACTTTACCTCCATCACCAGTCACATCCACAACTGGGTATTGTTATATTGTCACCCTGCTTATTTAACATATGCAGAGTATATCATGTGAAATGCCAGGCTGGATGAAGCACAGCTGAAATCAAGATTGCCGGGAGAAATATCAATAACTTCAGATATGCAGATGATACCACCCTTATGGCAGAAAGTGAAGAAGAACTAAAGAGCCTCTTGATGACAGTGAAAGAAAGAGGAGAGTGAAAAAGTTGGCTTAAAACTCAGCATTCAGAAAACAGATCATAGCATCTGGTCCCATTGCTTCATGGCAAATAGATGGGGAAACAGTGGAAACAATGGCTGACTTCATTTTTCTGGGCTCCAAAATCACTGCAGATGTTGATTGCAGCCATGAAACTAAAGGACGATTACTCCTCCGAAGGAAAGTTATGACCAACCTAGACAGCATATTAAAAAGCAGAGACATTACTTTGCCAACAAAGGTCCATCTAGTCAAGGCTATGGTTTTTCCTGTGGTCATGTATCGATATGAGAGTTGGACTATAAAGAAAGCTGATAGCCAAAGAATTGATGCTTTTGAACTGTGGTGTTAGAGATGACACTTGAGAGTCCCTTGGACTGCGAGGAGATCCAACCGAGTCCATCCTGAAGGAGATCAGTCCTGGGTGTTCATTGGAAGGACTGATGTTGAAGATGAAACTCCAATACTTTGGCCACCTGATGCAAAGAGCTGACTCAGTGGAAAGGACCCTGATGCTGGGAGGGATCGGGGGCAGGAGGAGAAGGGGACGACAGAGGATGAGATGGTTGGATGGCATCACTGACTCAATGGACATGGGTTTGGGTGGATTCCAGGAGTTGATGATGGACAGGGAGGTCTGGCGTGCTGCGGTTCATGGGGTCGCAAAGAGTCAGACACAACTGAGCGACTGAACTGAACTGAATACATTGTATGTATAGCTGAGTCCCTTCACCAGTCACCTGAAACTATCACAACATTGTTAATCTAGTATAGCCCAGTACAAAACAAAAAGTTCAAAAGAAAAAAAAAAGAAATTGGGACACTTCTGTGTGATGACTTGGTTAAACGATCTGGTCTCATAGATTATCCCTCCCCTCTGATCCAGCCCTGGTGTTCAATTAATGGATCAGATTAGAAGGGATTATTGCCGGGTTGGGAGAGTGCACCATGCCTCATTGAGGATTGTATAATATGATTACTCCACCTGCTGGAGCCCCCAGGCCCTAGTGACCTCAGGATGTACCCTGGTTGCGTCTGAAGGGGACCTGTTCTTCTCTGGCCTGTCCCTCTTCCTTTGCCCGTGAGATGAAGTATGTTCTCAGGGTCCTTCTCCTGCTCACATCACCCATCTTCTCTCTAAAAGTCACTCTAAGATCATTCACCCAAGAAGAGCCTACTCATAGCACAGGGAACTCTACTCAATACTCTGTAATAACAATACTCTGTAATAACCTGTACAGGAAAAGAGTCTGAAAAAGAGTGGATGCATGTATATGCATAACTGAATCACTTTGCCATACACCTGAAACTAATACAACATTGTAAATCAACTATACTCCAATACATTTTTAACAAAGCAGATCATTTCCAGGTGAAGAGAAAAGATTTAAAGAAGCCTGATTTTCTAAAACTTCTTTTTCCGGTTAGGAAATTGATACCAAGGTCTGCTATTCTTTAATATCCCTGCCAGTTCTGTTTACAGAAGGAAATAGATATTTTTCTACAATATCTGTGTGGAAGAGTTACTTTTCATAAATCCAAACACCCTTGTGGTTGTCTGGTGGTAGTGTCACAGAAAAGATTTCCTGGCTTTGCTTGACCTCATGTGTGACCTTGAGAAGATAATTCTGTGTCATCATACTTGTTTGTGTTAACCATGTTTTCCTGTTGTTTTGCTATCTTGGGGCCTTGCTGACCCTGAAGAGATGGCCTCCTTCCCCCTGAGGGTTGGCCAGGTCCTAGAGACAGAAGAGGACTTGCCTGCAAGCATGCCGTTTATAGGCAAGTTACCAATCAAGAAGCTACACCCCTACACACTTCCTTTATGGGATCCTGACACCTGGGGCCACACTCTACCTGCCCTAATCACTGCAGGGCCAGAAAACTAGGGACAGACCGTCTGCCCCACAGGCTGCTGAATGTATTCAAACTAGCCCATCATAACCCTGCTTACCCCACCTCACCCATTCCTCCCTGCAGAAACCACATAAAGACTCTTATCCACATCTGCTTCCTGCTCCTCCAGTCTCCTGATGGACTGCATGATTCCCCACGTGTCCCTGCCTGGAACAGAGCACCCTCTCCTCTTGGGAACTGTAGGTGACAGACCATCTTTTCAATGGCAGGGGTCTCCTGATCTGTTGGCCTCACCCTGCCTGAGTAACAGTTAACTCCATATTTTAAAACATCTATTGAAAGTACAAAGCTGGGGCTGAATTGTGATGACTGTAAAGCTGTGTCGTTAGAACAGGACCAGATGACAGAATCTGACTACTTTCTTCAGCACCAACAATGAAGGTCATATGCCCCACGCTGAAACTTCTAAGGGAACCAGTGCCATCTTGTGGTATTTGGTAACCTCTCAGGCGATTTCTTTTCCTTCACACAATCTTTTTGGCACCAGGGACAGGTCTCCTAGGGCTACCCTGGTGGCTCGGATGGTAAAGAATCTGCATGCAATGCAGGTGACCTGGGTTCGCCCTGGGTCGGGAAGATTCCCTGGAGAAGGGAAAGGCAACCCATTCCAGTATTCTTGCCTGGAGAATCCCATGGACAGAGGAGTCTGGGGGCTACAGCCCATGGGGCTGTAAACAGTTAGATATGACTGGGCAACTTTCACCAATTTCACGGAAGACAATTTTTCCACTGACCAGAGAGTGGGGCTGGTTTTTGGATGATTCAAGTGCATCACATTTATTGTGTACTTTGTTTCTATTATTACATTGTGACATATAATGAAATAATTGTACCACTCACCATAGTGTGGAATCAATGATAGCCCTGAGCTTGTTTCCTGCAACTGGAGGGTCCCATCTAGGGGTGATGGGAGACAGTGACACCCCGAATGTGTTGCTTATGTCCAGTCTACTGTGGAATCTCATGTTGGTTGCTGTCACTGCAGAAAACTGTGCTTCACAAAGATGGGATATTGGAAATGGAAGCGGGCTTTTCAGTACTTTTGTGGTACTCTAAGGATATTCTGCCTTGACTTTAATCCAGAATGTATGGAGATTTGAAGGTATCTCAAACATGCGTGTTACCTGCTAAGTCGCTTCAATCACATCCGACACTTTGTGACCCCATGGACTGTAGCCTGCCAGGCTTCTCTGTCCATGAGATTCTACAGGCAAGAATACTGGAGTGTGTTGCCATACCCTCCACAAGGGGATCTTCCCTGATCCAGGGATTGAACCCATGTCTCCTGTGACTCCTGCATTATGGAGGGATTCTTTACTGCTGAGTCATCAGGGAAGCCCCGTTTCAAACATACCCTGACCTTAACCCTAACTCTGACCTGCTGTGCAGCCTCGTTCCTAACAGGCCACGGGGACCCCTGTTTTAACAGACCTTATTTTTTAGAGCAGTTCTAGGTTCACAGCAAACTTGAACAGAAAGTACAGAGTAACCCCATGTACCCGCTGCCCCCCCCCCGACAGCCTCCCAGCCGCCCATTATCAACATCTCCCACCAGAGGGGTACTTTGGTTACAAGGATGAATCTACATTGACATGTAATTATCACCCACAGCGCACATAGTTCACTCTTGGTGTTTCAGATCCTGTGGGTTTGGAAAATGCATAGTAACATGTGTCTGTCATTACAGGATCAGATGGGGCTTCATTGCCCTAACATCCTCTGTGCTCCACCTGCTCATCCCTCCCTCCACTCTTGATCATGTAACCTCTCTTTGCTTCAGTTTCTCCACCTATAAATGGTTGTGTCCCTCACTATGAGTATCTATTAAAGGAGTTCATACTTGTGTAAAGACTTTAGAACAAGGTTTGCCACATCCCAAGCCGTAAGAATGTTAATAAAAACCAATTTGTGTTGCTTCTATGGGAGGGTGTGTGCTCATGGTTATGAGGGACACAAAGACCCATGTGGCATTTGCCCTATCCTCAAGGCGCTAGCAATTTTGTGCCATCAGATGTAAATCTTTGTAGTGATTTGAGTGCCCTGGTGTTGGACAAGACTCTTGAGAGTCCCTTGGACTGCAAGGAGATCCAACCAGTCCATCCTAAAGGACATCAGTCCTGGGTATTCATTGGAAGGACTGATGCTAAAGCTGAAACTCCAATACTTTGGCCACCTCATGCGAAGAGTTGACTCATTGGAAAAGACCCTGATGCTGGGAGGGATTGGGGACAGGAGGAGAAGGGGACGACAGAGGATGAGATGGCTGGATGGCATCACCGACTCGATGGACATGAGTTTGGGTAAACTCCGGGAGGTGGTGATGGACAGGGAGGCCTGGCGTGCTGTGATTCATGGGGTCGCAAAGAGTCAGACACGACTGAGCGACTGAGCTGAACTGAACTGAGTGCCCTGGTGCTGTGGCCTCTGCATTTGGCCAGCCTTGGCATGAGGCCAAAGAAGGTCAGTTATCAATGGCCACTTTTTAGAATCTGGGGACAAGTTAAAAGAATGGCGACTGCCAGCATTTGAGAGGGGAAAGCCAAGAACCATTCTGGGAAGGCAGATGTTCCCAAGGTTTTGGACAATTGGCATTTTGGCAACATACTGGCGTGGTGCAGTCCATGGGGTCTCAAAGAGTCGGACACGACTAAGCGACTGAACTGAACTGAACATACTGGTAGCTCTGAAGGTACCTTGTACCTGTTCCAGGCCAATGCCGCTGTACAGGCCAGTCTGCCGGTACCAGGTGGTCTCCAGCCTAAAAGAGTGCCCAACTTGGGTCTACCTTCCCCTCCCCTCCCTGGCTCCTGGCCCCTGGCCCCTCTCCACCGCCCAGCCCCTCGTTCCATAGCCCCGCCCTGCAGTGAACAACCAGCCCCACCCCTTCTATTGCCCCGCCTTCCTTACGGTACCTTTCGCTCCGCCTCTTCTCTTCGCCCCGCCCCCTACAGGTCCTGTGGCCCCGCCTCCCCAGCGCCTATCCTCCTACCCCGGCTGTGCACAGCCGGCCCCACCTTTCCACATCGCCCCGCCCCTACGGCTCCCATCGCTCCGCCCCTGCAGTGTACAACCAGCCCCACCCTGCCCTGGCGCCCCGCCCCCCCGTTTATATAGCGCCGGCGATACCCCGCCCCCTCAGTGCGCCCCTTCGCTGCCGGCTGTCCACGCGTGTCGTCGGTGCGTGTGGGAAGCGAGGTTGCCGCCATGGCTGCCGAGGCCCTTGCGGCTGAGGCGGTGGCGTCGCGCCTGGCGCGGCAGGAGGAGGACATCCGCTGGCTGTGGGCGGAGGTCCACCGTCTGAGGGACGAGCAGCTGGACGCGCCGGACCGCCACCAGGCCGAGGGGCCGTGCCTCACGCGGGAGGTGGCGCAGCTGCGGGCAGAGAACCGCGAGCTGCGCCACCGCCTGTACCGTCTGCGGCTGTGCCTTGCGGAGGAGCTGAGCCACCAAGCGCGGCTGGAGAGCGCGGCGGAGGCGGGGCTCGCGGCCGCAGGCGCGCAGGTACTGAGGAGGGGGCTGTCTGCCGGGCGGGGCGGGGAGGGTGCGGATGCGCTGAGGACCGAAGGGCGGCAGGAAGGTGCTGAGACCCGACCTCCTCCCCGTCCCTTCCACGACCCCGCTCGGGCCCGGAGCCCACCGCAGGCCAGACGCCCCAGGGCCGCTGCATTTGCAGCGATCGCCAGGCTGACCTAAGGCAGTGATGTCTCAGCTTTTCTAAACTGTCCGCTACTCATTTTCTTCAGTGGCAGAAATAGGGTTCTCTTTTCTTTGAAAAAAATGCTGCGGTGTTTAAAACTCAGTGTTCTTTCTTTGGGCGGAAGACCAGCAGCTCCCTATAGAAACCCTTCCCTTCGTTCTGATGAATGGCTGGTCTGACCTGTTGACGACAGGTGGCTTGGGGTGTTTGGTCCTTGCCTTGTTTCCGGGGCGGGGGTGGGGGGAGGTCTGTTTTGAGATTTTCGTATTTAACCTTGTCACTTAATAGTATTCTGAAAGATTGAGGGCACGAAGAGAAGGGGGCGTCAGAGGGTGAGATGATTGGATGGCATCATGGACTCAATGGACATAAGATTGAGTGAGTTCCGGGAGATGGTGAAGGACGGGGAAGCCTGGTGTGCTGCACTCCTTGGGGTCTCAAAGAGTCAGATATGACTGAGCGACTGAGCACACATGCATGTTAGTGTTTTGATCCACTTACCTTCCAGCGATGTAGGGTATTTTAAGTTCTTGCCGTGGCTCAGACTGGATGCTCCTCACATTTTTGCCAGGGGACTGTGGTGTTCCTGGGTAACACCTTCCTGAAACAGTGCATTTAAAGTCGCTGGTGACAGCTCTGCAACCGACTTCCAGGGACATTACTTAAGATTTGGGGTGGGGGGAACCATTAAAGAGCAAAATATATTAAGTACACTTAGCAAGAATGTGTGAAAGTGCACAGTCAGGAAGGACTGAACCCCAGAAAACCACTTACCTGTTGAGGGTTGAAGGTGGTGGTCAGGAGAGCCTCTCATATGGGATGCCTGCTGCCTGCCCCTGTCCCTGTTCGTTAGGATTCAAACCTGTTGGTCTTTGTGGTCATTGGTACGAGTTGTTTATAATTTCCGTTTGTTTGTCAGCCTCTTCCTAGTCAAAGCCCAGAAGAGGACGTTAAAAAGGAGATCGAGCCTGATAATGAAGTAAATCATTGCTGTGGAAATAATATGTAATTTTATTGTGTATATAGTAATAATAAATATAAATAATAATGTAAATATAAAATACATAAATATAAACAATAAAAATAATATGTAATATTATATGTGGAAATAACCTGTAATTTAAATATGCTTATGTAGTTAATTGCCCAGGCGGTTGTGTGTGCATGTATTTGTGCTCAGTCATGTCCAACTCTTTGTGACTCCGTGAACTGTAGCTCTAGAGCCTGGGAGCCACAACTACTGAGCCTGCACGCCTACAGTCCATGCTCCACAACAACAGAAGCCACTGTAATGAGAAACCCATGCACCTCTAATAGAGAGTAGCTCCCACTCACCAAAACTAGAGAAAAGCCTGTGCAGCAAAAAAGACATAGCACAGCCAAAAATAAATAAAGATTACTAAAAAAAAAAGCTATCTTAGCTTAGAGATGAGACAGCCACACAGCCATAAAGCACTTATCTAAGTCTAAAGCTTAGTCTAAGTTGAGACAGCAGAGCTTGTCTTCTGTGTTAAGGAAACTGGCTTTGTTGCTTTTTAAATATAAGTCATTACGGTAACTGGAGAGAACTGATAAAGCACATCAATGTTTGGTAGCAGCAGAGGAGGAGTACTTGGCCTCACAGGGATCCCTGGGTTGAGGAGTTCAGTCAAATAGGAGAAACAACTAGAGAACAAAGTCAGATAGTGTATCAGTTAAGGGCTGAGTTGTGTGGCTCTGTGCACAGGCTTGCTTAATGTGCAGAGAAGGGTGATGCCAGTGGGTATAGCAGTCGGAAGAGGAGGGCTTTGCATGGCTCGGTGAGACCTGGGCTTCCCTGGTGGCTCAGTGGTAAAGAACCTGCCTGCCAATGCAGGAGCCTCAGCTTCAGTCCCTGGATTGGGAAGATCCTCTGGAAAGTGAAATCCAGTATTCTTGCCCAGAGAATCCCAGGGGCAGAGGAGCCTGGTGGGCTACAGTCCATGAGGTCGCAAGTCAGACAGGAGCATGCAGGCACTGAGTTGGGAGGGCGTCAGCCCTGTTGGGGGAGTCTCTAGAGGGTGGGAGTTGAAGCAGAGCCTAGGGGCTGGTGCATGGGGATGCCCTGGGCCTGCTGAGGAGGGTGGGGCTTATTTAGAGCTGAGCAGTTAGGAAAAAAGTGGGCTGTGTGTTAACCTTACCATATTCTGTGTTCTGATGGCTTTCAGGTGAAGAATCCACCAAATTTTATGAAAGAAAGATTGAAGCTTTTTGAAATATTGAAGAAAGATCATCAGCTCTTACTTGCCATTTATGAAAAGAAGAGAGAGTCAAGCGATGTGATCACAGTAAGAGTGGCTGATGGGAGAACAGTGAAAGGGGAAGCTTGGAAAACAACGCCTTACCAGGTGGCTGCTGAAATTAGGTAAATTAATTTACCTGATGTGGAGCAGATAGTGTTAGTGCTGTGCCAGAGCTTGGTGAGAATGTGTTCTTGGGGCTGCTGAAATATTTTTTTCTTAGTTGAATAAATTAAATGTAATCAGTTTATTTATTCCCTCTTGGCTTCTAAAGAGGCCGTTTAATAAGTAATTGAATATCAGAACACAGTCTCTTCCTCTTTAAAGTGTCCAACTTTTAGAGTTCTAATAAAAATACATAGTAGAGAAAAGTGCCTATAATCCTTGACAGGCAACATGATATTGACTTGGTTTATCATCAGGATACTTCCATGAGGTTTTACAGGTCTTTTGTCAGACTTGACTCCAAGCCATTCTTCTGCTAGTAGATAACCATGGGTGAGTCTTTGGACCAGTGTGGGCAGATCCCTCCAGCTGTCCAAGCCTGTTTTTTTATGCCTAAAGTGGAAATGATAATATCTTCATCATTTACCTTCAGTTCAGTCACTCAGTCGTGTCCGACTCTTTGCGACACCATGAATCACAGCACGCCAGGCCTCCCTGTCCATCACCAACTCCCGGAGTTCACTCAGACTCATGTCCATCAAGTCAGTGATGACATCCAGCCATCTCATTCTCTGTCGTCCCCTTCTCCTCCCACCCCCAACCTTACCCAGCATCAGAGTCCTTTCCAGTGAGTCAACTCTTCGCATGAGGTGGCCAAAGTATTGGAGTTTCAGCTTTAGCATCAGTCCTTCCAATGAACACCCAGGACTGATCTCCTTTAGAATGGACTGGTTGGATCTCCTTGCAGTCCAAGGGACTCTCAAGAGTCTTCTCCAACACCACAGTTCAAAAGCATCAATTCTTCGGCGCTCAGCTTTCTTCACAGTCCAACTCTCACATCCATACATGACCACTGGAAAAACCATAGCCTTGACTAGACGGACCTTGGTTAGCAAAGTAATGTTTCTGCTTTTTAATATGCTATCTAGGTTGGTCATAACTTTCCTTCCAAGGAGTAAACGTCTTTTAATTTCATGGCTCAATCAGCATCTGCAGTGATTTTGGAGCTCCCAAAAAATAAAGTCTGACACTGTTTCCACTGTTTCCCCATCTATTTCCCATGAAGTGATGGGACCAGATGCCATGATCTTAGTTTTCTGAATGTTGAGCTTCAAGCCAACTTTTTCACTTTCCTCTTTCACTTTCATCAAGAGGCTTTTTAGTTCTTCTTTACTTTCTGCCATAAGAGTGGTGTCATCTGAATATCTGAGGTTATTGATATTTCTCCTGGCAGTCTTGATTCCAGCTTGTGCTTCTTCCAACCCAGCGTTCCTCATGATGTACTCTGCATATAAGTTAAATAAGCAGGGTGACAATATGCATCCTTGACGTGCTCCTTTTCCTATTTGGAACCAGTCTGTTGTTCCATGTCCAGTTCTAACTGTTGCTTCCTGGCATGTATACAGGTTTCTCAAGAGGCAGGTCAGGTGGTCTGGTATTCCCATCTCTTTCAGAATTTTTGTAAATATTAAATGAAATAATGTATATGGAAGATACTCTGAAAATTAAAACTTCTCTGCTGCTGCTGCTGCTAAGTCACTTCAGTCGTGTCCGACTCTGTGTGACCCCATAGACAGAAGCCCACCAGGCTCCCCCATCCCTGGGATTCTCTGTACAAATAAGCCTTACTAATTATAGATTGAAGATATATGTGTTAGAGCTATGATCAGCCCTAGAATAGGTGCTTTGATCTTCCTAGAATTTAGACCCTTCAGTGAAGTTACATTCTGACTAATGTTAATTCCTGGCATTAAATAAAATTCTGTGGAAGCTGTAGCTCAGAACTGCCATGTTAATAAACTTATTATTTAAAAAGCAAATTTTTCAACAATTCAAATCCTCAGGTTCCTTTGAAAGCTGTGGTTAGGATTGTGTTTTTTTATCCTATTACGTCATATACCCTCGAGGGGCCTCCCATGTGTTCCTGTGCTTTCCAGGAGAGATGGATAGATGCACTGGGAAAATGGGCTTTGAGGCAAAAGTAAACTTCTGTCTCTTGGTGGAGAGTCATATGCACGTTGGCGGATTGAAGTCTGAGCTGCCCTGCACTGAAGAGACGGTCCAAACTTGGGAAACAAGGTCGTTTCATCCTAGGCCATGCTCTTTGTTGCACTGTCAGTGACATTTCCACAGGCACCAGGTTAAAACCACCCTTGAGTTTGATGACAGAGGGTTGCAGGAATTGTCTACAAAGTAAAATTGTCTGGAGCTAAAGGATGGGCCTAGAGCCACATCAGACATACCTGATAAGAAGAAAGCAGAGGTCATGATATTACCTTCAGGTGGCAGAACTCAGGGATACAGTCATCGAGTGGGAGACTGGGGCTTATTTTTAAAATAGAAGAACAGTGTAATCCCCAACTTTTCACACCCCTTTATGAGTTATATAATGTAGTATCACACCAGCAATGCAAAATTATAAGAACTCAAGAGTAGCAGGCTTTAATATACCTGTCTCAGTTCTTGAACAAATAGACCAAAGTTAAGATGACATGGTCTGAATGGTAACATTTAAGGTGGGCTTCATGGCTGCTCCCTGGTCTCTGTGCTATGGCCCACATGGTGCCTTCTTTCTTGGGATGTGTGGTTGTGCTTTCGGCTTCTCAGAAGAAGATGCAGAAACACACAGTTAGCATTCTGTGAACAAAAGGAAATCCATTGTGAACTCAGTAAACATTAAATGGCAACAAGACAAAACAAAATTAGGAAATTAAAAGAAAAACTTCAAGATACTCAGGTGAAGGGAAATAAAAACAAATATTCTCAGGAATAGAAAGGAATATTCTTAGAAAATACTTCTTTTTTGAAAGCTATTTATTTATTTGACTGTGACATGTCTTGGTGGCAAACAAACTCTCAGTTGCAGCATGTGGGATCTAGCTTCCCGACCAGGGATCAAACCCTGTGTATTGGGAGCTCAGAGTCTTAACCACTGGACCACCAAGGAAGTCTCAGAAAATACTTATTATACGAGAATACATTTCAGCATCTGTGGAATAAATCTGAAATGGTGATCAGAAACAGATTTGTATTGCTTGAAGGCTTTTATTATTGAATAAGAAAAAATGAAATGACTGAAAATTCAACTCAGGCAGTTAGGACAATTAAACAAGGAGGAAACTCTAAAAATGTGACTTAGAGAAGTAACTGAAAAACTCTTGGTAAGGGTGCAGTGAGGTGGCTGGATACAAAAATAAAGTTAAAAATAATAATTTTATTAAGCTATTCTGCCTGTTGCCTTGGTTTCCTGGGGAGTAGATTGCTTAGATGATTCTTCCTGCTCTGAAGGAGCATCGTAGGCCTTCCGAAGTGCAGTGCATAAGGTCCAGATCATTCAGGCAAGGATGGGAAGATTTGAAATCACTTTGGAGAAATAGCTGTGCATAAGAATGACACCACAGAAAGGGAAATGACAGATGTGAAAAAAACGCGCCATATAAAACAAATGATTGCTCCTTAAATAGTTTTTCACATTAATAGGAAAAAGATGAAAACTTCAGAAGAAAAAAATAGTCTTAGGAATGCAAATTAGTTGTGTATTATAATATCTATTGGTCTATCAAAAGTTTATTAATAACAGTTAATATTGATAGGGTTTGAGGGGAGTGGCCCTGCTGGAGGTGGGGGATGCAAAGGTGCTGTGTCTTTCTTGAATGTTTGAACCCCAGCCCTGACCCAGTCATCCTATACATAGCCAATTATCTTCAGAAAACACCCCCACAGAAAAAAATGGGCAAAGGACACTTGATAGCTCAGTGTTGAGTAGCTCTTGGCTTGTGGTTCCCAGACCAGCAGCACTGGCGTCACCTGGGAGCTTGATAGAAGAACAGCGCTCTGGGCCCCTCGGGAGTCAGTCACCTGTGCTCCCAGTGCCGTTGGGGCTCCTGACTAAACTGCTGCCAGAAGAAGCCCCTCAGAGACCACATCTTAGATAAGACAGATGCCACATTCTCCCCTTACAGTGTTGCGGAGGCCTGCTGGCAGGTATCTCTGGTTCAGGCTATTATTCATGGACCCTGGTCCCCCCTTCACCATCTTGTCACTCAGCTGTCCCTTAGGTGGGGTTTGTCTGCATCTGGGGTGCAGGCTGGGTGTCACCCATGGACTAGCTCGCAGGCCAGGGGAGGAGCAGCTGAAGAATGTGGGTGCTTTGAGTCCAAGACCCCAGAGTAGCACACTTTAATCCCCTAAGGGCTGTGAGCTCATACGGAGTCACAGGCCCTGCCGAGCTGTGGGAGAATGGAGACACAGCTCCTACTGACCCAACGCATTTCCAGTCCAGGTACTCTTGCCTCGGGAGAGAAGACTCTTGGCATCAGGGACAGTGTCTCCCAGCCATGTCCCTTGATGTCCAGACCCCTGTGAGTAGCCCCCTGCCTCATGCCCCACCATCCTTCCTCTCTCCACTGTGAGTCAACCCCAGGCACCCCCAGCGGCAGCAGAAAGCCCCGGACTGACTTTAGGTGAGCCACACAACCGCCCTCCCCCCTCCACCCATCAGCCGGCTGCAAGCAAACAGACAAGGCTGCGTGTGTCACACGGGTTCCAGCGAGGGATGAATGGAATCACGGTCATTTGGAACAGAAAGGAGCAGTGCGGCTGACATCGAGGCAGTGTTCCGGAGCCTCAGGTTCTGTTGGCTTGGGTCGGCCTGTCTGGCCACGCTTTGTTCTCTGGGAGTAGCTCGGCCGCCCACTGTCCTCCGTTGGGCCTGGTTTTGCAGTCTGGAAGGTCCGTCGTCATCCCTTGCCCTCACCTGCCACGTCTCAAGTGCGGCAGCCAGTGGGTTTGGAGGCTGCGTGTTTGGTGCCACTCCCCTGGTGCACATGGTGAAGTTGGGGTTGCGGGGCTCAGGGCTCCTCTGAGGGTCAGTCATGGGTCTCTGTGAGTGGGGCTTATGGTTTGTTCTGCTAAACAGTTCCCTCAAGCAGTTAACTGAAGTAGGCCTCTCACCAGAAGCTTCTAATCAGTCTCACACAAGAGTAATCTTCCTAAAGAGTTCTAGACCGGGACTTCTTACCCTCTTATTCCCTGGCTTTGTTCTTGACTCGTTTGTCTCTTCCTCCATTTAATGGACCAAGATTAGACATACTGTAGCCTGGGGGAGAGCGGCTCCCTTACTCTGACCTGTGCAGTTGGACGGGCCCATCTTGTCTGTCCCTGCATGGACTCTGACAAGGGCTGTCACTGCCTGTCCCCTTGCCACCTCTGCTTGCAAGCAGAACAGGTCTCACCTGAGCATCCCTTGGTCTGGTGTGTGCATGCTCAGTTGCTTTGGTCATGTCTGACTCTTTGTGACGCCATGGACTGTAGCCCACCAGGCTCCTCTGTCCATGGGATTCTCCAGGCAAGAATACAGGAGTGGGTTGCCATGCCCTCCTTCAGGGGATTTTTCTGACCCAGGGATCAAACTCACATCTCCTAGGTCTCCCGCATTGGCAGGCTCTTTACCATTAGCACCACCTGGGAAGCCCTCTTGGTCTGGTTGTCGGTGTTGTTTAGTCGCTCAGTTGTATCCCACTCTTTGTGTCCCCATGGACTGCAGCATGCCAGGCTTCCCTGTCCTTACTTATCCTCCGGAGTTTTACTCAGACTCATGTCCATTGAGTTGATGATGCGGTCCAACCATCTCATCCTCTAGTTTTTTGCTCAAAGTCACAGGAGTTCCCTGGCTTATCCCAACATTCCGCCTTTTCACACCTGTTTGCTCTTGTGCTACAGGCGTTGTGGGCAGATCTTTCACCTGCAAGTCTTACCAGATACTTTATCGTGCTGTAATAGGGTTGTTAGCTCTGTGCATCTTAGTGTCTCCTTGTAACCGTGGCCCATCTGCTGAGCCAGTGCCATATAATTTGTCTTGTTACTTCCAGGTCCTTGTTTCTGTGTTAGTTAAGACACAGGCTAAACTGCTGCAGTGGAGGCCACAGAAAACTCCGTGGCTTAGATGTGGTCAGCATCTCTCTGAGAGCAATTGAGGGGTGCAGGGTCCAGGATGGGAGGCAGTGCTTCTCCACACCCTCATTTGGGGACCTGAAGTCCTTCCGTGTGGCTACTGGGTGGTCTGGTACAGTGTTGCCTTGTCTGTGTGGTCCAAAGGTTGTAGCTCACTTGTGTTCCATCCACAGAGGGCCGGGTGGGGGTGGATTGGTGCCCTGCATAGTCTTAACGGCAGAGATGCGGCAGTGTTTCTGCCCATCTCCTCCACCTTAGCCACATAGCTCCCTCCTGCTGCAGGACCAGCCAGACGCTGACTGTAGAGGATGGAGATGACGGACTGGAGGGGCCCTGAGCTGCCTGGCCTGGCCAGCAGAGAGGAAAATGAGATTCTACTTTGACAGTAATACTGAACATTTATTAAGTTCTAATTATGAGTACACCTTATTTTTGTTGTTGTGTAGTTGCTCAGTCATGTCTGAATCTTTGCGACCCTGTGGACTCTAGTCAGCTGGGGCCCCTCTGTCCATGGAATTCTCCAGGCAACAATACTGGAGTGGGTTGCCATTTCTTTCTCCAGGGGATCTTTCCATCTTTCCGATCCAGGGATTGAACCCCCGTCTCCTGCCATCTCCTGCATTGCAGGCAGTCTTTACCACTGAGCCTCCTGGGAAGCCTAAATATATGAAGAAGATCCTGTAATTCCCATTTTACTGATAAGGAAAGCAAGGCTTAGAAAAACTGAGTAAATTGTTCAGGGTTCAACCTGAGGTTGGCCTGATCCCAGAGTATGTGCTTTTAACCACAGGGCTGTGCCCCGGCTCAGGGCACTCACAGAAATACAAATGTAAACATTACATTGCCAAGAAAACATAATTTTGTACTCCTGGAGAGCACAGAGAAAGGTATTCTTGGGCCCTCTCCTGGTAGGAAAATTTGGCAATGTAGTCCAGTTAAGTTGTTAAAAGTTCAAATCCCAGGTTTACTTCTAGAATTTTCCTGAGAAAATAGTCAGGAACTAAGATATATTCAGTATTCAATGAATATTCAAGAATATTCACTGCAGCATTATTTATCACTGCCAAAATAAAACAAGAAAAGCAAAACCCTCAAATTATAACGGAAATGCCCAGCTATAGTAGGTGCATTAGGCAAATCTTAGTTCTACTGCAGCTGTCGGGTAGCATGTTTTACAAGTCTGTCTGCTGTTGGAGAAAATGTCATGGTTTACTGTTTAAAAAGTGAGTGCAAGTCACTCAGTCGTGTCCAACTCTGTTGCGACCCCATGGACTGTACAGTCCATGGAACTCTCCAGGCCAGAATACTGGAGTGGGTAGCCTTTTTATTTTTTTTTTTTGAACAGAGGAAAATTTATGCGTCGAACCTGGACTGGTCACTTATGATAATATACATGCTACAATTCCATTCTCTCCAATCATTCCACCTTCACCCTCTCCCACAGAGTCCCAAAGACTGTTCTAAATGCCTATGTCTCTTTTGCAGTCTCTTATACAGGGTTCAGGTTACCATTTTTCTAAATTCCATATATATGCGTTAATATACGGTATTGATGTTCTTCTTTCTGGCTTACTTCACTCTGTATAATTGGGTAGCCTTTTAAAAAAAAAAAAAATCTGTCCTATTAGTTTACATTTGTACTTTCCACTTAAGAAAGAAACAAACCCTGGAAATTAATTTCATGTTTTGTTTTAAGGAATAGCTTTAGTCTGTGATGGGTTAACCCCCACATGACTGTCTCTCCCCAGTCAGGAGCTAGCGGAAACTACCGTGGTGGCCAAAGTGAATGGGGAGCTGTGGGACCTGGACCGCCCGCTGGAAGGGGACGCCACTGTGGAGCTCCTCACCTTCGAGGATGAGGAGGCCCAGGCCGTAAGTGTCTGAAAACCAGCCAACCACACTTTGGGTGTTTATTTTGTCAGATATACCATGTACAAAGTCACACACTAAAGGGTAGAACAGTGGGTTTTGTGATCTTCTAAGTTTGGTGTTTAATAAATCTAACATTCATGACACTGTGTTTAAAAGTGATTCATAAAGAGCATGAACAAAATATGTAATGAAATACATACCTTGCATATGTGTGTTAGTTTTTCTAACTTAAGGACTAACCCTAACAACTGTCACCTAGTTTCATACCAGATGCCACCCTGGAACTTGTAAACCTGTGTTGATTTCCACAGTCAGCTGACCAGCATCCAGGGTGCTGGGTGCATGTGCCGATCCTGTGGGCGGCAGAGTTCATGACAGGTGGAAGGGATAGTTAGTAAGCAAATCAAACAGCTCAATGCTTTCAGGTAGTGTCAACCTCTGGAAAAGGTCAAGTAGGAGCCAGTCCAGAGCAGCTGTGGTAGCTGACCTGGCAGGTGGTCTTAACCTTTTCCTGAGGTCAGAATCCTGCTGAGACTTGAGCAGTTTCCCACACAGGTGGGCTCTTGGTTGACCTGCAGACATGGTTCTTTAACAGTGGGCTGCTAAGTGCCTTCAGTCTGTCAGGAATATGGCTGGTGGGGACAGGGGACCACCAAACTTAATGTTCCACAGAGAGGTCAGCCTCCTTGACGTTCTCTCCCACTGTGTTCAGTGACATCATGAAAGATAAAGCATTTATCATATTATCATGGGAAATCTTCCTAGAGTGCCTGATAAGTCCGCCCCTGGTACCTGGTGTCACGCTGTAGGGCTTCCAGAATAGTTGTGGTTGCTCATGAAAATGAGAGTTACCTCCCAGTCTCCAGCCCCAACCCTGGTGTACATTATCTAGGTGAGACTCAGTGACCTTGTCACAAAGGTACCATGTTAATAGTATGCAGAGCTCAGATGTTTCAGTAACTTTTACTTCCGGGAGACTCCTCTGCCTTCCTGACTCCTCTTTCAAACTTCCACAGCCACTAGCTGTTTAGTGTGTGAAGACTGCTGTGTAGACACAAAATCTTGTTAATGTGAATGATGTCAGGAACAGCCACTGTGGCTGCATCTCTCACTTAGAAAGGCTGGCCAGAGGAGGAGAAAGGGGGCCAGTGCTCACACTCACAGGTGGCCCTCTGCGCTGGGCCTGAACCAGCTCTGGGTGGCTGCTCTGCTCATGGTCTAGCTCTCTTCTGCTCATGGTTGAGTCCCATAAGGAAATAATTTAGGAGCCGGGCTCAGTGGTGCTCAGAGTAAAGCTGTAGGAGAAGTACACAGCTGGCCGGTAGGACAGGGGTGGGGTAGGGTCGGGGCACAGTGGGCTCCAAGGAGGGCTCAGAAACATGCGGGTCTCAGCAGTCTGCAGAGACGACACTGTCTGTGTCCTGGGGTCTGTCACCTAATGCTGTACCCACATGCTCATGCGTCCCTGCGTCTGCCTGGTGGCATCCCATGATGCAGCTATGGCCTGGCCTCTTGTCCCACCACAGGTATACTGGCACTCCAGCGCCCACGTACTCGGGGAAGCCCTGGAGCTCCACTATGGGGGCCTCCTGTGCTGCAGCCTACCCGGCGATGGCGGCTTTCACTCCGACGTGTACCTGGAAGACAGGTAACCCTGAGAGCTTACTTGTCGGTGCATTGAGTATCTGATACAGGACGTGATTACAGATGGGGTAACCGTTTGTGAAAATTATTATTTTTTTTGAGTGTAGATTTGAGGGTAACTTCTCAAATGGTTTTCTTTCTTTCCTCAAGAAAGACATGCACACTATTTATCTAACCTGAGACTTGTTAGGGCAGACTACTGATTCGGACCAGAGTGGTCAGGTTAATCCCCGGAGAGCAGGTAGTCCTCCTCATGATGGTCAAGAGCGACGTGCCCCCCAGCCACACATCCCGTGGCTGGTGCCAGAAGGGCCAGTCTCTGGAGGTTTCACATTCCCTAGGTCTGTGCATGAACTCCCGAGCCACAGGCCCCACCTCAGCCCTCCTTACCTCTCATGACTCTATGTGGAAACCTTCCCAGCTGTCAGACTGAAAACCAAGGGTCCTCCCTACCCCACCTGGCCCTCATCCCTCACCTTGTCACTCCATCCAGGTCTGCCCATTTTGTCCCTTCAGGAGTTCTCCCCGACCCCGCTTCTCGCTCCTTCTGCCTTAGCGTAGACCCCTGGCCTCTGTAGCCTGGTTGCCTGTGGTTCATTCTGCCTCCAGCTGTTACCTCCACGCTGCCCGAGTGCCTAGTGCTCTACTCTGTAGCTCCTCTCCTAGCCCAGCCAGCTCATCCCCTGTGAGCAGCCTTCCCCATCAGAGTCATCTCAGAATGTGTAGATGCCTCCTGTGTGCCGGGCTTGGTGCTTCTGACTCCCCAGTGGAGATCAGCCTGTCCTCATGGGCTCAGCCATCCAGTCGGGGGAGACAGAAACAGACACACCACCGTTTGCTGCAGGAGGTGACAGAGCTGTGGGACAAGTAGGTTGGCACTCAGCCGAGAGCTCAGTGACCTAGAAGTAGGGTGGGACGGAGGATGGCAGGGAGCT
Source organism: Moschus berezovskii (assembly GCF_049115385.1). Taxonomy (NCBI): domain Eukaryota; kingdom Metazoa; phylum Chordata; class Mammalia; order Artiodactyla; family Moschidae; genus Moschus; species Moschus berezovskii. The sequence continues at coordinate 41,256,417 of NC_142480.1, read as the reverse complement.
GTCCCAAAGCATCCAAGGCCTCTGTGGGGCAGCCTTGGGCTTGGTGGTGGGGGGTGCGGCCCACGAGACTGGAGGGACATGAGCACCACGTTCCTCTGCGAGAAAGTTGATCTGCTGATGACTAGGGCCTCAGGTCACAGGTTCCGTCCCAGCAGTCTGTGGTGACTATCGCTTCTTCCCTGCAGGGCCGTGTCCAGCGCAGAGCTGCCGGTGCTGGAGAGTATGTGCCAGGCCATCATCAAAGAGCAGCAGCCATTTGAGAGACTGGAAGTCAGCACGGAGGTCCTCCTAGACCTATTCAAGGTGATTACGGGGGGGACTTAAGCAGTGATAGCACACCACTGCTTTAAACAAATGGTCAGTCCCTGCTCACCGCATTGTTCCTAACGCTTGGTTCAAATTTGTAATGCAAATATAAGTAGGTGAAGGGCCGGGAGAATAGTGTTCATTTGTGTGTTTTATAAATCTGATTAATCCTGAGTGTTGTTAGTACTCCAGCTATTGAATTCAACAATGTTAATAATACCATATAAGATTCTGGCTTTTCCTCTTTTCCTTGGGGTTTTCTGCTATTTTTTTAAATAGATTCTAGCCTGGAGTAACCTGTGTAAAACTTCAACTTTCTCTTTTTATTGTTCAAACTAATTTACTTAAATATCTTCTAAATTTTATTTTTAAAATCATAAATATCAAAGAAAGCATAATTTGAGAGTGTGTGCGATAATGTTAGTTCTGTAGGCTTGAATTAAAAAGTAGATTTCGATTTGGTAAAAGTTGCAGCTGCTTTTTTTCTGTGTGTGGTAAACTATCCAAAATATAGAAGTTACCGTTTGAATCACGTTCTAAGTGGACAGTTCTGTGGTGTTAAGTACTCGCACACTGTTGTGCAGTCACTGTCAGCACCCATCTCCAGAGCTCTGCACCTCCCAGCAAGTACGCCGAATCCCCTTTTCCTCACCCCTTTTGTCTCCTTGAGAGTGACTGCTCTAGGGCCTCATCAGGTGGAATCACATAGTAGTTGTCCTTCTGAGTGGCCTCAGTGTTGTTTGCTCAAGGTTCATCCATGTCGTAGCGAGTGTCAGAATTGCCTTCCTCTTTTGAGACTGAATAAGATTCATTCCATTGTATGGATGGACTACCTTTTATTTGTTCACTCTCTGTCAACGGAAATCTCTTGACTGTAAGAAAAATGTTACTCCCTGGCTGTACTCGTATCTCTTTAGGTCCCCACTTTCAGTTCTTCAGTGTATACCCAGAAGTGGAGTTGTTGAATTATATGGAAATCTTGTTTAATTTTTTGAGCAACTGCCACACTGTTTGCCACAGTGGTTGTACTGTTTTACATTCCTACAAGCATAAGCGTTCCAGCTTCTCTGTATTCTTGCCAATTTGACTTTTTCTTTCTCTCCCTTCCCTTCCCTTTCCCTTCAAGAAAATAAAATAACAATTCCAGTGGGTGTGAAGAGGTACCCCATCCTGGTCTTTATTTGTATTTCTCTAATGGCCGATGCTAAAGCTGAAACTCCATTACTTTGGCCACCTCATGCGACGAGTTGACTCACTGGAAAAGAGTCTGATGCTGGGAGGGATTGGGGGTGGGAGGAGACGGGGACGACAGAGAATGAGATGGCTGGATGGCATCACCGACTCGATGGACATGAGTTTGAGTGAACTCCGGGAGTTGGTGATGGACAGGGGGTCCTGGCGTGCTGTGATTCATGGGGTCGCAAAGAGTCGGTCACGACTGAGCGACTGAACTGAACTGAACTGACTGAATGGCTGGTGAGAGCATCTTTCCACACGCCTGTTGTTATTTGAAGATCTTCTTTGGAGAAATGTCTGTTCAGTCCTTTTCCCACTTTTGAATTGAGTTGTTTGTTTTTTGGTGTTGAGCTGTAGGAGTTCTTGATTTATTCTGGATATTAATCTCATATTAGATACGCGATTTGCAACTATTTTCTTGCATTCCTTGGGTTGAGAACTAAACTCCATCAAAACTTTGTGAAGAAAAATGACTTGATTTTAACGTGTAAGTACACAATGGTTAAATCATACAAATCTATTTTTTTCTCCCAACAATCACCTCCTTTAAGTAGTTATTTAATACACAGTATCTGGCACAATAGTAATAATGATGAAAGCAGAAAAGTGTCTGCCAAGTTTTTTAATGTAATAATATCATTTACTATAGACTTTGTTTTAATTTTTTGTACAAATTCATAATGTAGCTGTGTCTTCAGAATTTTATTTATTTCGTGTAGTTAAAGCTGAAATCTTCTAGAACAGTCCAGTCTAATAACGCCATTCCCAAATCTGAGCCATGTATGTCATCTGAAATTTTCCGGTAGCCACATTTTAAAAGTAAAAGAAAGGTGAAATTGATCTTTATTACATTTTATTTAACCCAATAAATCAAAAAATATTACTTCAACATGTAACCAACATAAAAAGTGATTTTATATTCTTTTTTTCACATTGTGCTTCTGGAATCCAGTGTGTTTTGGCCTGGTGGTGCCCCTCAGTTCAGATCAGTTACGTGTCAAATGCTCAGGGCCCACACAGGCTCTGGGCACCCATCCTGGATGGCACAGAACCAGGCACTGAGCTCCATGTGTCCCCAGGGTCTTAGCACCTAGAACATAGCAGATGCCCATTCAGTGTTTGTTGGAAAAAGGGAACATTTTTTCCCACTTAAACGTTTTATCTGATACTATTTGGGTGTATTTTCCTTTGTAGTACAATAAATTTAAATGCCGCATCCTGAAGGAGAAGGTGGCCACGCCAACGACCACAGTTTACAGGTAACGTGTGTGCGTGAATTGTAAACTCTGCTCAGTGATGCATCTGAAGGCGTTAGCAGAAGCAAGTTTGTCTTTGAGTGGGAGGCCTGATTGTAAGTTTGCATGGTTGACAGAGTACTCCTTTGTGTGGGGACTCTGAAATGTCACTGCAAAGGGAGGTAATGATTTTCTCATTTGTATTTATCAGGATGGTACTAAAAAGCCACAGGATTCCCTGGTGGTTCAGGGGTAAAGAACCCTCCTCCCAAAGCAGGAGACATGGGTTTGATCCTGCTTTGGAAAGATGCCTTGGAGGAAGAAATGGTAACCCACTCCAGTATTCTTGCCTGGAGAATTCCATGGGCAGAGGAGCCTGGCGGGCTACGAGTCTATGGGGTCGCAAAGAGTCAGACACAACTTAGCAAATAAATGACAACAAACCCACATTCTGTTTTGGGGATGTTAGCTGTAGCGCGCCTCTCTCCCTGCAAGTGAGACAGTGTTCTCAGGGCCTCATGTTTTGGGGGCTTTTCAGGAGAGGAATTCTGTTCATCTTCCCATGTTCATATTGGGGGGCAGTGGAGCTATAGTGGGCCATCTCCTCAGGTATGATTCTCTGCCTCTCACCACACACTATCCACTGTTTAGGGGCCAAGAGCATCACCCTGTATGCATCAGTAATGACCGTGGGAGCCCAAACCCAAACCCTTAGTTATGCTGTATGTCAGGCTCCCAGCCCCCCTTACTGTCCACTTGTTCAACTGCTTTATGGGTACTGCTTGTCCCCACTTCTGGTGTCCCCTTCTTTGGCTGCCTGTGACTTTCTCATTCCCATCAGAGAAGACTTGTCCCTGTAATAAATATGACCACAGATGTCCTGCACAGGGCACTTCCTTTCCACACTCAAGTGCTGTGGTTCTGTGACTTAGCTGTACCGTGAGTAAAGTCACATCCCCTTCATGCACATCTGTGCACAGTGCATTTCCTGAAGGGTCATGTGAACATGTGACCACTTTATGCTGCAGGTGGATACCATGCTTGTTTTTACCACTCTCCAGTGACCTGATAAGATTTTATTGTTACCTGTAATACAAATAAATATTAGCGTGCCATTTCAGAGTTTAAAAACAAATGAGGAAATTGACAAGATATGGTGAGTTTTAAATTTCTGACTTTTAATACTTGATCTTTTGTGGTTTTTAAATACAATTTTATTTATTTATGGCTCTGCTGGGTTGTCATTGGTGTGCAAGGGCTTTCTCTAGTTGTGGAGAGTGGGGGCTGCTTTTTGTTGCAGGCCCTAGAGCACCCAGATTTCAGTAGTTGAGGCACACGGGCTTAGTTGCTCTGCAGCATGTGGAATCTTCCTGGACCAGGGTTTGAACCCATGTCCTCTGCATTGGCAGGTGGATTCTTATCCACTGCACCACCTGGAGACTCCCTTTTGTTTTTTTTAAAAATGTTTCTTAGGTCAGCATTAACACTTATTTTATCAATTGGAATGGCTAGTGTTTAATTTTTCGAACATTAATGACTTTTTTCCCTGTGGGGTTATTTAAAGATTGGCTTATTTAAGTCTTTCTTACTAATCAGGCATTTTTTTCCATTTCTCTTGAGCATTAACTTAAAATTTCCTTTTTGGACAGAGAACAGTTCATAAATCCCAGTCATTCAAAAAATGGTGTTTTCATGTTTAAAACTTCATTCTACTTTGAATAATCCAGTCCCTTTATGTATTCATTATGATTTTTAACTTTTTAACTAGTGAACTTTAAAAATACTTAAAATTGGTTGGAATAGTTAAGGAACAACTTTCTTTCGTTACTAAATTTCTCTTGAATTGGTTCATGTTAAGTCATCTTTCTCTGACCTGCATTGTTTCTATCTTAACTCTGTTCATGTTTCTGTACTTGGAGAAGAGTCTACTCTTGTTAGGGTTTTATGGCCTCTTGTTCATTACAGGTGCAGACAAATGCTTTATAGTGGTTTCGTCTCTGATTGAAACTTTTGCATCATCTAATAAACCAAAATACAAGTAGGCATTTTGTTATAAAACCAGAGGGCCTGAAAACAAGCAAAGAAAACCCTTGAATTTATATATTATTTAATAGAGTTTATTTTTTTGAGCAGTTTTAGGTTTGCCACAGAATTTGGAGGACGGGCAGCAAGTTCCCATACACCCCTGCCCCTGTGTGCATGTGGCTTCCCCATGGTCAAGATCCCCCCCATCCAGAGTGTGACATGAGTTATAGTCCATCTACACTGCCATGTCTCTGTCACCCAAGTCCAGCATTTACATAGGTTTCATGCAGTGTAGATGGACTATAACCTGGTGAAGTTTATTTTTGACTTAAATTATCAAGTGAATGTATTTTTTATATCTTTCATGTAATTTTGGTTTTGAAAATTAGTGTAGAGTGGGAAAGTGGATTTTTGATTTTCCAACAGTGAAGATTTTTAAGAGCCTTGTGTGTGTCCAATTGTTTGCGACTCTATGGAATTTCTCAGGTAAGAATACTGGAGTGGGTTGCCATGTTCTCCTCCAGCGGATCTTCCTAATCCAGGGACTGAACCCATGTCTCTTGCGTCTCCTGCATTGGCAGGCAGGTTTTCTACTGCTGAGCGACCTGGGAAGCCCTTTAAGAGCCTCAGGATATGACCGTGAAAAGAGGTGTGTCTGTCTGCAAAGTTTCTTTCCAAAGATTCTGTGGCTTCTGTATGCAACCTGAAGGGGGAAGATTGGGATCTGAGACTGTGTGACTTGCCTTTTTCCTGCACCCTAAATTAAAGATGGATTCACACTAAGTTGTTCCTGAATTAAACATTGCCCCAGAACATAGAACATGGTTTCCAACCAATAGTCCCCAAAGCTGTAACTGTGTCTGGACATGTTTTAAATATTTCACCACAGGTGCGGTCCACTAGTTGAACTTTGTAAAGGCCCTCACATAAGACACACTGGAAATATTAAGCTTATAAAAATCTTCAAGGTAAGGATTGATTTTTTTCTGATATAGTAAACTTTAAGTGAACTAGATAAGATAGTAGTTCAATAATAGCTTGTATAATATGAGCACTGTGCCACTATCAAACACCACATGTGTATTTGACTTTTGTATGGGGTTTCTAAAAATAATACAGTGTTTTAGAATTGATAATTAGAACATTTTACATAGCCTTTATGCTGGGAAAGGTTGGGGGCGGGAGGAGAAGGGGACGACAGAGAATGAGATGGCTGGATGGCATCACCGACTCTGTGGACATGAGTTTGGGTGAACTCCGGGAGTTGGTGATGGACAGGGAGGCCTGGCGTGCTGCGATTCATGGGGTCGCGGAGAGTCGGACACGACTGAGCGACTGAACTGAACTGAACTGACATAGCCTTTGATTGTCTGTCATTTAACCTTACTGTAAGTTTCACAGTACATTTCATTTTTATCTGTGAAAATATTCTGCATACTCTTGTTTTCTTGAGTTCTAATGTGTGTTTATCTGCCATGAGAATAATATAATGTAGGAAAAGGAGGGAAAAAAGAGATGGAATGGTGTGATGCCAAAAACACGCTGTGGAAGCGAGAGGCCTGGGACTGATGGAGCTGTCCTGACCTGCCTTGGTTTTCTCAAGGCAGAGGGAGGCAGAAGGAGCAGGGGGCCAGCTACCACACCCCTTTCTCCTTCACTGCCCTCTACTGGGTGATGCACGTGGTGCTTGCCTTCCCTCGTTTTCACACTTTCTTTCTCACTTTTCACTCCTAGAACCCACAGCAGACTGACTATGTAATTTACTGATTAATGGTGTAATTTGGAGTGGGAAGGTTTAGTTGGAAACAAGCTAAGATTCTAAGTCTACAAGAAGTCCCCTGTGAGTCAGTTGTGCTGATATTCAGGTGGGAAGTTGTATATAGTCCCTCATCCCTTGGTGTCCAGGATGCCTGGCTTATATCCAGGTCCATGGCAGTTCAGGCCCCTGGTATGAACCACCTGCACATATTAGTATTTCAGAGCGATTTTACTGGTCACCAAGAGTTTGACGTGTTTACCCGAATCTTGTCTGATGTCTAGAATTCCTTGGTATACTGGGAGGACAACCCTGAGATGGAAATGCTGCAGAGGGTTTACGGGGTGTCCTTTCCTGATGAGCAGCAGATGGCTGCCTGGGAGGAGCTCCAGGAGGAAGCCAGGGCCCGGGACCACAGGACGATCGGGAAGGTGAGCCCACCAAGTGCTGCTGCACTGCTCTGTGACCAAGGCTTGGAACCAGGCTGTCTTAATGCTGACGTTTCTTCTCCCCTCCTGTCTTCTGTTTCCCTGGCACTCGTGGTTTGCTGCTGAGTTCTTTCACACTCCTACCCCCAGTGTCTACTAACCTTTTCCTTCTTGTATTTCCATTAGATTTAAAAAATTGCACTTCTCTCTCGTTTTTATAATGATACAAAATTTTTTAAAGAAAAAAGAGTGTATACCTGATAGTATACTTTGTATTTGGGAAGCAGAGCAAGAACAAGACTTGCAGGCAGGTAGACCTGGTTTAACTCTCAGTCCTCCACATGGGTGCTGTGATGTGAGGGGCTGGTGCTCACTGTGGAGCTCCATGTCCTTGGCTCTGCTGGGTGGTGTGTGGGGAGGCAGGAGGATGGACACTGGAGGGTGGTGGCCACCCGGGTGGACTCCTAGCATGACGGCCATGCAGAGGTCACTGCCACTCAGAGCCCACCTCCAGCAGTGAACTTTCCTGACCTTTTTGCCGTGTCGTCTCCTCATGAGATCCATACCCCAAGGTGCCAAGTAAGAAATCAGCGGTGAATCCCAGGTGAAATAAGAGTTAATTTCAAAGCTGGGTCATCATAAATATGAGTTGTAACTTCACATGCACTGTTACATAAGTCAGATTCAGGTATTTGGATTTTCATCTATTAGAACATGGAAATAACTGAGCGTATGTTTTATTCTAGCATATCATATGTGTAGAGTAAATATGCAGCAGCAATGGAATTTGAGATGCAATTACTTTTTCAACCTAGGAACAGGAACTTTTCTTTTTCCATGATCTAAGCCCTGGAAGCTGTTTCTTTCTTCCTAGAGGAGCCTTCATTTATAACACACTGGTAGACTTCATACGAGTAAGTAATTTTTTAAATATTCTATGCTTATTCAACTCCATTTTGTATTTTACCATTTTCTCTCATCATAAAATAGCCAAGCATTTCCATTGATTTAATTTTAATAATACTCAGAATTTTGAACCTCAAAGAGAAATGCTGCATTGTGCCTTCAACTAAAAACATTGAGACAATTTGTATTTTCCTTGGATTTCATTAAATGTACCTCTTGTCCGTTTGAGTTTCTAGAGCACATATGATACAAAGATAAACTTTAGACCAACTGTGGAACTCCCTGTGAGAGAGGAAGGAGGAAATGTTCTGTGTGACATTACCACCTGAGATTGCAAATGATGGTGGGCTTAAGAGTATGTTTGACACAACTCCAGATCTCCATACATTTTAGATTAAGGTTGAGGTGGAATATCCTGAAATTGCCACAAAAGCACTGAAAAGCCTGCTTCCATTTCCTGTATCCCATCTTTGTGAAGTAGGGTTTTTTGCAGTGAAAGTGAAAGGCATTCAGTCCTGTCCAACTGTTTGCAACCCCACGGACTGTATAGTCCATGGAAATCCCCAGGCCAGAATACTGGAGTGGGTAGCCTTTCCCTTCTCCAAGGGATCTTCCCAACCCAGGGATGATCAAACCCAGGTCTCCTGCATTGCAGGCAGATTCTTTACCAGCTAAGCCACAAAGGAAGCCCAAGAATGCTGGAGTGGTTAGCCTATCCCTTCTCCAGCTGATCCTCCCGAACTAGAAATCAAACCAGGGTCTCCCGCATTGCAGGTAGCTTCTGCAGTGACAGCAACCAAAATGGGATTATGGAGTAGGCTGCACATAGGCAACACACTCCAGGTATCACTGTTTTCTAGCACCTCTAGATGGGACCATCCAGGTGCAGGAAAACAGGCTCAGGGCTCCCACTGATTCTGCATTATGGTCAGTTGTATAATTATTTCATTATATATGACAGTGTAATAACAATGGAAACAAAGTGCACAATAAATGTGGGCTTCCCAGGTGGGACTAGTGGTAAAGAACCCACTTTCCAGTGCAGGAGACCTGGGTTTGATCCCTGGGTTGGGAATATCCCCTGGAGGAGGGCATGGCAACCTACTGTAGTATTCTTGCCTGGAGAATCCCATGGACAGAGGAGCCTGGTGGGCTAGGAGTCCATCCATAGGGTCTCAAAGGGTTGGACACAACTGAAGCGACTTCACACACGTGGACACACACAATAAATGTAATACACTTGAAACATCCCAACCTCCCCCACCCCTGCCACCAGTCAGTGGAAAAATTGTCTACCCCAAAACCAGTTCTGGTGCCAGAAATGTTGGTGACTGCTATTATATACTATATACCATTATATTATGAAATGAATATGTGCGTGTATGCTTGCACTTAAGTCACTTCAATTGTGCCCAACTGTTTGCGGCTATGGACTGGAGCCTACCAGGCTCCTCTCTCCATGGAACTCTCCAGGCAAGAATACTGGAGTGGGTTGCCGTATAAAATGAATATACTTAATGTGAAAAGTATACTGAGTATACATGAATCTTTCTTTTATGATCCATAAGGTACCACACTTAAAACCAAGGGCATATTAGCTGTGAACTGATGTAAGGCATGATCCTGAATTTAGCAGTCCTTGTCTGGGTATCTCTTGCCTGCAGTTATGCCCTGCCCCAGCAGATTTCAGCTCTGTGCACCTGTCTCCTTTAGGAGCAGCACCACCAGCGCAACTTCACGGAGGTCCTGTCCCCCAACATGTACAGCTGCAAGCTCTGGGAGGCCTCTGGACACTGGCAGCATTACAGTGAGAACATGTTCACCTTTGACATCGACAAGGACACTTTTGCCCTTAAGCCCATGAATTTCCCAGGGCACTGGTGAGTATGAAAAATGAAGCAGATCTATACCTAGCAGGTACTTCACTACAGTTAGTTTTTAATATTATTTTGCTTTTTGGAGTTAAGAGGGTCCTTTAACATGAAGAACGGTGTTTAGAAATCATCTTTACCAAGTTGTTTCATTCTGGAGGATGTATTTACTTTTAAAATATATTTGCTCTTTGCCAGATGTGGGCTGTTGGCTAGAAAACATATAGTATTTTGTGCTTCTCAGAGGATAATATTACCCATCAATTTTATAAATTATTACATTTCTCTTCCCAATGGTAATATACTTCAAATATACATATTTGCAGAACTTTTAGTTCTTACATGCTATTTGGGTTGATTATAACAAGACCAGTGAGCTCACAATCAGTGACTGGATTTCATTGATTCTAAGATGCATTCCCCTCTCCATATTTCAACATCCCTGAAATTGAAACGTGTCTTATAGTTGGTATCTTAGCATTATGCCATAATTTAATTCTTGGTTGTTTTCCTTCTTAGTCGCACATAATGTAATGGTCCATCTTACAGTCAAGGTTGTCTTAGAATCTATGAAAGAATGTAATTATCATAAAGCTGTATAGGATGTGAATGCAACCTTGTCAGAGAAGTAGATTTTACAACTTGAAGTGAACAGGTACAATTTTCCACCAAAAAATATCCCACCTATTGTAGTTTCATATCAACATACACAGTTTCAGTAAATTGACCTTAGAAGGTAACTACTTGAAAGAAACCTCTGAATACTGAAGAAAACTCTTTTCCCTTTTCAGTAAAGACTAAAGGAAATTCAACTCTGTGGTAATTGCATATAAAAGATATGTATTTATCTTTAATTTTATGAAAACTGATATGTAAATATTCTATAGCCGCTTTTTTAAAACAAAGGTGGAGGCTAAAACCTAGTGCTTTGCATTCTCCAAAACACCTGTATTAACTACTTCTTAACTCAGTTTCCCATTGGGTACCAGTTGAAGCTGTGATTTCAGTATTATTACAAGAAAACTGAACACAAGCAGAGAGTGTAAGTTTGTATTTTCTTATCTCAGAACAAGGAATCAGGACCACAGTTGCTTAGTGGTGATGGGGTGTGGAAGCGAGGGTTGCTTCCTACAGAAGAGATGCCTTTCATGCAGAGAGAATATTAGCGGGGGGCTTTAGACACAACCATTTCCTCCTCGAGCTCATGAGCAGATTGGAGAAGGAACAAATACACAGTCAGTTATTGAAAAAGTAAGACCAGTGTCAAATCTGCGGCAATTCTGGCTGTTCTTGGAGCCTGAGGCTCGACTGTCCAGCCCTTCTGGGGAGTGTCCAGGGCTGCCTCACTTAGGAAGCAGCCTTTGAGATAGATTGTAGATGGTTAGTGCAAATGGGTGAATAAGAATAGGGAGCAGTATTTCTGGAGGAGATGATTGGGTTCTTTCTCAGAGTGTGCAGTGATATAAATACAGTGTTCAATAATTGATGGGAGAAGAAATTTCTTTTAATTGGTGATCTAAGAACAAGAATCAGGTGTTCACAAATCCTGAGTCATTTAATTGTTAACTTATCAACATTCAGATGGTTACTGCATCTCTTCTGCAGTAAGGAAACACCGTGTGCCCCTGTGTCTTTTCTAGTCTGATGTTTGCCCATCGCCCACGGTCTTGGAGAGAAATGCCGATCAGACTTGCTGACTTCGGGGTTCTTCACAGGAATGAGCCGTCAGGAGCTCTGAGTGGCTTGACCCGCGTCAGGCGCTTCCAGCAGGATGACGCTCACATCTTCTGCACAGTGGGGCAGGTAGACGGGAACTCAGGGAGGCATGGTCAGCACAGGTCCACGGTGGACTAGGTAAATGGGGACTAAGGGAGGCATGGTCAGCACAGGTCCATGTTAGGGCAGGTAAACAGGGACTCAGGGAGGTGTGGTCAGCATGGGGTCCAGTGTGGCTGCCTTACACGCATAGCTGGGGCTTTCAGAGTTGCTGTGAACTGAGTTGTTCAGTCTAGTCTCTGAGGTCCCATCAGTTCCAACACATTCTTTTGTATCGTTTTTTTAGATTCCACATATAAATGATCTCATATGAATTTCGTCTTTCTCTGTCCGACTTACTGCACTTGGTATGATGATTTCTAGGTTTATCCACGTTGCTGCAAATGGCATCATTTCTTTCTTTTTATGGCGGAATAATATTCCATTGTAGATATACACCATATCTTCTTTACCCATTCCTCTGTCAGTGGTCGTTTAGTTTGCCTCCATGTGTTGGCTATTGTGAATAGTGCTGCGGCGAACATTGGGGTGCCTGTATCTTTTCAAATTAGAGTTTTCATCTTTTGGATATATGTCCAGGAGTGGAATTGCTGAATCATATGACAACTCTATTTTTAGCTTTTTAAGGATGCTCTATACTATTCTTCAAAGTGACTGTACCAATTTATATTCCAGCAATAGTGTAGGAGGGTTCCCTTTTCTCCACACCCTCTCCAGCATTTATTATTTTATAAACATTTTGATGATGACCATTCTGACTAGTATGAGCTGATACCACATTGTAGTTTTCATTTGCATTTCTCTAATAATTATTGATGTTGAGCATTTTTTCATGTGCCTGTTGGCCATTTTTATGTCTTCTTTGGAGAAATGTCTGTTTAGGTCTTCTGCCCATTTTTTGATTGGGTTGTTTGTTTTTCTTGACATGAAGTTTGTTTTTTTTCTTTTAAGCTTCTTCCAACTTTATTAACATTAATTATTAAGTAACATTATTTTAAGGGTATTGGTGAAATTTTGGATGTGTTTGTTTTTCAATTTTGCCTGGAAGTTAGAATTTACTTTTTCAGGTTTTTATCTTAATTCGAATTCAAATTGTCATGCGAAGAGCCACTGTTAAATGGTTTGACCTAATAGACATCTATAGACCCCTCCAATCAATAACAATGGAGTACACATTCTTTGAAAGTTCCCACAGGACATTTCCAAGATAGACAATATTCTGGGCCATAAAATGAGTCTCAGTAAATTTAAAGGGATTCAGTTCATGCAGAATATGTTCTCTGGGGCTTCCCTGGTGGCTCAGTGGTAAAGAATCTGCATGCCAATGCAGGAAACATGGGTTTGATCCCTGGTCTGAGAACTAAGATCCCACATGCTGTAGGCAGCTAACCTTGTGTGTCACAGCTCGAGCTTGTGCTCTGAAGCCTGTAAGCCCCAACTACTGAGTCCATCCACCCTAGTGCCCATGTTCTACAGGAGAAGTGACCGCAACGAGAAGCCCGTGCACTGCAACTAGAGAGTGGGCCCTGCTCACCACTAGGGAAAAAGCCTGTGCAGCGATGAAGACCCAACACAGGCAAAAAAAAAAAAAAAACAACTTAATACATAAATAGTTTTTAAAAAGTTTTCTGGCTGATTTGAAATTGAGGTAGAACTCAATAACAGAAAACTATCTGGAAAATCCCCAAATATTTGGAAAGTGAGTCATGCACTTCTAAATAACCATGTGTCAAATAGGAAATCAAAGGGAAATTAGAAAATATTGTACACTAACCTGTGCACAGCATGAGTTTGAACTGCCCCTATTTCTACACAGCAGTTTTTATGAATACATACAACACTGCTCCGTGAGTCACAGTTAGCTAAATCTGCAGGTGTACAACTGCAAACCGAGGGCCAACTGTACAGTTATGCATGGGTTTTTCATTGTGTGAGGGGCCAGTATTCCTAACCCCAGCCTTGTTCAAGGGTCAGCTCTATACCAAATGAAAAACACAATATATCAGGATTTGTGGGATGCCATTAAAATGGTACTTTAGAGGAACACCCACATTAGAAAAGAAGAATGTTTTAAAAAAGGTAGCCTCAACTTCTGCTTAATAGACTAGAAAAAAGGAGAGCAAATTACATTAGAGATGAGCAGAAAAAAAATAATAGCAGAAAAGAAATCAGTGAAATAGAAAAAAGAAAAACAATATGCAGTATCAACCCAGAGGCTGGGTCTCCTAGACCAATAAAGTTCATAAGCCTTTAGTTTTGTCAGAGAGAAAACTAATTAAAAATATTAAGAATGGAAAATTCCGTGGCAGTCTAGTGGTTACATCTCCATGCTTTCATTGCCTGGGGCCTGGGTTTGATCCCTGATTGGGGGAACCAAGATCCCACAATCAACAATGTGAAGCAAAAAAAGAAAAAAACTTAGGACTCAGAGATGTGACATTCCTGCAGATTCCATAGATATTAAAAGGATAATAAGGTAATAGTATGAACGTGCTTATGCCAGTAAATTTGACAAATTAAATGAACACATGCTTTGAAAAACACCAGCTGCCAAATTTTACTCAAAAAGAGATAGATCATCTGAGTAGTCCTGTGTTTATGAAAGAAGTTGAATTGGTAGGTAGCAACCTTTCCACAAAGGAAACTCCAGGCCCAGAAGGAATCACTAGGGAATTCTACCAAACACTTACAGAAGGAGTCATGCCAAATTCTGCTCATTCCTGGTAGGCATTAACAGGGAACCCCTACACCCACCTTGTAACATCAGTGGAGACCAAGTGGCACCTGAACTTCTTCACCTGACAGTCACACGGTGCCTCCTCCACTGCCTGCTTGAGTGGGGAGGTGAGACTCCCACCAGCACTCCTCAGTGATGAGGCTTCACCTTCAGTAGAAGCCACGTGAGGAGTGGTAGCAGGGCACTCCAGCCACTCCTAGCCAGAGTGTCATCGGAGAAGCCTACCAGGGTAGATAATTCCTGCAGTCATCCAGCAGTAACAGGGAGCCCCTGCCCTCCTCACAGTCCTCAGGGGGAAACCCTGACATGTGCTCCCACTCTACAATAGCCAGGCAGTCCTCCGTCCCTGTGGGAGCAGAGTTCATGGAAGACAGCTAAAACAGGTCATTTAAATAAAATCCGAAGTCTTACAATAGCCAAAATGCCCAGATTTCAGAAATCAGTCATGTCAAGAAGAAGAAAAATCTCAACTTGGATGAAAAAGGACAGTGTAGGCACCCTGCTGTGGAGATGACAGGGTTGTTTGAATTATCTGGTGAGGCCACCATAAAAATGCCTCAATAAGCAATTACAAACACACTTGGAACAAATGCAAAATTTAAAAAAACCTCAGGAAATAGAAGATATAAAGAAGAACCAAATGGAGATTTTAGAACTGAAAAGTGTAATAACCAAAATGAAATATTCAGTGGATGGATTCATGAGAAGAATGGAGGGGACAGAGAGAAGAATCGGTGAACTTGAAGACACCAACAGAATTGACACCAGCTGAAAAAACAGAGACTGAGAGAAAAATTAACAGAACCTCAGAGACTGGTGGGACTGTAACAAATGCCTGATATATATGTCCCTTCCCTGGTGGCTCAGATGGTAAAAGCATCTGCCTACAATGTGGGAGACATATATATGTCAGCAGAGCTCTGGAAAAATAGAGTAGGATGGAAATGAAGAAGTACTCAAAGAGGTAATGGCTGAAAACTGGCCAAATTAAGTAAAAGCCATAAGCTTACAGATTCAAGCAGCTGAGAAAGTCCAAGCGGGATAAACCCAAACCAGGTGGTGCAGTGGTAAAGAACCCACCTGCCAATGCAGTAGACGTGGATTCGATCCCTGGGTCAGGAAGATCCCCTGGAGAAGAAAATAGCCACACACTCCAGTATTCTCACCTGGGAAATCCCATGGACAGAGGAGGAGCCTGGCAGGCTACAGTCCATGTGGTCACCAAAGATTGGACATGACTTAGTGACTAAACAACAACAAAGAAACATTAGACACATTAAAGCCAAACTTAACAAAAACTATAAAGAAAAAAATGAAAACAGAAAGAAGGGATACCTTGCCTTCAAGAAAAAAATTAAAAATGAAATAATAGCAGCTTTCTCATCAAAATGAAGCATAACCTACTGTACAGCGTGGGGCACTCAATGCTCTGTGGTAACGAAGAGGGGATACATGTACACATGTTACTGAATCACTTTGCTGTAGAGCAGAAACTGACACAACACTGTAAAGCAGCTGTACTCCAATAAAAATTTAAAAAACAAAATCCAGAGGCCAGAAGGAAGAGTCACAGCATTTTCCAAATGCTGATATAACTGTTAAACCAGAATTCTGTATCCCCAAAAAGCAATCTTTCAGTGATGAAGGTGAAACCAAGACATTAGATCTACCTTAAAAGTTTGCTATAGGAATTTCTCTAAAGAGAAAGGAGATTATAAAAGAAAGAGTCTCAGAACATCCAGAACAAAGAAAGAACTAGAAATAAAACATGGTAAGTACAATTTGTTGCTGTTGTTTAGTGGCTTAGTTGTGTCCAACTCTTTTGTAACCCCATGGACCATAGCCCACCAGGCTCCTCTGTCCATGGGATTCTCCAGGCAAGAATACTGGAGTGGGTTGTCATTTCCTCTTCCAGGGGATCTTCCAAACCCAGAGATCATACCACATGTCTTCTGTATCCTGCATTGGCAGGCAGCTTCTTTACCACTAGCGTCACCTGGGAAGCACTGCATGTAAAAACTGAAAGAAAATAGCATGGACATGTGGTTCCGCTGATGAAAATCTGCAAACCTAATCCACAGTGACAGGACAGAAGCAGACCCTTGCTGGTACCCTTTCTATGTTTTTGCTGCCCCACCTTGCTCACACTTAGAAGTGCTCGTCTTCCTCCTCTTTCGGCCTCTCAGCTCAGCCCTGCTCTTCTCACCCTGCGCTCACTCTCTGGCTTCAGTCCCTCCGCCAACCTCAGCTGCGTGTCTCAGTGGTCCCCGTGAGCTCCAGACCCCAGCCCTCCAGGGGGCGTGTCTGCTTGGCCATCACACGCACCCTCACGTAGGCCACGTCTAGTGCCGGTCCCTCTTCTGCCCCTCTCCCCCCATCCTCTCCTTTCAGCGACACACCAGCACCCTCTCCACGGCCCCGGCCAGGAACCCGGGCTGGGTTTTCAAGTCTCATGTCCAGTTTATCACATGCCCTGTCGATCGCTCTTCCTAAGCATGTTATTCCTCAATAATTTCATTCATTCCTCATTTCCCTGCATCTGGTGCAGTGCTGACTCCGCAGGCAAACACTGTCTGTTAGTGAACAAGGACAGGTGTCCTGCAGATGCAGCCCACCCCTGTTTCAGCCACTTGTTTCCAGCACCAACCTCCTGCTCCTGAAGGATCCCAGCAACTCCCAGATGGGCTACTCTTTTCATCTTGCTGGTCAGTTTTCCAGATGCAAACAATCATGGTGAGCTGTGTTGTTCCTCTGCACCGCTTCTCACTGCTCGCTGGCTCAAAAGTGCAACCTTCACCCTGGCTCTGGAAGCGCTGGGTTTCCTCCAGCCCTGGCCTGCCTCCGTCCTGTGTACTCCCTCTCTGCCTTCTGCCCGGTCACAGGCAGCTCCCACAGCTGGCCCTCCCTCACCCATTCCTCCGTTCTCTGGGCCTTCACCCTCCGTGTTTCCTGTGCTCAAGGGGGTTCCCGCCCTGGCCACATTGGAGGACTCTCACCTCTCCTCTGGGTGCAGCTTGGCCATCACATCCTCTGGCCAGCTGGTCTTCCTCCTGGGTGGCATGTGCACGGAGAGGCACCCTCGCCTGTGTCTTTGCCCAGTCCTATGCTGGACCAGCAGCCTGGAGGTGCATATGGGCATCTGGTAGGTGTCCTGTGAATATTCCAGTGAGAAAAAGACAACAGGGCAAACAGTGCCATGGACTGTCCTCCACAGTAAAAGCGCACTTTATTTCTAGCTGACAGGAAGAATTTTCTTAATGCTGTAAATGGATTTAATTTTTCATTTGCTCTAATTTCAGATTGAAGAGGAGATAAAAAGGTGTTTGCAGTTTCTGCAGTCTGTTTACTCAACATTTGGCTTCTCCTTTCAATTAAATTTGTCAACAAGACCTGAAAACTTCCTGGGAGAGATTGAGTTATGGGATGAAGCTGAAAAGGTAGGGAGAAGCAAAGTGTTACCTTTCATTTTACCTTTCATGAAGTTGTGATGCTTTGCAGTGGAAATTAAAGACTGGGAAGTTTGGGATAAATGTGCTAATTGTAGAACACAATTAATCCAGTTTTCTTCAAACACCGATAAGGACGATAACTGACATTTGTTTCACACTTTAGTTTATATCAGGCTTTTGTTTGTAGTCTTTTCAGTGCTGCTTCCTAATAACCAATTTCATAAGTTTTTAAGAAATCCTCTGGCTCATTTTTCAGCAGCTCTGGTCACACCTCTGCCCGTGGGACCAATGTAGGTCTCTCAGCTCCTCAGAGCCAAATTAACCCCAGCCTTTCTCTGTCCTACTTTCCAGAATTGTAATGAGTCGTTAAGAGCACTCCAGCCCCACCCACACGCCACAAGCAGACAACTGTGTCTGGAGCCCAGCGAGTACTGCAGTCTAGACCCCAGCACTCCTGGGAGCCAGAGATGTGGTGAATGTGGGACAGGACAGATAGACGGCAGGGAGAAGGGGTGCTGGGCAGTGTATATGGCCAGGCCTAGGAGCAGTGATTCCAGCCCCGGCCAGACCTTGCGTAAACCCGAAGCTTTCAGACCCTCAGCCTCTCCAGTCAGGCCTACCAATCCCTGTGTCCTCAGAGGCTTCTGGCATATGCTCTTCCCCCAAACCTGGCTTTTAAAAAAATTTTTAATTCCCTGAAACTCCTCCCCTCCCTCAGCTGCTGTAGCTGGGCCTCACTTTGTCTGAGAACATGCACAGAGTCCCTTCAGAAACGCTCCACCCCCAGGGTCACCCCTTCAGGGTTCTTCACCCCTTCAGGGTTCTTCACCCCAAGGGTCACCTCCTCGGGGCCCTCCACTCCCAGGGTCACCCGCTCAGGGCGCTCCACCCCCAGCATCACCATTCGGGTCCCAGTGCACGGGGACAGTGACAGGAGTCTGGCTGCTGTTCTGACAGAAGCCTGGATGCTACCCAGAGAAGCTGCTTCCACAGGGAGGGAGTGTCCAGAAGACCCAGAGTGCCCTGAACCTACTGTCGCATGCGCATCCGGCCCCGTCAGCAAGGGCGGGTCTCCACTGCCAGCTGGTTGGAAGGACTGTACGTGGCTTAGTCTGCAGACCATGGCAGGCCTCCCGCTTCCACACCCCATGGGTCACCAGGGGTGCTGCCCACCAGCCGCAGGCACAGAGATGGGGGAGAGCAAAAGAGGGTGCACAGCCTGCCCCCACCCCAGGTCTTCTTACACCTGCACACGGAGTGCACGAGGGGCAGGGCAGAGCCTGCTTGCCCTTTACCGTGCAGGGTCCCTCCTGAGAGGGGCTGGGAGTGTGAGGTTGGGGGGCTGCAGGGGCAGACGAGCCCAAGCTCCCCGCCAGCTCTCACTGGGATTCACTGGACATGTCAGTGAGTGATCCTTTCTTCCCCAGTTAAAGCGTCTGTTTCTTGAGAGCAGGCACCATCTTAGTCATCTCCCTGTGTCCTCACCCAGAGTTTACTGACTGTAAGAGGGGCTCAGTAAGAAGAAGAGGGTTAGTGAAGATTGATGGTGACTTACTGTTCTGAGCTATAGGACAAAAAGAAAGTGTACGATGAAGTGGAAGTTACTAATGTTCTCTTCTTATTAAAAAATAGCAACTACGGAATAGCTTGATAGAATTTGGAAAACCATGGAAGATAAACCCTGGAGACGGAGCATTTTATGGTCCTAAAGTAAGTAGGCAATATGCCTCGAAGAGTAAAGCTGGAAAGTAAAAACTGTGTCTAAGCAAACATCTTTGAATTTACAGATTGATACAGAAATCAAGGATGCTCTTGGCAGATACCATCAATGTGCTACAATCCAGCTGGACTTCCAACTGCCTATAAGATTTAACCTTACATATGTGAGGTAAGTGGCTGTGATGAGTAACACAGGACTGATGTCTTAAATCCTGTCACTCACACCTTAGCAGCATAAGAACGAGCATCAGTGGATGTCTGCTGCATAGAGTGCGCTCAGTATTTGATCACCTGCTTCTTGTCTTGTTGGAGGTCAGCCTTAGTTTCCTCAGGCCCTGGTCAGTGGGATGACGAAGATCAGAGCAGTGAACAGATACAGAAACACACCCCAGACAGTGACGTCTCCCTGAGGTGGAGGAGGGGGCTTTGTACAGGCTGATCCTGGGTCTGTGTCTCCAGGACAAGGTGTTTGCCCAGGAGAGCAGACAGAAAACGCTGTTTCATCACTGCAAACAGTTCAGTTGAGTTCAGTTCAGTCGCTCAGTCGTGTCCGACTCTTTGCAACCCCATGAATCACAGCACGCCAGGCCTCCCTGTCCATCACCAACTCCTGGAGTTCACTCAAACTCATGTCCATCAATGAGATGCCATCCAGCCATCTCATTCTCAGTCATCCCCTTCTCCTCCCGCCCCCAATACCTCCCAGCATCAGAGTCTTTTCCAGTGAGTCAACTCTTCGCATGAGGTGGCCAAAGTATTGGAGTTTCAGCTTTAGCATCAGTCCTTCCAATGAACACCCAGGATCGATCTCCTTTAGAATGGACTGGTTGGATCTCCTTGCAGTCCAAGGGACTCTCAAGAGTCTTCTCCAGCACCACAGTTCAAAAGCATCAGTTCTTCGGTGCTCAGCTTTCTTCACAGTCCAACTCTCACATCCACTGCAAACAAGCAACTTTAAAATTTTTTTCTCAATACACAGTAAAGTCGACTTCGTGTGTCTGTGTGTGTGTGTCTGTGTGTGTGTGTATAGTTGTATAAGTTTTATCATTGTGTGGAGCAGTGCCCACCACCCCAATTGTGATCCATCAGACCAGCACACTCCTGTTCCTCTGTGGTCACACCCTCCCCTCCAGCACCCAGCAGCCACTGGCCTGCTCTCTTTCACTTACCCAGAAGGTCACACACGTGGGGTGATGCTGTATGTCACCTTTGAGGGCGGCATCTCCTGTCAAGGGCGTGCATGGTAGCAAGGTGACTTGTCACCAGTGATGTTAACCTCCATTGCTCAGGTAAAATAGAATTTGCCAGGTTTCCCCAATGCAAAGTTACTCTTACTCCCTTTCCTTAATCTGTTCAGAATTGTGACTTTCCTGGTGATGCATATGCTGAGAGGTTTTGGACTGCATCCCAGATATTGTTAATATTATACTATGAGATGCTGGGGTTTGTTTCTTTTTTCTAGAGCAATTTTTTAATTGATTTTTTGGGCTGTTCTGGGTCTTCATTGCTGTGCCAGCTTTCCTCTAGTTGCAGCAAGCGAAGGCTACTCTTGGTCATGGGGCATGTGCTTCTCATTGTGATGGCCTCTCTTGTTGTGGAGCACAGGCTTTAGGGTGTGTGGGCTCAGTGTTTGCAGCTCCCCAGGCCCTGGAGCACAGGCTCAGTAGTTGCGGTGCACGGGCTTAGTTGCTCTGTGGCATGTGGATCTTCCCAGACCAGGAATCAAACCCGTGTCTCCTGCATTGGCAGGCAGATTCTTCACCACTGAGCCGCCAGGGAAGCCCTGGGTTTTGTTTCAGTCGAAAGCAGATTATTGACTTTTTAGCAGTCATTATGCCTGGGCAGGTACAGGCTGTAATTTCCAGCCTGCCTTCTGTGGCTGTGATGTCAGCTTAGTTCCCCAGGCCTATATACTATGTACTGAGCCCTCTGTATCTATATCCAACACCCACGGGGGCCCATGGTACCCATTGCTGCAAAGGAAGGACTCGAGCATTCCTGGATCTCAGCATCGGTGGGGCCTCCTGTCCTGTGTGCACCACCTCAGGTCCAGGTCCCACAGCCTGGTTCTCGAGGCTTCTGTGTGCTGTTGGGTCAGGTCCTTACACACGCAGTGAGTGGTGAGGCTGGGCAGCTCTCCCACGCCCACTGCTGTCTGATTTTCCTGAAGTCCTTTCTGCAGTCCGTGGCCAGGAGGCTGGGCTTTAGCTTCCCTGCCCCGTATGCTCTTCTCAGACTCTGTGTCACACACCACGCATCCGGGGGCCAGAGTGAGCGCAGGGCGCTCACCCTGTGCACTTGGGCTCCAGGCTGTCTGGTCAGACAGAAGGTCCCTGCCTCAGAGCGTTAGGTGCCTGTTTACTCTCTGTGCTCCATGGGAATACTGGGGGCTGGAAGAGGAGAGCAGGAAAATGGAACAGAAGGAAACCCCAGGACCCCCGACTCAGCTCTTTCTGAGACTTAGTGGTTATTTTTCTGGCTCCTGGCCGGAAAGCAAGGGTTTCTCCCAAAGTTTTTCCTGTCTGCACTTGGTGTGTATTCTTGGTTGTGGACTGTCTTTATGTCCAGGCCTCACAAAAAAGAAGAAAAAATTACAAGAACCTAAGTGCTGGTTTGGTGGCACTTGAGAGTTGGGTCTTCTTGGGCATCGCTCAGTTCTCCCAGTCCTTTTGTTCTCTCCTGGGCCCACATCTGTGTCCAGTGAGAGTGCTGGGTGTGGCATGCTTACTTCATTCCACCTGGAGCCAGCTTCTTTTCAAAGACGTTCCCCTGACTTGAATTAGACGAAATCACAACATCCTTCCTTCAAATGATCCTCTTCTCACCATCTCCAATTTTAGATGTAGTGTTGATTAGACAATGTGTTGAGATCTCTTTCATTCAAAAGTTACTAAGGCAAGAAAGGAAAAATTATTGGTATATTTTAAATCTAATAATTTTTATTAGACTATTTTCCTGATAAGATTCTTATAATAAATGAACAACCACCAGTTCCCCGGAGCATATGCTGTTATGGGTTGATCTCAGTTTGTGTTCAACCAACAGTAATTTCATTTTGAAATTCATTTTGAATTTTCATTCTGTGTTGTGTTTTAATTAATAGTTATAGAACTACACTCAGAGTTAGGTCCTATGAGAAAGTACAGAGCTGAAGGAATGGTTGCAGTGTTCATATGGAGTTACACCAGGACATGAGAAGAGTAAAGGGGAAAGCACAGAACCTTCAAGAATAAATTTGGGCCTTTTGGAAAAGATTGTGTCTGGAGTTTATATTTTCAAAACCATCTTTCCCCAATAACCTACTATTAATAAAATTAGGAGTAGGTCCATTTTATGCTAAAATGGCCCAACTAGTTTAACAAAATTTGAATACTACTGGCCATCTAAAGGGGATGTGGAGAAGAAGCAGATAAGGCAAGCCAGCATCCATCCATCCATCCACCCATCTCCCCATCCATCGATCCATCCACCCACCCACCCATCCACCCATCTATCCATCCACCCACCGACCCGCCCACCCATCTGTCCATCCACCCACCCACCCGCCCACCCATCTATCCATCCACCCACCCACCCGCCCACCCATCTATCCATCTACCTATCCACCTATCCATCCACCCATCTATCCATCCATCTATCCACCTATTTATCCACCCATCTATCCATCCATCCGTCCATCATCCTAGGTGTTGTGTGGATGATAGGGACTGGAGAACATAAGTGGAAGCAGTGGTATGTAGACCAGGTAAGAGATGACAGTTATAACAAGGTGGCTATGATAGTAGAAATGAGAAAAGTAGAGGTATATAGGGTTTATTTTGGAGGCCGAACCAGTGTGATCTGTTGTGACTTAAATATGAGGAGAGAAGGAGGGAGGAGCAGTGAGGTCATTATCTTGATCAAGTAAATTTTCTACCCAAGAAAGCAAGGTTTAACATGAAGAGGCATATTGCCACCCATTACCTTCAATAGTGCTGAGTAAAATGTAATTCATTCCAGTGAGAGGAAAGGAAATAAATTTTCCTATTACTATAAAAAAACCATCTATTTAGAAAACAATGATAACATATTGACTTAATTGAGAATAAGGCAAATAGCCTGTTTGTACTTTTACTCACAGTTGTGCTGGGATTTGTAGACACATTGAAAAAAGAGACAAAATCATCACTATATGTAGATGCTGAGATGTCAAGAAATCCAACAGGATCAGATGGAGGAAAAATTAAAACTGATAATAGAGTTAAGTAGGGTACCTAGCAATAGGTCAATGCAAACATCAATTTGCTTTCATATATATATTAAAAACAACCCACTGGGAAATGCAATGGAAAACAAATTTCAGAAACAACAACAACAAAAACCAAGCAAATATCTAGGAATAAACTTAACTATAAATATATAATATATATATGAAGTATATACTATAAAACTTAATTAAAGGCCAAAAAGCTACTTAAATGAAAATTCATACACATTATTGGAATGGGAAGAATAATATTGTGAAGATACTGATTCTCTTCAAGGGTGTCTTTGAATCTAATGTAATTTCAGCTGTATCCACTGGGATTATTTGGGAGAACTTGACATTGATTTTAATGTTTACCTGAAACTGTGTCCATGTAAGCATAGTTTAGGTCATTATTTGCCCTTCTTAGAGCTAGATCTGGTTTTAGTTCTTTTAAAATAAATGACAGGACAGCAATTTCTGGTACCCAGAGGCCTGTGAAAGGATTGTGTGGCTTTTCTTTCATTCCTTCCACAAAACGACATTATATGACAACCAGGAACATCCACACTGGTTCCAGGTTGTAGAGTGAATCATTTCTTCATGTATCTGAGCAGGACTGACCAGGCCCCCACCCCACGTGGAAGTCCTCTTGGCTCTAACAGAGGACGTGGCCTGCAGTCAGTCTGCCATGACCCTCAGCAGAGGTGACTGGCAGGGATGAGATCCAGTGAAAACTCACCTGAAGTGAGTTCAGTGAATGACTCTCTGTTTTTGTTTGCTTGTGCATACATGAGTTTTAGTAGTAACTAGCTGGTACAACCCTGTAGATAAAAATTCCTCCTAAGAACTTTGTAAGCATTGCAAGACCTTTATCTTCCTGGGAAGAGTGTACACAGATCTTGGAGTGAGTTACTTCACTACAGTTAACAGTCATAGTTTGCTTTTTACATCTTTTTTGAAAGAGGGGAGAGAATCCTCCAAAGTAAGGAGCATGTCATGAAGTTTTCAGGCCTGTAAAGGGAATTAGACCAGGAATATTTTGAAATGTAATGTGGGGGCATAGCATTTATAGGGTGGCATGGCAGTGTGTTTACAGCAGGTGGTGTCAGGAGTGGGAGCGTTTGCACCATACAAGGTGGATTGTGAGCTGATGTTTGCCGATGCTGAGCATTCATTATACAATGCTCTCTAGTTTTGTATATGTTCTCAATATTCTCTAATAAATAATGACTATGTTATACTAATTAGACAAGGTTGGTAAATTTTTTGCCAGCCACGGTGGTCATACCGTTAACCCAAATTAATAGAATACCAGTGTATTCTAACAGAATACAGAAACACATTTTATTTTTTCAATGTCTTTGATAATTGTTCAATAATTTACTGGTGGAGTAAGCCATAGTTCAAAATAACGTTAATTTTAAAATGTGATTTGTTAGAGTGCCTCTTGGTATGGGGTAAACTGGGCTTCCCTGGTGGCTCAGAGGTTAAAGCGTCTGCCTCCAATGCGAGAGACCCAGGTTCGATCCCTGGGTCGGGAAGATCCCCTGGAGAAGGAAACGGTAACCCACTCCAGTATTCTTTCCTGGAGAATCCCATGGACGGAGAAGCCTGGTAGGCTACAGTCCACGGGGTCGCAAAGAGTCCAACACGACTGAGCGACGGAACGGATGGGGTAAACTGGTAACTTGGATTAAAGCTGGTAGTTTAGAATAATCAGTAGACTTGTGAGAGAAATAGTGATCTAATATTACCTTCCTTTTTCCTAGATGATATATTTCATTTCCCTTGGGTTTATTAAAGATACTATAATTTGAAAGAAAAAACCCTTTATTTCTAATTAATGCATGGCACATTTATGTTTAAAGATAATTCATGAGTCTTTTGTTTTACCTAGTTTGGAAAAATAACTTTTAAATATAAGGTAAGAAGATAAAGTTATTTCTGAGTCTGAAGAGAACATTCATGTGCAGTTTTCATTTTTCAGTAAGGATGGGGATGATAAGAAGAACCCTGTGATCATTCACCAAGCCATTTTGGGGTCAGTGGAAAGAATGATAGCCATTCTCTCGGAACACTATGGGGGAAAATGGTGAGTGATGTGGGAAAGCTACATGTTTCCTGTTCTTTAAAGTCATGTCTAAAGATAAAATTAATATGAAAAAAAATGATGGCTCCTACCTTATAATTAGCAAGTGTCCAAACAGCAAATAAAAAATTCTTGTGGCATCTGCCAGACCAGGAAACAAAACAAAGAAAACAAAGGCAGAGTGGCATAACCCTGTCATTTACCTTTTTGGGAACTTGGTGAAATGAGCGAGTAGCCTTTTCACGTGTGTGTCTAACCTTCAAAGATCTGGTTTCTGGAATGCATGTGGGCCACACTCCAGGGCACACCCCGACACCCATCCCCACCCCCCCACCTCACAAGCTCTCCATCCCTCTGCTGGCTGCCCTGCTCTCCTTTCTTCCACTCAAAGCCCTGTGACCACTGACTTGGGAGGAGATACGTGGACTTGGGTCACACGTGGCCCCAAAGCTAGAGGCCGTCTGCAGTGGCAGCCCCACCTGGGAATGGAGGGGCAGGTAAACTTCCTGAGGGCAGCTTTGAGTGGTTCATCTGGTCACCCTCTGTGCCCCCAGGGAAGAATGGCTAGAGGTATGAGTTACACTGATGTGTGGGCTCTAGTTATTGCTTTGGCCACAAGGTCAGACTTAGAGATAATTAGGCTAGAAAATGTAGGTTTGATCACTCAAAATGGTCCACAGGATGGTGTTGCCTGAGTCTGTGTCTATCTCCGAGATTTTATTTGTGATCTTAGAGAAACATACTGAGGTGTCACAGGGTGTCCAAGCCATTACAGGTACAGGTATAGATATGAATGTGGGTGCCTCCTAAGCGTGAGTTAACTTGTTTGTATTTCTCTTCAGTTGATTCTGTTGTAAGTAGTTAGCACAGTGAGAGATGGTGGGTCTTTCATGAGAGCAGTAGAGCTAGGGGATCTGCAGATGGGGTGGCGCACTTCCCCATGGAGTTGCCGTGCATACCCTCCACCATTTATGCTGCAAGCCTTTGGACACCTGCTGAGTGCTGGCAGAAGATACCCTGAGATGGGAAGTAGAAGTGTGTAGAGTGCGGCTTTCTGGGGCTGGTGGCTGGGTCTGGGGCGAGGACAGAGCTCAGAAGGAAGCATTTACTGTATTTTTCTGTTTCATCATGTATATAATTACATTTGTCACATGTATTATTTTGGTTTGTAATTTAAGAATAAGTATATAAAAACATGCTTTCACAGAATGCCATCCACAATAATCTCCATGCATTTCCCTCCACCTTCAGACTAAATCCATATGATGAAGAAAAAAACAGCCATTTCCCACATCAAACATTGCTTATCCCCACCTTTCCATCTCGAAAAACATTTTCATTCTGAAAATAACTGTAGAATCATATACACAGAGGTCTAGCACACCTGTTACCAGTTTCCCCAGTGATGACATCCTGTAGAACTACATACAGCATGACTAGAAAGTGACTCTGATACACTTACCAGCCTCGTTCAGATCTCACACTTGTGCACACGAGTGAATTTGTGTACCCGCTGTTCAGGGTATAGGACAAGTCCGTTACTTACAAGGATCCCACTCACCTCCTGCTCTACTCTGTCCCTATCCCCAGCAGCCACTAATCTGGTCTCCACCTTCATCTGTCATTTCCAGAGTCTTACAGGCTTGGAATCTCAGTGCACAGCCGTCGAGACGGCTTTTCCACTCCTTGGATGGAATTGCCTTGGGATCCATCCAAGGTGTCTTGAGCCCTAGTCCTCGGCCCCCTATCACTTCTGTCAGTGTGTTTGTATGCAGTGACAGTTGAGTGCTCACTTGTTGAAGGGCACTGGGGCATTTGGTGCTCTGATATGGAGCACTGCTATAAATTTTAGTGTGCAGGACTAAACACGTTCATGCAAACACATTTCTACTTCCCTGGGGTGGATGCTCAGGAGAGCAGTTGCTGGGTCAGATGGTCAGTGATGTTTAGCTCTTTCACCTGGCTGCCAGCCTGTCTTCCCCTCCCCTTCCAATCAGAAGGTCCTATCTCCGCTTTTGTCTCCTCGACTGCTTTTCCATATAGTTTGCTTGGCTTACACCCCTCTCTTCTGAACCTGCTCTCATGTGAAGTCTTATTTTTAAAAAAAGTCTTCAGTTTTTAATCATGTAATAAACGATCATTTTGAAACATACATATTACTTACGTTTTTCAGGCCTTTCTGGCTGTCTCCTCGTCAGGTGATGGTCATCCCTGAGGGGCCAACTTGTGAAAAATATGCACTTCAGGTAACATCAGAGATGTTTAAAGTACATAATCTTGGCATGTGGTCAGTGAATGTCATTGACTTGGAATGTTATTCACGCCTTAAAACATTGCATAACTAATACATTTATTTACCATCCCATGTATTCAGTAACACCTGAGTCAAGTCTATGTAGCTGTATAAGAACTACTTTAAATCTTGCTTTTGAGAAATTGGTGTGTTAAAACATCTCATAGTTATTCTTTCCCTTGCGGCTCTGTTAGGGAAGAATACTTATATTATCCATTGCTGTGTAACTTGGCACCTTAGAGCAAAGAAACAGGCATGTATTATCTCATAGTTTCTGTGGAGCAGGATCTGAGCCATCATGGCTGGTGGGCTCTGGCCAGGGCACCTGGTGAAGCCACAGCCCTTGGGAGCTCAAACATCCCAGCTAGGGAAGTGGTCTCAGCCCTTTAAGCTCACCTCAGAACTTATGAGCCATCACTCCTTTTCCACTGTGGTCAAAAAGACCAACCTGGGACCAGGTGGGAGAGACACACCAGGGTGTGAATATTGGGCAGAGGCGATGCTGGGGCTCATATTGGAGGCTGGCTACCACACTACCCTACCCTACACAGAGTACTAATGAAAGTGTCTCGTTGTCTTGTAGATATCCAGTGACTTCTTTGAGAAAGGATTCATGGCTGATGTTGACTTAGATCGTGGTTGTACACTAAATAACAAAATACAAAATGCACAGCTGGCTCAGTATAATTTTATTTTCGGTAATCTAAATTTATATATGTTTTCCCAAATGCTTGTTTTTTCCACTTCAATTCCAAAAAAAAAAAAAACTCACCAAAAAAGAAAGAATATGGTATAACTGCTTGATTATTACAAATAACTGTTGAATACTTAAACACAAAGAAAAGCCTGTGGTGTTCCTGGCTAGATACTCTGTAATTTTCTGGAAGAAGACTTAGGAAATTTCATGTGCATCCTGTGGTGTAGTATTACTAGCAATAATTAATATCTCAAACCAACAGTGGAAAAACTATATAAATGATCTTATCAGTAGAATTATAATCCTCATGTTTCAGCCATGTGACAGGCCTGAAATAATACCCATTGCTTTTCTGATTTATTAGAACTCTTTAGGATTCAAGTAGGGAAAGTTCCAAATTTAAAATGATCAAAAGAAAAGAATTAAGTGAAAAAATAAAATGTCCTTCAAGAACAGGAGCAATTAGATGTCAAATCTAAAATTTTGACTGTAAGAGTAATTTAAAACCAAGCGAGACAGATATTGACATGCCTGTGGGCACAACGTGGTTATCTCCTATTAAGTTGAAAGTTTCTGTAGAAGGCAAAATAAATATGCAGGGGGCGGTCCTGTGGGCAGTTTGTCATCAAAAGTGTTTATAATGGGTATTGGTGATGGTTCAGTCAGACTTCTTGTGGTGACAGAGATTTCACATTATCTTAGGCATGATGAAATGTATTGGGAGTCAGAGTGTTTCACACCATGGAAGGTAGAATTCGATAGCTGAACCATTAGAGAAGTAAGTGGGACAGGAGGGAGCTCCACCCTGACTAGGACCATTTCTCCCCATTTCTGTTCCCTTTTGGTTCTTTATGCTTCCTTGATCTACTTTATTCCCCCCTCCTTGATGGCCACTGTCTTCCTTCCAGGTGGCAAGACATATGACTGCAGAATTCTGCATCATCTCACAGTGTGGGTTGCAAGAACAGACCTTTTACTTATATTCTAGAACATTCTTTCAGCTGGTTGACCTGTGTCTGTTGCCCACCCTGATTCATCAAGTGTGCCAGGTGGAGTTGGGGAGTCTGTAGGAGCTCTCTGCTCCTATTGGTACCCCACAAGCACCACAGATGTTTGTCCAAAATGGACAATAGACCAATGGGATTAAAAGTCATTCCTTGTCTCCAGAAACTTACTCTCAGTGGATGACTCAATGGATATTAGATTGATATTTCGTGATTAGTGCTAAGAAGGAAGCTCAATGCGACACAGGCCATATGACTGTTGACTTAATATTTAGTAAAACATTGATTTAAAATAGATTTATTTCCCTTTGTTTTCTACAGTGGTTGGAGAAAAGGAAGAGACAAATAATGCTGTAAATGTTCGAACAAGAGACAGCAAAATTCATGGGGAGATCTCAGTAACTTCCGCCATTGATAAATTGAAGAATCTCAAGCAGTCACGTACCCTGAATGCTGAGGAAGAATTCTGAAGTCCTTTCCCTGTGCTCAGTCTGTGTAAGCTCATTTTGACCCCTGAGCTTGCATTTTCCCTAATTACTATTAGTATTTCTAAGAACTTGGGACCCACTGTCAGCTCTGGTGCTGGGCACAGTGAGAAGCGAGACAGGAACTGAGTGGTTGATACCCACAAAATCTGATTCACTCATATGTCTACAGACAAAGGACAAGGGTGGGAAATTTTAAATTTCCTAAATGTCTTGAGAAACTTAAATGGGAAAATGTTCATCAAAAGAGGGAGATACTAGGAAATGAACAATATGAGATGTTGCTGTTAAGAACTGTGATTTTTCAAAAGATAAATCTCAAATAAAATTCTGCAAAGCTTTTTGAATGGGGGAAAATCTTATTTTCTAGTAACATGTCTCAGGTATTTTTTTAACTAAAGTTTTGCTAAAGTTAACACTGAAACTTTATTTTCAAAATCAGAATCAATTTGTTTTAGCTAACCTACAAACAGAAGCTAGTACGGATTACTAACAAAGGATTCTAAACTCAAAGAAATTCAGTGTTGTGTAATCTTTTGTAGCTTCCACTGTAGGATGAGTTGCCATTTTAATGCTTCTAAATGACAATTGAACCTTACTTATCTTTAGGAAAAAAAGTTCAAAATGTATTACATAGTGCTTCCAGGGTTACACCTATGGGTTTTTACCATAATAATTTCAGTTCAGTTCAGTTGCTCAGTCGTGTCCATCTCTTTGCGACCCCAT
Source organism: Moschus berezovskii (assembly GCF_049115385.1). NCBI lineage: Eukaryota > Metazoa > Chordata > Mammalia > Artiodactyla > Moschidae > Moschus > Moschus berezovskii. The sequence continues at coordinate 41,225,451 of NC_142480.1, read as the reverse complement.
GAATCACAGCACGCCAGGCCTTCCTGTCCATCACCAACTCCCGGAGTTCACTCAAACTCATGTCCATCGAGTCGGTGATGCCATCCAGCCATCTCATTCTCTGTCGTCCCCGTCTCCTCCCGCCCCCCAATCCTTCCCATAATCAGAGTCTTTTCTAGTGAGTCAACTCGTTGCATGAGGTGGCCGAAGTATTGGAGTTTCAGCTTTAGCATCAGTCCTTTCAATGAACACCCAGGATTGATCTCCTTTAGAATGGACTGGTTGGATCTTCTTGCAGTCCAAGGAACTCTCAAGAGTCTCCCCTACAATTAAATTGCTCTTTTGATGGGATCACATTCCACTGACTTACAGACTCAAATGGCTTTCTGATTTTAACTGAGAGGAATAATACCTTGCTTCCCAGAACCATATTAAAATGGCTTTATGTCAATAGTGAATTTAGCTTGCATTCCATCAGTCTTTATTTGCTATGTGCTCTGGAATTAGAAATAGATTTAAAACCTGCTCTCTTCCGTACACACTGGTCCTTTAGCTTCCTGAAGAGGTGGTGGGCAGAATAGTCGACCGTGAATGACAGCAAATTGAACTGTATGGGTCCACAATCCCGTGGGTTTTTTTCAATAGTAGGCTTCCCTGGTGGCTCAGCGGTAAAGAGCCCAGCTGGGACGCAGGAGACGTGTGTTGGATCCCTGGGTTGGGAAGATCCCCTGGAGAAGGGCATGGCAACCCGCTCCAGTATTCTTGCTTGGGAAATCCCATGGACAGAGGAGTCTGGCAGCTACCGTTCGTGGGGTCGCAAAGAGTTGGACACGATTGAACAACTAACACACTTTTTCAATAGTAAGTACTAGAGTGTACAGGATCCTACCCGCGACAGGTGGAAGAACCGGACTTGGAGGGCCTGCTTTAAGTTATATATGGGTTTCCCCCTGCACCCTTCTCCCCGAGGTGGTTCAAGGGTCACACCTGTGCGATGCTAGAAGCTGCAGGTTGTGTAATGTAACTTTTTAAGCCAACTTTTATTGAAGCCATGAACTATTCGATAGATCTCTTTATTCACCAAATGTTCTAGTGAGGGAAGGGGTGTGAGAGGACTACCCACCCAGACGGTCTTGTGGAGGGTGGACGCGAAGAGCGAGGCCTATGCGTGGCCCAGGACGAAGGATGCTGCGGCAGGAACACGTGTGGGTCGCCGTGCGGGCCTCAGGGAGCTGCGGCCTGCGAGCAGCTCCCTTCCCGAGCCCGGCCTCCTCTGGACGGTCTGGGGGCCTGAGACCTGAGCCACCTCTGTCCTCGAGGAGCGTCTCTAGGAACTGGCGAGACTTCAGGGCGGGGCGCTAGCCGGGCCCCGGGGTGGCGCGGAGTGGGGCCTCGGGTCCCGCGGGCAGACCTGGAGTCCTTCCCGAGCAGTCTGGGCTGCATCTGTACACAAGTGCCTTTTCAGTCAGACTCTGATGCTGGGAAGGATTGGGGGCGGGAGGAGACGGGGACGACAGAGAATGAGATGGCTGGATGGCATCACCGACTCGATGGACATCAGTTTGAGTGAACTCCGGGAGTTGGTGATGGACAGGGAGGCCTGGCGTGCTGTGATTCATGGGGTCGCAAAGAGATGGACACAACTGAGCGACTGAACTGAACTGAACCGCAACTTCGTTAGATCTATGCACGGTGCCGAGCGCACAGCAGCAGTTTTTGTCTCTAAACGTTCAGATCCAGAGACAGGTAAACAGTGGCCAACTTCCCAAACTTGCCCGCCTCTGCCCTCAATCCCTCAGGAGGGAGAAAGTGAAGTCGTGTCCGACTCTTTGCGACCCCACGGACAATACAGTCCATGGAATTCTCCAGGCCAGAATACCGGAGCGGGTAGGCTTTCCCTTCTCCAGGGCATCTTCCTAACTCAGGGATCGAACCCGGGTCTCCTGCATTGCGGGCAGATTCTTTACCAGCTGAGCCACAAGGGAGGAAGGTGAGCCTCTTATTCCAGGGGCAGGTGGCGCCCGGGTACCTGGCAGCCTTAACCCTCTGAGCGCGGGGAAATGGGCAGGGCTGCCGCGCCTGCGCCGGCGCTGTGGCCCCGTCCGGCCCCGCCCCCTCGGCGCGCGCCGGCGCCCCGCCCCTCGCGCGTCCCCGCGCGGCCGGAACTGAGCACGCCGGCAAGATGGCGGCTGCGGCTGTCCAGCTGCGGCCTCTTTGCCGACTGTGTCGTGTGGTGCTGTTCCTCTCACAGTTCTACATCCTGTCGGGCGGCGGTGAGTTGAGAGCTGGGGGCCCCGGGACCGCAGGCGGAGGCAGAGTGCGGGAGGAGGGCGCGGGTCTCTGCGGCCGAGTCCGGTGCGGTTTGCCGCCGCCCCTCGGCTCGCTCAGGGACCCGAAGCCGCGAGCCTGGAACTGGGAGGGCCCGGGGGCTCGGCCGGGGGCGTGGAGCTGTGTCCCGGCCCCGCGCTTGGTCCCAGGTGCTCGCAGACCCGGACGAGCATAGACTTCGTTGGGTTTCCCCTTCAGTTCGCGGGCGATCAGGCCGCCAGGTTTGCCCAGGCAGCTGAAGCCTGGAGCTCAGCCGCACCGCCTGAGGTCTCCGTCTCTCCGGTCGCAGGGTCCTTCAGCGAGGAGCCCTCGCAGCCGCTGCCGCAGGCCATCAAGGACCCGAGCCCCACACGGACCTTCACAGCGGTGCCCAGGGCGGCAGGTACCGGGCGTTTTCCGTGCTCGTAAATGTGTGTGTTCATATCTAGTGGTCTCTGCCTTTTTGGTGAACATTTCCTGTAGAATATGAAAACATTTCCCTGGTGGCTTAGATGGTAAAGAGTCTGCCTGCAATGCAGGAGACTCCGGATCTATCCTTGGGTCGGGAAGATTCCCTGGAGAAGGGAATGGCAACCCACACCAGTATTCTTGCCCGGAGAATCCCATGGACAGAGTAGCTTGGCGGGCTAGAGTCCGTGGGGTCGCGAAAGAGTCGGACACGACTGAGCGAGTTTCACTTTCCATGTTTTGAACGTTTTATTGATTGCATTTTAGGTTATGTGAACTAAAGACAGATACACAGATCTTTTCTGTAGACAGTCTCGGTATTTCAATACCTTTCTACATTCCTGCCTCATCTCTTTCCAGTCCCAGGCTCCTCATTCCCATTTCTTTATTTCTAGTATTTTTTCGCCTCACCCATGAAGATTACCTTCAACCAATGTTCCTTTCTCTTCAGAAAATTCCTTGTGCCTCTTGAACCCTGAACCTGATGTTAGGTATTAAAAGGCGCCCCCTTAAAAGGGCTGTGTGAAATGGGGCGGGGCGGGGCGGAGCGGGGAGGGGGAGGAGGGGGAGCGGGAAATCCCAGAGGGACTGGTTGAGACTTGGCTTTAAGTCTGGTGATGCCCCTGGAAGCTGGAGCAAATTACTAACCTTTCCGGCTTCAGAGACATTTTGGTTTGTGATTCTAAGTGTCCATCCTCTAGCCTCAGTAGTAATAAGAACAAAACAATAAAGGAAAAAGTGATATTTTGCATCAGTTCAGTTGCGTCCAACTCTTTGTGACCCCATGGACTGCAGCATGCCAGGGTTCCCTGTTCATCACCAACTTCCGGAGCTTGCTCAGATTCATGTCCATCGAATCCGTGATGCCATCCAACCATCTCATCCTCTGTCATCCCCTTCTCCTGCTTTCTATCTTTCCCAGCATCAGGATCTTTTCCAGTGAGTCAGTTCTTCCCATCAGGTGGCCAAAGTATTGGAGTTTCAGCTTCAGCATCAGTCCTTCCAATGAATGTTAAACGTTGATTTCCTTTAGGATTGACTGGTAGGATCTCCTTGCAGTCCAAGGGACTCTCAAGAGTCTTTTCCAACACCACAGTTCAAAAGCAACAATTCTTCGGTGCTCAGCTTTCTTTATGGTCCAACTCTCACATCCATACATAACTACTGGAAAAACCATAGCTTTGGCTAGACGGACCTTTGTTGGGAAAGTAATGTCTCTGCTTTTTGATATGCTTTGTAGGTTGGTCATAGCTTTTCTTCTAAGGAGCAAGTATCTTTTAATTTCATGGCTGCAGTCACCATCTGTAGTGATTTCGGAGCCCCCCAAAATAAAGTCCCTCACTGTTTCCATTGTTTCCCCATGTTTGCCATGAAGTGACTCAGATGCCATGACCTTTGTTTTTTGAATGTTGAGTTTTAAGCCAGCTTTTTCACTCTCCTCTTTGACTTTCAACAAGAGGCTTTTTAGTTCCTCTTTGCTTTCTTCCATAAGGATGGTGTCATCTGTGCGTCTGAGGTTATTCATATTTCTCCCGGCAATCTTGATTCCAGCTTGTGCTTCATCCAGCCTGGCATTTTGCATGATGTACTCTGATATTTTTTATAATTGCCCACTTAATAGTGACTTTAAGTAGAACCAGTTTTAAATGAGCATCAGTGTGCTTTGCTGAACGAAACCTTGTTCTCTGTAGTTTCATCCCTGTAGAGTTCCGTTATTTCAATGAACTGAAATTAGCAGCCATATATTATTCCTTCTATTAAAGTGTGCTAGAAGACATCGGCATACTTGAGTTTAAAACATAGATTATTTTATAGAGAAAGCACAAGAATTTTTGACTCTTTCGGACGTTTTTTGAGAGCTCTTCTTCCTTCCTGAAAATAGTGTTTACAGTTTTGATCATCTCTTAACTCATAGTAATACTCCTGGGTAGGCTGGCTGGAAAAAAAGAACTGTAACCCACTGAATAAGTTGCTAGTATTTGTACTTTGGTAGTATAAAACTGCGTATTCCTTGCAGATTGTGGCTTGTGGAAGTACCAATGTGTAACAATGACAGTGTATCTTCTGGGGGTGGTTCCTTGTTGTACTGATTCTGTTAAAGGGTCTGTGGCTTCACTTAAAAATTAGTGAATTCAAGTGAAAAGCACAGTGCATTGGAAATGGAGAAATTTGGATTCTGATTCCAGTTCTACCCACCCTCTGTGATCTTGAACAAACTTTACCATCTCTAAGCCTTTGTTTTTTCATCTTGTAACACAATAAACTTTTTGCAGTCGTGATTTATTACTAGCACCATATACATATGTTATGCTCATGATTGTGTTCCTTAACCTTGGAAAATTGCTTTTATCTGTTATTCTAATTCGTATTCTAAGAGAATAAGCTTCTCTCTCACCCCTTGCAGAAAGTACCGATATCCCACCTTATGTGATGAAGTGTCCGAGCAATGGCCTGTGTAGCAGACTTCCTGCAGACTGTATAGATTGCAAGACCAATTTTTCCTGTGTCTATGGGAAGCCTGTCACTTTTGACTGCACAGTCAAACCTTCTGTTACCTGTGTTGTAAGTACTGCAACTAATGAATTCTTAATAAACTGACTGTAAAGCTTGAGTTATAAATAGAGTTTAGACGTAAACATGGTGAAAATTGAGAAAGTGCTCAACATTTTAAAAGTAAGATTTGAGGAGTAAAGTCCACTTTATTAGATGGAACTTCTGTCTCCCAGCAAGGTTTGGTGTAAGGATTCAGATAGCAATTTTCTGACATAAGACTAAACTGAAGTAATTGTCAGATTGCTTATAACAAGTAGGGCATAGAACAGGCTCAAGGGCACCCACTGTTGTGCATCAGCAATGACCCTGTTAGAGTTGTCACACTGCAGCCTGTCTCTGATAGGTTGACAGCTCTCAGGATACCTGCTTCAGAGCTCGGTTCCTGGAGGCAGCCCTACTACACCTGCTGTGTGACCAGGTTAGGGAGATTTACATATGTGCGTTCTTGAATGGTTGGACCAGGTAAATTACTGCACACTTCGTTGTAGTCCCAGCATCTGGGCGAGACAGAGAGTAGAAATGAATAACAAAGCAGTGTCTACTCTTGGCCTTGCCAGGGCCAGCTCTGAGATTTATTCATCTGTCTCCTGTTTAATCAGGAGATGGACCTAGAGCAGCTTTTCCTAAAGTGTTTCTGTGAAGCCCTTGTTGTGGGAGGTGGTCAAGAAAACGCAGATTCTAGGTCATGTTCTCTTTAGCGGGTTTCCTTTGACCCAGCGATTCTCACTTGAACAGGATTCCTTTCCCCATTTGTCCTTTGGAGCCTGGTCTGCAGAGGGCTAGATTAGAAAGTTTCTCCCCTCCACCCCACCCAGGCTCTTGCTGTTTCTCCTGAAGTCCAGTATCAGGAGAGGGCCTGAGGGAGGCTTCACTCCGAGGGGGCATGAGATTTTATGTGGCCTCGGCATCTGGATGTAGTGTTGGTAAACTTCAGTGTTTGTCATTTTTGTGTATCAGTGTTGCTCTTGAAATCGCGCTGGAAAACTGAGCTAGTTGGCGGGTAGTCTTCATGACTGCCCTTGGATTATCAGTTAGTCTTTGTTGCTTCTTCTTAAATAGAATTTTCTCCCTATTCACCTAATTACAAAACCTGTTTGATGGCTTTTGAAATCACATGCTTCGTAAGTCTGGCACATAATAGGTACCTTGTGGAAAATCAGAAAACCCTGATGGCTGAGGGGAGCTTTTCCCAGAATGAGCCTACTTTGTTTACCTTAGTGTCTTGGACATTCATCTCTCACAACTGGTTCCTGAGTAAAACTTAGTTTTCAATTTCTTCCTCCTTTAGGTGTTCCAAAAAAACAGGTGGTTTCATTTTTCAGTAAATAGCAGAGGACAGGAGAAATGACAAAGGTAGAGAATTGGCAAAACTTAGGGAGGGACTTTTCCTGGCTGATTCTGTCCCTGGTCTGTCCTCAACCCTTGGCTAAGACATGCCCTGGAAGCACTGTTCACTCCTCACACCTCAAGTACTTTCATCTCCCCTGCTTCATGAGATTCAAAAGCCAATCGTCACGAATCCTATACAGTAGCAGGTGCCCAGACCCCAGAGGTGGCTTTTGAAGGTAATCTAAAGAGCATCTGGTGGTCTGTTTCTTCTCAGAAACAAAGAACAGTCAAACAGTTGGCTGTCAGGAGCCACGGGTCCCAGGAGTGCTGCGGTTGTGATTTGGGGCCGGCCCCGTGTTCTTCCCTTGGTGTTTAAGACCAGCGCAGGTGTACACGCAAGTACTCGTCCTCTCACCTGTAGCATTCACCCACTTCCCTCCCGTCACCTGTTGAACTTCAGGTTAATAGAAGGAAATAAACTCTTCTCATTCTTTTAATGTGCACTCGTAGGGACTCAGGCCAAGGGAATCTCACCTGGATTACACTAGTCAAAGAAATTGTTTTATAATGTATTTAAATAGAAGTAAGTGCAGAAATCTGGCTGTAATGGAAACTGCCAGGCCAGTTGACATCAGCTGGAGATGTGCTTGACAGAAATGGTTTTTGTTTCTGTTAACTTGGAGGAGAGCTTGGTCTGCTAGTGAAAGTGAGGCAAGTTTAATTCCTTTAGGTAGGTTCAGTATTCTCAGTAATGTCAGTTGTGTCACAGAGGGAAAGGTATTTACCACATATGAGCTCTTGTTGGAGGTCTGTACTTTTTTGTGGTGTGAAAGTGGACTTAGTGAATGCTAGGGTGCCCAGGTGCCCATGGAAAAAAAGTGGAATCCCTATTTTGTCCAAAGTAAATTCCAGATAGATGCAAGACTTTATGTGAGAAGATAAAAACCTCAAAGTACCAGAGAAAGTGTGAGAGTTTTGATACCATCTCAAAGTGGGGAATATTTTTCTAAGTATGAAATAAAATTTAGAAGTTATACAAGAAAGAATTTATACATTTGACTACTAAAGATGAGAGGTTTCTGTGTGACCTTAAAAATCATAAAGGCCAGAGATAAATGACAAACGATGAAAAAGTTTTTTTTAACACATGTGACAAATAATATACTAATACCCCTAATATATCAAGACATCCAAAAATCCAATGAGAAAAAGATGACAGTCCTGTAGAAAAATGGTACTAGAGCATGAGCACATGGTTCATAGCAAAGGAAATACAAGTGGACTTTCAACTTGTATTTGAAAGATCCTTAATTTTCTCATAGTTCGATACAAATTAATGCATTTTTTTAACCTGTCAGATTGGCGAAACAGAGTTTAATAACACTTTTCTTGAAGGTGTAAGAGACAAACATTGCTGTGTCTTATCAGTAGATGTGGGTTAGTCAGCCTGTGGTAGACAGTTTGTCTTATCTCTGAAACCTGCGGACTTCCCTGGTAGCTCAGAAGGTAAAGCATCTGCCTGCGACCCGGGTTCTATCCCTGGGTCAGGAAGATCCCCTGGAGAAGGAAATGACAACCCCCTCCAGTACTCTTCCCTTGAAAATTCCATGGACGGAGGAGCCTGGTAGGCTCCAGTCCATGGGGTTGAGAAGAGTTGGACACGACTGAGTGACCTCAGTTTCTTTCTTTCTGAAACGTACAGATGCACGTAAGCTTTGACCTGGCAGTTCCATATCTAGGAATTCATCTAACAGGTGTTACTTATTGCACATTGATACACATAAGTATGCCTAAGAATATTCTTAGCTGCATTGTTCACCCAGCAAGGTTGGAAGCAAGCTTATAGTCCAAGAAACAGTTCACTTTGCAGCTCACTGTGTAGTGAAATAAATACATTGCGACTGTTGAGAAGAACTAGGCAGCTCCAGAGATGTTTACTGATACCTCAGAATTAAGTGAAAAGTAATTATCAGTGGGAACATTAAATTAGAAAAAGAAGAAGCCTATCTGACGTAAGCGTGCCCATGCATAGAACAGACTCCCTGGAAGACCAGTGTGGATGGGCTGTGCTCAGTGCTGAGGTCTGGGCCGGGCCAGCCATGTCTTTACTCTCCTCTTGTCTCCCAGAGTTTGTACCATGTACACTGTCTGCCCAGTGCTAAAAAAAACAGGTTGATAAGAAATATGTGTTACAGATGCATCACTAGAAATATGCAGACATTTACAGTAATAATGCTTAAATCAAGCAGTGCCTTACTTGTGAATACTGCCCTTATAAGTGTTTTTTCCATTAATCAAAAAAATTTAGTAAATATGATACTTCCGGAGGTGATTGTATTACCATTTAAATACAGTTTTGAAAAGTATGTTTTATAGCATAATATCAAGTGGTGGTGAAAGGATACAAAATGTTTTCATTATAATTCCGTGTATGTAAAACTGTATCACAGGAAGCAAAAATGAAAGGTTAGGCGTGCTTTTCTCTGGAGAGGTTACCGGTTTTCCTGTAATTTCCAAATGTGCAACATAGAAGCACACGGGGTGCTCTTACAGGCAGAAAACAAATGTAAAGTTGAAATGGAAAACTCTTGTTTCAAGGCTCAGGGCCACAGTAGCACTGGCTGAACCTCTCCAAGGGGTTCTTTCTAAGTTGGGGATGGCCTTCTGGGGCTGCCTCTGGGTGGGTCCTGTCGGGTGCTCCTGGGAATGTAACAGCTGTGACTGACCTGGGGTTCAGGACCTCAGGGACTCCTAGGAAAAGTTGAGACCTGGTAGGCAGGCTGTTCCTCCAGGAGCATCCAGCTGTGTCTGGGCTCCCACATACTGCACAGTACTTTGAGCAGAGGGACTCATCTGCCCTGTCAGCTCTCTTGTGTCTCTGGGGCTTCATAAAGTGTCTTTTCCTTTCTTCTTTGTTATATAAGTACGCATGTGTGTTATTAAAAATTTAGCCAAAGTAACAGTGATGAAGTAATCTTATCCTGATAACCTTTGCTAATTTGATGTGCATTTATCTAGGTATTTTTTCTTAGGTATATATTTTGGGGTATATACTTATGATCCTAGATCATGGCATACGCATTTGTTTTGCGTACATATTGGTTTGGTACCTGTTGGTCTACCACTTCCTCCTAGATCATAAATAGAAGTGTTTTTGACACTTGTGCCTTGTAACTGTGTAGTTTTATTGACATATTGACAAGCTGGATTATGACTGAATAGCTCTGTGTCCTTTGTAGGATCCAGACTTCAAATCCCAGAAGAGTTTCATCCTCAACATGACCTGCAGGTTCTGCTGGCAGCTGCCGGAGGCTGACTATGAGTGCTCCAGCTCCAGCAACTGCAGGGCAGTGTCCTGCCCTCGGCAGCGCTATGCAGCCAACTGCACTGTGCGGGACCACATCCACTGCCTGGGTGAGTCGGCTGAGGGAGGCTTCTGGGCAGAGTGCTCTTCTTCAGGCGTACTTGCAGAACCATCGCAGAAGTTTGAGAATTAGGTTTCAGTTGTGTAGTCAGAAATATTTATCACCACCTTTTAGTTATGCCAGTTCTCTTATTTTTTAAAATGTAGTACTTCATAAAATAAAAATGTATAAGGTATAAAGTGTAATGTGTGATTGAGTCTCCCTAGGTTAACAGCCAAAGCATATGATGCCATCGAAACTGCCAGTGTTTCCTGCCTCTTCTTTAGGGGTGACACCCTTTTGAGGTTTTTTATGATCCCAGTCCCTTCCTTTAAGTTTTTTATAGTTGTCCCATGGATGTGCTAGAATACAGTGTGGTGTATTATTCAGTAATGCATGTCTCAGAACTGTGTGAAGTAGTAGCAGGGTGTTTATGGTCTCCTGGGACTTGTTTCTTTTCATCATTATGGCTCTAAGATTCTTCAGCTTGTCCTCTTCTTTTTTCACTTCTTTATGATAACCTGTTGTAAGATTGTATCATAGTTTATCTGCTCTCCAGTGTATTTGGACTATTTACCTTTTGTTTTCTTTTTCACAAATGGTGCTGCTCTTAAAGCTTCTGTCTGTGTCTCTTGTCTCACGTGTGCAGGAGTGTGTCTGGCATGCGCTCTCTGGCACGTGTTCTTTGTGTTTGTTCCCACTCCCGGCAGTGGTGCACAGCTGTTGGTGAGGCTCCACATCCTCTCCAATACTCGTCCCTAAGTTTTGTTTTTTCTTACAGACTTCTATGAATTCTTTTGTATTTTGGAGAGTAACCTTCGATGGCCCTAAAATCCTCTCCTGGATTTTAACTTTTTCCCCCACTTTCTTTTGGTCTCTTGTGAACACAACTTTAAAATTTTAGTTAGTTGGTTTTTCATCTTTCATAGTTAGCCCTTTTTGTTGGAAAAAGCCATTCCCTGCTCCAGATTAACAGAGATAATTTCCTGTACTTTCTTTTAAAAGTTGTAACTGTGGCCTTTCACATTTAGGTCTTTAGTTCCCCAGGATTGGTTTGGTGTATGACGTGAGGTGGGGTCCGACTCACTTTCTCCAGTTTGAACAGCCAGATGTCCCAGGATCCCCAGGCCATCTATGGCCTGCATCCACATGATGTGTCGGTCCTGTGTGGCCTTCTCCCCTCCCGGTGCCTGGTTTGTCTGTCTCGTTCATCCCCACATCATCCACACGTAGACAGCAGGTGGGGTGGTTCACCTTCTTCAAGCTGTGGTCCTCATGAACCTGTGCTCCTCACAAGCCTGTGCTCTTGGACAGTTAGGGCTTTCTGTTTAGCATTCAAGGTAGTGAACATTTATTTTTGTGCAGAGAGTTGTTTTTTTTAGATTATAAATCATAAGACCACCGGCTTTAATTTAGTCTCTTGCCAGAGTATTTTTATACCTGTGTTTCATTGTGGAGTGTTTCCCTTTCTTAGGTAACCGCACTTTTCCAAAGATGCTCTACTGCAACTGGACCGGGGGATACAAGTGGTCCACAGCCCTGGCTCTGAGGTAAGCGCTGTTTCCAGTGAGCAGAGACACCACTGGGCGTTTGCTGTGGCTGCTGGGCTCTTCTGCACTCCTCTCCTACTCTCTCAGGCCCTGCCACGGGTTGGGTAAACCACAGGGACTGTGCTGCTGGGGGCTGTTGAGGTGGTCAGAATGCTGTCTTTGTGGAACTTGGTGGCCTGTTGCTGGCTTTCCTGCCAAGATGCCTGCATGTTCTGGAGGTGACTTGAGTCATTACTGGAGCTCATTAGAACCAGTCAGTCTTCCCACTCTGAGCGTTCTTTGAGTCAGTGAAGTGCTGCCTACTATTTAAAGTAGCTAGGCTTATGACTGTCTTTAATTTTCAGTAATTTCCTTCTAAATCATAAAAAACATGTTCAGTATTGAAAACTAGAAAAAACAAAAATGACAAAGATAAATGTTGAAAATCACGTGTAATTCCACTATTCAAGCATAATTATAGACTTAATTTTTACATAAAAATATACTTGTATTTGTTAAACTTTTCAGCAGTTTGGAAAGAAAATTGTAGCAGTTCTCCCCACCCCCACCGGAGGGAGGGGCAGGTGGGCTGCTGGCTAAATGGTCCCTGATTCAGAAGTTGTGCGGCCGCTGTTGGAGGCTTAGGGTGAGAGCCCAGGGACTCTATGGTGGGATGTGGGCAGGGCTTCTCAGCCTTGTCGTTGTGGATGTTTGGGCCAAGAATTCTTGGTTGTGGTGCATCCTGTGCAGAGTAGGTGTGTAGCATCCTCTCTGGACTCCATTTATTGGGTATTGTTTACAAGCCTCCCTACCCCAGTGGTGACAGTCAGTAGCGCCTCCAGGTATTGCCTCTTTCTGGGGACCACTGCTTGAGGGTCTGGCTAAGAAGGTGGAGGGTCCTGTCTGGCAGGAAGACTCCCCTGGAAAGTGAAAAGATGGGGCCATGACAGAAAGTCAGACACAGCGAAGGTGAGATTGCCCAGTGTCTTTGACACAGTAATTCACATTGAAAATAACACCTGACTTTCTGCTTTCCAAAAAACTTTTTATTTTGGATTCATTTTAGATTTACAGAAAAGTAAAAGCAAAGCTAGAGAGTTCTGTACACCCCTGACCCAGTCTCCCCTTCATTGTGAACATCTTAAATTACTGTGACACATTTCACAGCTGGCTTTTAAACAGTAAGAATGGAGTTCTTCTCTGGGCTTAACATGGTTTTTTGCCAAATATTGAGTGTGATGATGCCTGGCAGTTGCTTCATGGTTCTTGGGTTGGGGTGGGAAGGAAAGGGTGTGATGAACCGGGGTGGGTACATGGTGATAATTATTGGGACTGGGTCATGGACTTCCCAGGTGACTCAGTGGTAAAGAAACCACCTGCCAGTGCAGGAGATACAGGCTCAGTCCCTGGGTTGGAAAGATCACCTGGAGAAGGAAATGGCAACCCACTCCAGTATGGCAACCCACTCCGGTATTCTTGCCTGGAGAATCCCATGGACAGAGGAACCTGGTGGGCTACAGTCTGTGGGGTCGCAAAGTGTCAGACACGACTGAGCGACTCAACAACAACAATAAACATGGGTGCTGTTCACTTTCTTTTTACTTGTGTATGTTTTAAAATTTTCCATAATAAAAATTTTAAAAGAAAAACAATGAGAAGTTGTCTGAATATTGTTAGATGTCAGAATTTGAAGGAACGTTAAAAGTCATTTTTTCCTAACACAGAGCTTTTTAACATGGGTTGATTGACAAAGGGCAAGACTTGATGAGGTGACCAGCTGGCTGGCTGCCTTGAGATTCTCCTGCAGCCTCTACATTGCTGGTCTGTCTGTTAGACTAGCCCTGCTTTGTCCTCTCAGATGCACCGTTTTTTTGCTACTTAAAAAAAGTAGCAAGCTAGATTTTCTTCAAAAGAGAAGGATTAGATTTCATTACAGCTCATGTGTGTTCATTGTTGACATGTGAGCAGTCTTCTTGCCTGTGATTTTTTGGTGGTGTGCATTTGTGAGATGATCGCTGTGTCCTCATCCAGGGTGTGCTCATCTGAGGCCCTTTCACACATGTGAGTCAGCACGGTTACTGAGCTCCAGCTGGTGCAGTTGGGGGGCCGCTGATGCAATGCAGGCCTGTTTGCTGTTGCAGCATCACCCTCGGTGGGTTTGGAGCAGATCGCTTCTACCTGGGCCAGTGGCGAGAAGGCCTTGGCAAGCTCTTCAGCTTCGGGGGCCTGGGAATATGGACGCTGATCGACGTCCTGCTCATTGGAGTTGGCTACGTGGGACCAGCGGACGGCTCTTTGTACATTTAGCTGCAGTTACATGCTTCAGAGAGGAGCAGAGCTTAGCAAATGTGCTTTGCCTGTGGGAATCCACGTGCTTTGAAGGACTTGTATGTGTGTTTAATGTACAGCATCTGTACTTTGCCTGCCTTGATGAAGGTAAAATAAAAAACAGTGAACCGTGCTTATCTGGAATTTGGTTTTCTTTGCCTGCAATCTATTTTTTTTTTTCTGTGAAAAATTTTAACTGGAAGAACAACCTGTGCAACTGAAAATGTTTAGTTCCTAGACTTGAGTTTTATATTACTCACTTCAGAGTGTATCATTTGTATCTCCAACTTGAGCTATAATTGCAGAAAGTGAAAAATCTTTTCATTCTTCAGCTAAATAAAGTTATCTATATAAACTTCAATCATCTCTGAGTTTTGCAGTGTAATAATGTCTGTGTAGTGTGGTCTTTCTGTATGATTGTTTGAAATAAATGCAGAAATTTTGTGTCTGGCTCCTGTGATTGCAATTTTGTTAGTAATATAAAAGGTTGCAAAAGTACTGGAAAATAAATAAAGCTACAAGTTACTTTAAAATTTTTGCAGACTTGTTATGCTTTTTATATTAAAACATAATCTTGAATAATCATAGAACTTTATTTTATTATTAAGAAGTAAAATGTTCCTTTTTCATTCCAATAGATTTATTCATAATTGGCTGGTTCATTAACACATTGTGGAAATGTTTAAAAATGTGTCAGTGTGATAAATGCTTTTGAGTCTTTATAAGATCTGTTGTAGACCCTGTCTTGGAAAGAAAAACATTTATTAATCCAAAAACTCTTTTCAAAGACATTTTTAGTTAACTTTTTAAAATTCAAGTATAGTCAATATACAGTGTTTCAAGTGTACAGCAGAGTGATTCAGTTATGTATGTTGTTGAGTCACTAAGTTGTTTCTGTGTCTTTGCGACCCCCAGACTGTAGCCCACCAGGCTTCTCTGTTCATGGAATTTTCCAGACAAGGATACTATAGTGAGTTGCCACTGCCTTATAGTTGTGTGTGTGTGTGTGTGTATGTATGTGTATTTTTTCAGATTCTTTTTCCATTATAGGTTATTACAAATATTGATTGTAATTTCTGTGCTATATAGTAGAACCTTGTTTATTATCTGTTTTATTTAGAGTACTGTGTATATGTTAATCCCCAGTTCCCAATTTATCTATCCCACCCTTTCTGCTCTGGTAACCATAAATTTATTTTCTGTGTCTGCGAGTCTATTTCTGTTCTGTAATAAGTTCATTTGTATAATTTTTATGATTCCACATATAAGTGATATATGGTATTTGTCTTACTCTGTCTGACTTGCTTCACTTAGTGTGATCATCTCTAGGTTCATCCATGTTGCTTCAAATGGCATTATTTCATTCTTTTTTATGGCTGAGTAATTTGTCGCTCAGTCTCTCAGTTGTGTCTGATTCTTTGCAACCCCATGGACTGCAGCATGCCAGGCTTCCCTGTCCTTCAGCATCTCCTGGAGCTTGCTCAAACTCATGTCTGTTGAGTGGTGATGCCATCCGACCATCACGTCCACTGTTGTCCCTTTCTTCTCCTGCCTTCAGTCTTACCCAGCATCAGGGTCTTTTCCGATGAGTCAACTCTTTGTATCAGGTGGCCAAAGTATTGAAGCTACAGCTTCAGCATCAGTCCTTCTGAGTAGTTTTCCATTGTATATATGTACCACATCTTCTTTATCCATTCCTCTGTGGATGGACATTTAGGTTGCTTCCACATCTTGGCTGTTGTAAATAGTGCTACTATGAACATTGGGGTGTTTGTATCTTTCCAAGTTAAGAATTTTCATCTTTTCTGGATATATGCCTGAGAAGTAAGATTGCTGAATCATATGGTAGTTCTATTTTTGGCTTTTGAAGGAGTGTCCATACTTTTCTCCATAGTATAGTTTACATTCCTGTCAAGAGTGTAGAAGGGTTCCTTTTTCTCCACACCTTCTCCAGCATTTATTGTTGATAACTTAGACATTTTGATAATAGCCATTTTGACTTGTGTGAGGTGATACTTCATGATAGTTTTCATTTGCATTTCTCTAATAATTAATGATGTGAGAGCCTTTTTATATGGCCGGTTGGCCATCTGTATGTCTTCTTTGGAGAAATGTCTATTTAGAACTTCTGCCCATTATTTGATTGGGTTTTTTTGTTGTTGTTGTTTTTTTTTGACATTAAGCTGCACAAGCTGTTTGTATATTTTGGGGATTAAGCCTTATTGGTTGCCTCCTTTACAAATATTTTCTCCCAGTTTGTATGTTGTCTTTTTGTTTTGCTTGTGGTTTCCTTTCCTGTGCAAAAGCTTTTTAGTTCAATTAGGTCTTTTTTGTTTGTTTTTGCTTTGATTCTGTTAGACTCTAGAAGTATTCCAAAAAAATGTTGCTGCAATTTATGTCAGAGAGTGTTCTGCTTATGTTTTCCTCTAGGAGTTTCATAGTATCTGATCTTTAATCCATTTTGAGTTTATTTTATATATAGTGTTAGAAAATATTCTAGTTTCATTCTTTTACATGTAGCTGTCCAGTTTTCCCAGGACCATTTAATGAAGAGTTTGTCTTTTCTTCTCTTGTATGTTTTTGCCTCCTGTGTCATAAATTAATTGACCCATTGAACTTTATGTCTGCTTTTGTGTCAGTACCATACTGTTTTAATAACTGTAGCTTTTAGTATAGTCTGAAGCCAGGGAGTATGGTTCCTCTAGCTCCATTCTTTCTCAAGATTGTTTCTCATACTTGTTCAAGTTCTGTGAAAAATGTCATTGGTATTTTTGTTAGGGATTGCATTGAATCAACAGACTGCCTTGGGTAGTATAGTCATTTTGACATTATTGATTGTTCCAGTCCAAGGATGTGGTGTATCTTTTCATTTGTGTGTGGAGTTTTTAGTTTCTTTCATCAGCATCTTACAGTTCTTGGAGTAAGGGCCTTCTGCCTTCTTAGGTAGGTTTATTTCAATGTTTTTTTTTTTTTTGATGCAGTGGTAAATGGGATTGTTTCCTTAATTTCTCTCTGATATTTCACTGATAGTGTATAGAGATGCAAGAGATTTTTGTATGTTAATTTTGTATCCTTCAAATTTACCAAATTCATTGATGAGCCCTAGTAGTTTTATGGTAGTGCCTTTAGAATTTTCTGCATATAGTGATATATAGTGATACATATCACAAACAGTGACAGTTTTACTTCTTTCCAGTTTGGAAGTGGAAGTGAAGTCGCTCAGTCGTGTCCTACTCTTTGTGACCCCATGAACTGTATAGCCCACCAGGCTCCTCCATCCATGGAATTTTCCAGGCAAGAATACTGGAGTGGGTTACGATTTCCTTTTCCAGGGGATCTTCCTGACCCAGGGATCGAACCCAGGTCTCCCACATTTCAGGCAGATGCTTTACCATCTGAGCCACCAGGGAAGCCCTTATTATTTCTCTTTTTTTCCCCTGACTACAGTGACAAGAACTTCCAAAACTATGTTGAAGAAAAGTGGTGAGAGAGAGCATCTTTGTCTTGTTCCTGATCTTGGAGACAATGCTTTCAGCTTTTCACTGTTAAGTATGATGTTGGCTCTGGGCTTGTTATGTGTGGCCTTTATTATGTTGAGGTAGGTTCCCTCTATGCCCACTTTCTGGAGAGTTATTATCAGAAATGTTAGGTTTTATCAAACGCTTTTCTGCATCTATTGTGATAATCATACGTTTTTTTCCTGCAGTCTCTTAATATGGTGCATCACATTGACTGATTTGTGGATATTGAAAAATCCTTGCACCCCTCGGAGGAATCCCACTTGATCATGCACAGCGTGGGATCCTTTTACTATACTGTTGGATTCGGTTTACTACTATTTTGCTGAGGATTTTTGCTTCTCTGGTCATTGGTGATAATTGGCCTGTAATCTTCTATTTTTTGTGATATCTCTGTCTGGTTTTGGGATCAGGGTGTTACTGGCCTCATGAGTTTTGGAGTGTTCCTTTCTCTTCAATTTTTGGGAAGAGTTTCAGAAGGGTAAGTATTATTTCTTCTGTAAATGTTAGATAGACTCCACCTGTGAAGCCATTTGGTCCTGGACTTTGGTTTGTTGCAAGTTTTTAAATCACAGATTCAATTTGATTACTTGTGCTTGATCTGTCTATATTTTCTGTTTCTTTGTGGTTCTGTCTTGGAAGGTTGTGTTTTTCCAAGAATGTCCATTTCTTCCAGGTTGTCCATTTTGTTGGCATATAGTTGTTTGTAATAGTCTCACATGATTCTTTGTGTTTCTCAGGTGTCAGTTGTAGTTTTCTCCTTTTTCACTTTTTATTGATCGGGGCCCCTTACCTCATTTTATGACTCAAGCTAAAGTTCATCAATTTTGTTTATCTTTTCAAAGAACCAGTTTTAGTTTTGTTGATCTTTTCTATTTTTTTTTTAATTTGTATTTCACTTATTTATGCTCTGATCTTTGTGATTTCTTTTCTTCTACTGTTTGTTTTGTTGTTGTTGTTGTTTTTTGTCTGTTTGTTTTTGTTTTTTGTATTTTCTCTTGTTGCTTTAGGTGTAAGTTTAGGTTTTTTATTTGAGATTTTTTTGTTTGCTGAGGTAAGCTTGTGTCGCTGTATACTTCCCTGTTAGAATGCTTTTGTTGTATCCCATAGATTTTGGATTGTTGTGATTTTATTTTCATTTGTCTCTAGGTATTTTTGATTTCCTGTTTGATTTCTTCAGTTGATCCATTGGTTGTTTAGTAGTATATTGTTTAGTCTCCACTTGTTTGTGGGTTTTTCTTGGTAGTTGAGTTCTAGCTTCATGGCGTGTGGTCAGAAAATATGCTTGATGTTCAACTTTCTTGAATTTATTGAGGCTTGCTTTGTGATGCAGCATGTGATCAGTCATGGAGGGTGTTCTGAGTGCAAATGAAAAGAATGTGTATTCTGCTGCTTTTGGGTGGAATTTTCAATTAAGTCCATCTCACCTAATGTGTCATTTAAGGCCTGTGTTTCCTTACTGATTTTCTGTCTGGATGATCTGACCATTGATATAAGTAGGGTGTTAAAGTTTCCCACTATTTCTATGTTACTATTGATTTCTTCTGTCATTGATGTTAGTGTTTGCCTTATGTATTGAAGTGCTACTGTGTTGGTTGGATCTGTATATGCAGTCATTGATCCTTGTCTTAGACTGATGCCTTGATCATTATGTAGTGTCCTTCTTTGTCTCTTGTAGCAGTCTTTGTTTTAAATTCTGTTTTGCTGATACAGACTCTTAACTATCTCTTGATTTCCATTTGCATGGAATATCTTTTTCCGTCTGCTCACTTTCAGTCTTTATGTGTCCCTGAGTCTGAAGTGGGTGTCCTGCAGACAGCATATATACGGGTCTTGTTTCTGTATCCATTCAGTCTGTTTCTTTTGATTGGAGCATTTAATTCCTTTACATTCTGGGTTATTATTGATATGTGTGTTTTTATTTCCATTTTATTAATTGTTTTACGTTTGTTTTTGTAGGTCTTTTTGGGTTTTAATAACTTTAAAAACATTTACAGGCTTTTAGCATTTTTCCCTTTAAACTGGGTATGTGTTGCTATTTTCCTGATATAACAATATTTATTTACATCAGTTTCCCATCAACACACAAGTTATTTATTGATATTTATGTTAAGCATTTCCATTGGTTGGCAGGAGGCTCTTCTACTAAAGGCTTACGTGGTTTCCACTGAACCATTTTTCTTCCCAGACAGTTTATTTTCAGCCTGAAGAATCACCTCTTCTATTTGGCCTCCCTGAAGTTGCTCTTCTAGTGTCTTAACATCTGGTTCGACTTGAACCATACTCAGCTTTTCTTTTGTAATCTGTTCTATATGCTTTTCTAAATTAAAAAGTAATAATAATTTAATTTTTTTGGCTGTGCCATGTCCTTATTTTTGCATGGGCTTTTCTGTAGTTCCAGAGAGCAGGGGCTATTGCAGTGGCTTCTCTTATTGCAGAGCACAGGCTGTAGGGCTCTTGGTTTTAAGTAGTTGTGGCTCCCATTCTCTAGAGCACAGGCTCAGTAATTATGGCGCATGGGCTAAGTTGTCCCATGTCATGTGGGATCTTCCAAGACGAGGAATTGAACCCGTGTCCACTACATTGGCAGGTAACTCTTCACCACTGAGTCACCAGGGAAGCCCTGTATACTTTCTGTATGCTTCATTTTTAGGGATTTGTGTAAGAACAGCAAGAATCTGTGTATAGTATTTTTAGCCTCTCATGTAGACCCTCACATACAGCCAGTTCAACAAGGCCAGTGATCTTTATTTAGCAAGCCCACCATGACAGCAGAGTGTTACTTTTTAAACATCTGTGTCAATAGCCAGAAGATGTAATTAACCAGGTTATCAGATATTTAGCTATAAAATATTTTTGAGAATATTTCCATAAATCTCAGGTGACAAAAACATGTTTCTTTTCCTGAATAAATTATAGTTGACCTGAAAGGGGAACTGAATCATTTGGTGCTATAACGCCCTTTCGTGGTGGTGGTTTAGTTGCTTAGTCATGTCCAACTCTCTGCCTGCCAGGCTCCCCTCTCCGTGGGATTTCCCAGGCAAGAATACTGGAGTGAGTTGCTATTTCCTTCTCCAGGGGAACTTCCTGACCCAGGGATCGAACCCACTCTGCTGCATTGTTGGTGGATTCTTTACCACTGTAACCACCAGGGAAGGTCCTACTTGCCCTTTAGGAACCAGGAGTTGTGTCTGGGCAGGTGTGTATTGGTCTGATCAACTAGCAGTTCCAGCCCTGGGCACTAGGTGGGGCTTCCCCATTACAGTTGCCTTCCTGTCGTATTCCCAGAAGCAGCCAGTCTTGACTTGTTTTTTCCCCGGGACTGTGAGCCTGGGCACGGAACAGGCAGCACTTCAGGTGGGCAGCCCGGGTTGCATGAGACTTTGGTTTCTAGAGACAGGACACTTTCTTACCCGACCTGGGTTCTTGAGACTGGGCTGAGCAGGTATTTCATTTCAAGGAGGACCTGTCCTGTCAGGAAGCAGGCCCGTTATTAATTATGGTAAAGATATCCCAAGAATCTGCTCCATATTCAGCTCTGCATAGAAGAGAATCTCCACTGCTGTTACTCTCACATGAGGAGGAGCGGGGAGGTGACAGGAACTGCTGGCGGTGTGCAGTGAGTATCCTGACCGCTGGCCATCTGTATGGCTTTGGGATCTGAGTTAAATGACCAGTGTCCTGTGTTTGAAAGGTGAAAACTGAAAAGACTCTGAATGTACAAGAGACAGTGGATGAACTTCTTCCTAAGCCATTTTACATGCAGACCTCAGCTTCCTTGGTCACCCAGTGTTAAAGAGTCTGCCTGCCAATGCAGGAGACGTGGGTTTGATCCCTGGGTTGGGAAGATCCGCTGGAGAAGGGAATGGCTGCCCACTCTAGAATCCTTGCTGGAGAATCCCATGGACAGAGGAGCCTGGTGGGTTAGACCATGGGGTCTCAAAAGTGTTGGACGTGACTTAGTGACTAAAAACAACACCTAAGGGAACCTAAAGAATATAAGCAAATTGGGGATAGTTTCTATCAAGGATTTGATGGAGCCAATGGCCTCAGAACTAGTGGGAAGATGAAGAGGTTCTCAAAAGTTATGAATGAGGAACTCATGTGAAAGTGAGAGTTGCTTAGTTGTGTCTGACTCTGCGACCCCATGGACTATACAATCCATGGAGTTCACACATGGGCCTTATTTTGCCAGTAGTTCTACTTGTGAAGGATTAATTTTGAACCTAGGTTTGAAGGGTTTGTTAGCAAAACAAACCACTTGTTATAAATAATCTCAATTTTTTAATAGATTTTTTTACTTAATTTCAGTGTACAGTCATTAAAAATATAAATAGAAACAATAGAGATAAGTCACAGCATACTCATCACTAGATTGGGCTGACCTACAACCAGACTTAACAGTTGTGGGAAATTCCTTGTTGCAGCAATCTGGAGTCCCAGGTAGGAGAGGGTCTTGGGCAGTGTGTCCACTCCATGGGTGAGACAATTCCAGGGCTGTCACATGTGATCCCAGGCTGCAAGGTGATTTCATCAGTTTGTGTGCAGAAATGCGGCTCTGGTTAACTTTAACCTTTTTTTTTATAATGCTGTTTTTTCACATTGTGAATCATAGGATTTTGTTAGATTCTGGGGTGGGGGGTAGGGAGGTAGGGGGTGGGGGCTGGTTGACCAGATCCTCAGGGACTCAAAAATTCAAGACCTACTCCCTTCTTTATCTAAAGTGCTGCCTGACTTGCTACGCGTGCCAGCAGGCACAGAATCCAGGTGCTACCAAAACCCCAAGTCCGTGTGCCCAATGCTCAGTGAGATCAAACAAGACTCAAACATTGGAGTTTGGAACAGAGAAAGGTTTATTACAGGTTCATGCAAGGAAATGGGTGGCTTATGCCCTAAGAATCCCAAAGTTACTGAAAACTTGGCAGAGCCCTTTATAAAGCAAAAGGGGAGGGAGGGGCGTGGTTAGCTGTTGAAGATTTCTTGATGTCAGATCCTTTGTTCTTGAGGTCCAGTGATAGTCAGGTAATGATATTCCTGTAAATCTCCACCAAACGAATGTTACTGTCCCAACAAGAAAGGGCAAGATCCCAAGGCACAGCTGTCACCCTCCAGGGTCTCCATCCTGGCTAAGAGGAGGCAGAGCTCAGCTGGCAGCTCCCTCAGGGGCAGATCCCCACACCCTTCCCAGCTGTCATTGCTAAGGGAGCCAGGCACCCAACCCAACTGGCCCTCAGTCTTCAAGCCACCTAAAGGTGTTGACCAGGTTTCACAGACTGCAACCCAGGCAGATGGCCTCTGCTGTTAGGTCACAGAGACAGAGATGGGGGAGAGGTTCACTGCTCCTCAAGGCCTGGGCCAAGACTAGTGGGTGGCCTTGGTGAGGGCTCTGGAGCCCTGCAGGACACAGCCCCCTGCCTGGTCCCTGGACCTCCAGCTCACCTGCTGGCCCAAGGCCAGGGAACAGGCTTGAGGTCCTCCGGGAGTGTGCTGGGATCCACCTCTTACCTCACTCTCCACCTGATGATCATCACGTCACCTACTTGCTGAATCACTCCCCTGATGGTCGCTCATTGGCAATTTGTTACTTGTGGCCAGGGCCCACTGTGGTGCTGACCAATAACTGAGCAGGACTGCTAATGGTTGTTCATTGACAATTGTTGCTTGTGAGCAGGGCCCACTTTGGCACTGACCAATAGCTGAGCAGGGCCCATTGCCTGGTAACAGGGTGCAGAATAATGATGCACAGCAATGGCTGCTAAGATCTGTGCTTGCTGTGCTCTGTCACAGAGGCAGAATCCAGGCAGGTTAGAGGTCTGCTTTCCTGCTTCTGAAGCCTGAACAAGACTTACTCCATTTTAGTTTTCCTAATGGGCCCCTTGAAATCTAATAGAACGGCATGTTTAAAGGGCAACAGAGAGGGTGGGGGTGATCTCTAGTCAGTTGCAGGAGCCTCAGCTGGCAGCCAACTGTCTTGTTTGGGTCTGACCTTTAGACTCTGTTCCCCTCTTGTGGGAACTCTGATCAGAGGCTGTCATCACAGGCACAGGCTGGGCACCAAGTTGGTCACCTGGACAGTTCTCTAGAAATTCAGAATTTATCACTGCAGCACGCCATGTGTCATTACTTTGAAGAACGTCTATCTTGCTTTGTCAGCGTTCTTCCACTCATCCCAGTAATTCCTGGTGGGCAGGTATTGTGTTATTTATTGCTCTTTCCACATCCCTGTCCCCAGCACAGCATCATGCAGACAGTGCCCCTCATATTCGCTGCTGAATAAATGCCATAGTGTCTTGCAGGTATTGAAACACCTGAATGGGATTCTGGACTCTGGCGGGTGAGACGGTTGCAGGGTGGTGACATATAGAAATTGGCTCTAAATAAATATTGGCCACAGCACCATGTGAATCTGATTCCTGCAAATTGCTGAGGAGCGTTGGTTTATGGTACCTATAAAAATTTTTAGAGGATTTTATGTTTCAAGGGACTTCTCTGGCAGTCCAGTTGTTAAGATTACATGCTTCCACCACAGGGGGCGTGGGTTTGATCCCTGGTTGGGGAACTAAGATCCCACATGCTGCACTGTGCAGCCAAAAAGGAAAAGAATAGATTTTTACATTTCAAGATTTAAAATGTAAAGATGTCTTCTGTATGCCACACAACTTTGCTTTCTTCACTTTTAAAGTACTTTGTGCCAGAATTGCGTTTATTTTTGACACATGATCAGGTAAGGAATTTGCAGATAGTTCTGATTCATTCCATTAGCAGTGATTGGAAAGCACGCTGTAACTGATGCTGCTTTTCAGATACGTCAGGAGAGCTTGAAAAGGCAGGCAGGTTCCTTTATGTGTGCTCTCAAGTTTTCTCTGTCCAAGCCAGAGTGTGTGTACTGTCATAAGGTTAGAGGGTATGTGGTTCGGTATAAATTCTTGGATTTGAAGTATTGAAATTGTCCTTATAAACATGCTTTTACGCAGGAGGAGGCAGCTTTGATTGACATGACCTGGTTTACTGAGACTGCAGGAAAACAGGGCTCAGGGTCTGTGTTGTGGCCCAGCATCTCAGGAGTAAGCTGAAGAGTAAGCTAGAGACCTGAACGCATTGCTAAGACCTTCTGGGAGAGCAGCTGGATCAGAACATCTCCCTTTTCAAATACTAAGTGAGATGAACACGGTGGTTAAACTGGCGCCTCCTTGTCACAAAGAACAAGCAAACAAATAAACCTGGCAGGAAAAAAGGAAAAAGACCACCACCCCCCACCCTCACCCCCCCAAAAAAAGTCCAGAAATAGTAAGAGAAGAAAAAGTTATTGCTCATGCATGCCAGGTTACTCCTGCAAGTGGTATTGGTGGTGAATCACCACAATTTGGGGACTCAGCCTCAGGAGAGAGGCTAGCTGGGACTGAGTTGAATATCCTTATTGTTCCTGTCTGCGGGGGAGGGGTATGTGGTGAATAGGGCGGCTGGGGAGCAACCAGGATGGACTCTGATGGAGGTGGGGGTTCCACGTTGAGCCAGAGAATGGATCCAGAGCCTGGGATGTTCCCCAGGGGTTATGGCACTCACACAGGGACATTTAGAAAACCTTGGTGGAGAGACGGGAGATCAGATACTGCAGGAAAAACAGTCTCAGCTGAGCTCTTGCCGCATTGCCTCTGGCAGTCAGGCTCCAGAGCATTATGTGGAACACAAAATACGGCTTTCACACTGCTCAGAGAGGAAACAAGCAGGGTAGTCTGTTCACTCGATACCATGAGGTTGCCCACATCATACAAGAACACGATAGAAAGGAACGACATAGCTTCATATACAGTAGAATAACTGCAATGGGAAGGATAGTCAGACGAGAATTAGGATGGGGAGAAATTGGAACCGTCATACATTGCTGGCGGGAATGGAAAATGATTGCAGACACTTTATAAAACAGTCTGGCAGTTCTTAAAATATTTCGAACATGGAGTTAACTGTTTTTGACTCATGAATTCTAAATACATGCCCCCCCCCAAAAAAAAGAAAATATAGGTATATGCAAAAACTTGCTCATAACAGCAATATCCATAATAGTCAAAAATAGAAACAAGCCAAATGTCCATCAAGTGATCATAGGATGTGCTTAGTCGCTCAGTTGTGCCCAACTCTCTGTGACCCCATGGACTGCCACCCAGCATGCTCCTCTTTCTGTGGGATTTCCCAGGCAAGAATACTGGTGTGGGTTGCTATTTCCTACTCCAGGAGATCTTCCCTACCCAGGGATCGAACCCCTATCTCTTTCATCTCCTGAATTGACAGGTGGATTCTTTACCACTGATTGCCACCCGGGGAGCCCCCAGTGATGGGTAACACATTAAGAAAATGTGGTCTATCCATACAATACATTAGTGTTCAATACAATAGTGTTCAATGCAATGGAAAGGAATGAAGAACTGATACACGGTAAAGCATGTTTCATTTCAGTTCCGTTCCGTTCAGTCGCTCAGTCGTGTCCGACTCTCTGCGACCCCATGAATCACAGCACGCCAGGCCTCCCTGTCCATCACCAACTCCCGGAGTTCACTCAAAGTCATGCCCACAGAGGCGGTGATGCCATCCAGCCATCTCATTCTCTGTCGTCCCCATCTCCTCCCACCTCCAATCCCTCCTAGCATCAGACTCTTTTCCAGTGAGTCAGCTCTTCGCATGAGGTGGCCAAAGTATTGGAGTTTCAGCTTTAGCATCAGTCCTTCCAATGAACACCCAGGATCGATCTCCTCTAGAATGGACTGGTTGGATCTCCCTGCAGCCCAAGGGACTCTCAAGAGTCTTCTCCAGCACCAAGGAAGTGGTTAAAGTGATGACCAACCTAGATAGCATATTAAAACGCAGAGACGTTACTTTGCCAACAAAGGTCTGTCTAGTCAAGGCTATGGTTTTTCCCGTGGTCATGTATGGATGTGACAGTTGGACTGTGAAGAAAGCTGATTGCCGAAGAATTGATGCTTTTGAACTGTGGTGCTGGAGAAGACTCTTGAGAGTCCCTTGGACTGCAAGGAGATCCAACCAGTCCATCCTAAAGGAGACCAGTCCTGGGTGTTCATTGGAAGGACTGATGCTGAGGCTGAAACTCCAATACTTTGGCCACCTCATGTAAAGAGTTGACTCACTGGAAAAAATACTGATGCTGGGAGGGATTGGGGGCAGGAGGAGAAGGGGATGACAGAGGATGAGTTGGTTGGATGGCATCACCGACTTGATGGACATGAGTTTGGGTAAACACTGGGAGTTGGTGATGGACAGGGAGGCCTCGTGTGCTGTGATTCATGGGGTCGCAAAGAGTCGGACAAGACTGAATGATTGAACTGAACTGAAACCTCCAAAACATGATACCAGTGAAAGAGGTATATTTTAGGCTGATTAACTTTATGTCATATTATCTCAGTAAAGCTAAAAAATGGTGCAACAACTGCATATACTATAGTAGGGGGAATAGGAGAACTCAGAAGAAAGAAAAAGGAGGAAGGAACATCTTGGAAAGAAAGAGGAAGAGCCGATCTTGCAGAAAACGTGACTCAGGAAATAGGAGACAAACTCGGCATTTTGTATGTGTGTGTGCTGTAGGGCACATGAGTGTATTCATTCAGCGAATAGATACTGAGGTCCTGGTATGTGTCAGGCACCCTTCTGGGCACTGGAGATAGAGCAGAGGGCAAGTGCTTCCTGTCCAAAGCTTCTATTCTTGTGTTCAGATACGAGAAAGTGGAAGTGTTCGTTGCTCAGTCATGTCAGATTCTTTGCAACCCCATGGACTATAGCCCACCAGGCTCCTCTGCCCATGGGATTTCCCAGGCAAGAATACTGGAGTGGGTTGCCATTTCCTACTCAAGGAGAATCTTCCTGACCCAGGGATTGAACCTGTGTTTCCCGCACTGCAGGTGGATTCTTTACCTCTGAACTGCCAGAGAAGAACAGATCTGTGAGCACAAGGTTGTTGATTCCATTGGACCACTCCTGTCCAGTTGACTTACTGGACAGGGGTATTGACTTATCCTCATGGAAGAGACACACTCTGCATGTGGATTTGTCTTCCTAGTCTTCGCTGATTCACCCAAGATGGCTTTTGCTTAAAGAACTAATTTCACAGCAAACTACATGTAGCTCCAAGAGAGAGGTGTTACTCAGAAAGGGGAAAATGGCCACAATAGTAGCCAGGTTGTGATTTTTAACCTCTGAATATTAAAAAATAAATGCTTGGAATACTGCTCTAGTTGTAGTGAGTAGGGGCTACTCTGTTTCTGTTCGCTAAGTTGTGGTCCACAGGCTTCTCATTGCAGGGGCTTCTCTAGTTGATGAGCACAGGCTCTAGGGTGCATGGGTTTCAGTTGTTGTGGCACATAAGCTCAGTAATTGTAGCTCCCAGGCTCTGGAGCACAGGCTCTATAGCTCATGGTTCCTTGGAATGTGGGATCTTCCTGGATTGGATCGAACCTGTGTCTCCTGCATTGGCAGATGGATTCTTCACCACTGAGCCACCAGGGCAGCCTCAGAGTTCAGTCCTTTTAAAGGCTGTATAATATTCCACTGTTTGTCCATTCATCTGTTAATGGAAATTTGGGTTGTTTATGCCTTTTAGCTACTGTGAATAATACTGCTATGAACACTGGTGTACAGATACCTGTTTGAATCCCTGTTTGAATTATTTTGGGTATATGCCCAGAAGTTGAATTCCTGGATCATATAGTAATTCTGTTTAACTTTTTGAGGGATATATGATGTTTTCTTGATGAATCAACCCCTTCATTATCCTGTAATGTTCATCTTTATCACTGGTAATATTCCTTCTTCTGAAGTCTACTTTTCTGAGATTAATATAACCACTATTATACTGATGTTATATTATTTATTAGTGTTTGCCTGGTGGTGTATCTTCTTTCATCCTTTTACTTTTATAACATATAAAAGTTTTTATATTTGAGTTTTTATGTTTATATTGAGTTTATATGTCTATATATTTAATTGCGTTTCTTTTTAGATGCATATGTTGGGTTTTGATTTTTCATCTAATCTGACAATTTGCCTTTTTACTTGGGTATTTTAGACTATTTACATTTAACATCACTAGTGATAGAATAGGATTTAAGTCTACCAGGTTGTTAGTTCTTTTCTGTTTGTTCCATCTGTTTCTTGTCCTCTTTTTCATCTTTTCCTGCCTACTTTTGGATTAGTTGAATTAAAAAAAATTATTTTCAGTCATTTTTATTTAAACATTTTTTTCAGCTTTATATTCTTTCTCCTTTTTTCCCAAGACTCCAATGATACAATTGTTAGATTTTTTGGTTATCGTCTGACAGGTTCCCAAGGCGCCGTTTTTCTTCTTTTTTAAAGTCTATATTCTCTCTGTTGTTCACATTGGAAATTTCTATTGATTGGTCTTTGCATTCATTGATTCTTTCCTCTACTGTCTCCACTTTACTTCTGAACAACTGTCCAGAGAGTTTTAATTTCAATTATCACGTTTTTTTAGTTCTATAATTTCCCTTCTGTTCTGTTTTTATGTCTTCTGTTTATTTGCTGACGTTTTCCTTTTTTTTTATTTAAGTGTATACGTAATTGCTCACTGAAGCATCTTTATCATGACTGCTTTAAATCCTTGTCATATTAATTCCAACCTCCAAGTAATCTCAGAGCTGGTGCCTTTTGTTTATCTTTTTTCATTCAGGTTGTTGGTTTGTGGTGTGGCAAGTAGCTTTGTGCCCCGGCAACCTCTCTGGCATTGTGTTGCAAGACCTGTTTGATATTACTCCCATTTAAATCCTTCTTCTGTTTGGGTGTAGTGTGCCAGTCTAGCCTGGGGTGCATGCAGAGCTTCTGTGGGGCTTCACTGACTCCACCCTGACAGTGGCGAAGGGACTCATGCCTTGGTGCAGGTGGTGTAACCTGGTCACAGGAGCCCTGGTAGGACAGGCTGCTGTGATGTGAACTGTCTGTAGAGGGCCAGGGGGCAGGGAGCATGTGGCTGACTGCAGGAGCTGGGGGCCGCAGTCCTACAACTTTGAGGAATCCAGTTCTTTCCACAGCCATGTGAGTTTGGAGGAAGGCCTCAAGATCCCAAAAGGAGCACAGCCCCATGGCACTTGAGTGCAGCCTGGTGAGATGCTGAGGCAGGGAACCAGCTAAGCCACTCAGACTTTCGGTCCACAGGTGCCCTTCTGAACCATCCACATTTTACAGCTGTGGAAGGCTGACACGCCCTTTCTGCTGCTCCTCGTCCTTCCTCATGTTCCAGGTTTCCTTCCATTGTCATCTCCTTTCCATCTGAAGAACTTCCTGTAGCATTTTTTTGTTTTTGCTAGAGCAGGTCTGCTAACAACAAATTCCTTGGATTTCCTTCTTCTGAGAATACCTTTATTTCACCTTTGTCCCTGAAACATAGTTTTGCTAAATATAGAATTCTGGGTGACAGCTTTTTTTTCTCTCAGCACTTGAAAAATGCTTCTTTCTGGAGTTCATGATTTTTAATGAGAAACATGCTGTCACAGTAATAGTTCTACTGTTCACGTCAAGTAACACATCATTTGTTTCTGGTGGCTTTCAAGATTTTTCTTTGTCTTTCTTTTTCAGATTTGATTATGATATATCCAGGCATGAGTTTCTTTCAGCTTATCCTATTTATGGTTTGCTTAACTTCTTGAATGTGTAAGTTTCTTTTTCAAATTCGCTAAGTTTTCAGTCATTATTTCTTTATTTTTTCAGCGTTACACTCATTCTCTCCTGCTGGGTCTCTGGTGACAAGAATATTAGATCATTTTGTTGTTGTCCCATATATTGTTACTGAGATTCTGTTCATTTTCAAAATCTATTCTCTCCCTGTTGAAATTGGATAATTTCTGTTTTTCTGTCTTCCGGTTCACGGATTCTTTCTAATGTCACCTCCACCTGCTGTTCAGCCCCTTCAGTGAGTTTTAAATTTTCATTTTTTTTTTTTCAGTTCTCAAGTTTTTATTGGGTTCTCCTTAAGTCTTCACTTTCTTCACAAAGTTTCTATTTTTTCCTCTTTTCCCAGATTTACTGTATGTGCCTTGGAACATTTTTATGATAGTGCCTGTAAAATTCTTGTCAGGTAATTACAGCATCTGTATCATCTTGGTGTTGGCTCTGCTGATAGCTTTTTCCCATTCAAGTTGAGATTTTCTGGATCTTACTATGATGAGTAATTGTAGGATGTGCCAGGACAAATTGAGTGTTAGTTTATGAGATCCCAGTTTCCATTTCAGGCTGCTTTTAGCAGGCACTCAACCAGCTGGGGTCAGAGTGCGTGTTCTGGCACACTTCTCTGGGCTGTGGTGCTGAGGCCAGTCGGATCACAATGCTGTCCTGCCCAGCTGCGTGCTCCCCAGAGGCCAGCATTTGCCGTGGAGTGCAGTTCTTCAGTCCTTTGATGTGCTCATTCTGGCTGGTCATGTCTGGGCTGCTTGGGGCTCTGCCCAGGACGCGATGCACAGATTTAATGTCCCTGTCTCGAGTTCTTTCCTCTCTGTCATCCTCAACCCTCCCCCCGATGGGGAGGGAGCGGGTGCTGCCGCCTTGTTCCTGTTTGCTGAGTGAGTGTGAGTCTGCCACAGTCTCTGCAGTAGTACTGCTTGGTGATGGGGAGACAGAAATGGTAGCCGGGGACCCCTCCATAGTTAGCGAGGGGTGAGATGTGGAGCGAGTCTACGCCTCTGCTCACGTTAGTGTAGGATAGATCAGTCGACAGGTCACCTCTGCCTGCAGGCAGCGGTGGTCACAGAGCTTTCCCCAGTCTCCATGGCCCTGCTCCAGTATGGGGAGACCCTTGTCAGCATAGGGCACCAAGGCTCTGCCTGCTGTCCATCCCTCTGGCTGCAGTACTGGGTGGGGTGGGGGTGGAGTGGCTGTTTTGAGGTTTCCTCTGCATTGAGTGGGTTCTGTCCTGCAGGACTGCCCTTTGTCAAGGCTTTGGGGCAGAGAGAAGAGGCTCCCCTTGGAGGCTGTTGGCCTGTACAGGGCATGCTGGCATTTGTGGGTTGTGGCCCCTGTGACTCCCAGGCAAGGATCTGTCAGAGGACACGCTGCCTGGCTGTCCTCCAGTCAAGATCCTCATGCCTGCCTCCTCTTCTCTGCCCCTGAGTATCCTGCTAGCTGCTCTGTGTGTTTGTGAAGAGCTTTATTTGTACACAGTGAGGAAGGGGGTGAAATGTGTACTTTGTCTGGAACCAAAAGCTGTGGATTATCTTCCACTGTGATTTACGGTAAGAAAAATCTTCTCTAGTCACCTCCATCTTTGCCATTCCAGTGCCTCTCATCTCTCTGCTGTCCTCTCGATGTAGTAAAGGGTGAGTCTCCACTTTTGATGTTGGACCATACACAACTTTCCTCCCTCCCTTTTGGCTCCACACCTGAGGCAAAAGCCAATCAGAAAGTAGTAAGAAAACCTGCGCTCTCCCTCCAGGGGTGGGGCCGGCAGGAAGCTCACACCTTGAGAGCTCAGCCCGATGCCAGAGCCCCTTCCATCACCACTGGCCCTGCGCTGCTCGAGCCAGCTGGTCTGGCTGGCAGTCCCTGCCCCTCTCTCCTCAGAAAACCCCCGGGTGGTAAATCTTCTGCATCTTCTTGGTGCCCGTGACCTTATGAGTCTCAACATCCCAGTCTTCCCCTAGGAGGGTGTCCCTCCCATCCTCCTTCTGCCTCATGAACTCTGAGTCTGCTTTCTTTAAAAAAAGTGTCCTGTACATCTTGGGTTCGCTCTTCTGTGTATAAAGTACTCTTTCCTCTGGCTGCCTTAAAGCTTTTTTCTTCAAAAAAGTTTTTTTTCCTCTAGTTTTATTGAAATATAATAGACACAAAGCACCGTGTAAGTTTAAGGTATATGGAATGATTGTATTTAAATCATAAATTGATTATCACAGTAAGTTTAGTGAATATGTATCATATCATATATATATAGAATTAAAGAAAAGGAAAAGTTTTTCCTTGTAATTGATGACTCCTTAGGATGTTGATCTCTCAGCAGCTTTCATAGTTAACATGAGTGCATGGGTGCTCAGTCGCTCAGTCGTGTTCGACTCTTTGTGACCTCGTGGACTGTAGCCAACCAGGCTTCTCTGTCCATTGGATTCTCCAAGCAAGAATGCTGGAGTGGGTAGCCATACCCTTCTCCAGTGGATCTTCCTGACCCAGGGATCGAACCCAAGTCTCCTGTGATTCCTGCATTACAAGCGATGATTTTCATTGACCCATCCTCACGCTTGTTGAATTTGCAAAGCTCTGTTCATTCTATTCATTCTGGTCTGTCGTGAGAATTTTCCATTTGTGACATCATATAGTTTATTCCCAGCATTTCTTTTACTCCTTCTCATGGCTTTCATCTTGCTGGTGAAATTTCCTACCTATTCATGCTTGTTGCCTCCTTTTTCACTAGATGCACCAACTTATTAATTACAGTTATTTTTAAATTCCTGTCTGACAGTTTCAGCTGTCTGGGCCAGCATATCTATTTCCATTGATTGCTTTATCTCTAGATTGCTTTCTCTTAGTTCTTTTTGGAAATTATAATTTTTTTATTGTATGCCAAACATTGTGTATACAAGGACAGTGCAGAAGACTGAGGTAAACTATAGTTTCGCCTGCTCATTAGCATGCCTCTTCTGCTGGTGTTTGGTGTATGATGTTGAGTCCGTATAGTTAGGGGTTGAGCAGCACTTGGGCCTTATTGTTTCACTGCTCCTGTGTGTGTAGCTAAGGCATCTGCTTTCTCTGAATGTGGGTGCTTTTCCCTTGTGCTACGGGGGTGGGGTTGCCAGGTGGTTTTCATCAGTGATTCTGGTACTCCCTTCACCTGCAGCTGTCCCTGCGTTTCTGTGCGGCTGAGGAGCTTCTTCTAGACTCTTGCCCCTGCAGCAGGGGTGGAGGGCTACTGTCTGGTCCTCAGCACAGGGCTTATGGTGACACAAGGGTTCCTGTGCTGACCTGCTCCTGAATCTCAGTGAGGGACTCCCCGCCCCTCCTTCCCGCACAGTGTCCATCTGCCTTGTGTCTGTGTTTATTCTGGACAAGGGCCCCCGCCACTTCCTCTGCCTGGTGTTGGTCTTGGGTCCCAGACCCACATGGTTTCCTCTTTTTCCCCGGTAGTAGACCCTTTTACTCCTACAGCAGTGATGGGTCTTCCCCTTTTCTCCCTGAGGCAGATGGATTTTGCTTTTCTTTCTTCAAACGCTATGGATTTTCACCTATGCCCATGGGTGGGAGGACCTGGTGCCCTTCCCTCAGCCCATAGGACGGATGATTCTGGGTGGGGGCATCATGCCAGTCCCTCCTGGCTCCTGCCTTGCTCTGTATTTCCCTCGAGAGCACTCTCACTAGGTTTCTCCTCAGCTGTTCCCAGTGTACCTGCAGGCCCACATTTAGCCTCTAAAGACTTTTTTATTCTTTTTAACTTTATTTTTTTGAGACATAATTGACATAAAACTATTAATTTCAAGCATGCAACATAATGATTCCATATATATATATATATAATGTAAACTTTCAAAATGATCACCATAGTAAGTCTAGTTAACACCACCTATAGACACAATATTTTATCTTGGAATGAGAACTTCTTTTTTTAAGAGTTCTGTGTCTTTTTTTTAAATTTATTTCTTTTAATTGGAGGCTAATTACTTTTCAATATGGTGGTAGTTTTTGCCATACACTGACATGAATCAGCCACAGGTGTACATGTGTTTCCCATCCTGAACTCCGCTCCCTCCCCACCCCATCCCTCTGGGTTGTCCCAGTGCACTGGCTTTGAGTGCCCTGTTTCATGCATTGAACTTGGACTGGTCATCTATTTCTCATATGGTAATATACATATTTTAATGCTATTTTCACTCATCTCACACGCTAGTAAAGTCATGCTCAAAATTCTCCAAGCCAGGCTTCAGCAATATGTGAACTGTGAACTTCCAGATAAGTTCAAGCTGGTTTAGAAAAGGCAGAGGAACCAGAGATCAAATTGCCAACATCCACTGGATCATATAAAAAGCAAGAGAGTTCCAGGAAAACATCTGTTTCTGCTTCATTGACTATGCCAAAGCCTTTGACTGGATCACAATAAACTGTGGAACATTCTGAAAGAGATGGGAATACCAGACCACCTGACCTGCCTCTTGAGAAACCTGTATGCAGGTCAGGAAGCAACAGTTAGAACTGGACATGGAACAACAGACTGGTTCCAAATAGGAAAAGGAGTACGTCAAGGTTGTATATTGTCATCCTGCTTATTTAACTTCTATGCAGAGTACATCATGAGGAACGCTGGGCTGGAAGAAGCACAAGCTGGAATCAAGATTGCTGGGAGAAATATCAATAACCTCAGATATGCAGATGACACCACCCTTATGGCAGAAAGTGAAGAGGAACTCAAAAGCCTCTTGATGACAGTGAAAGAGGAGAGTGAAAAGGTTGGCTTGAAGCTCAACATTCAGAAAACAAAGATCATGGCATCTGGTCCCATCACTTCATGGGAAATAGATGGGGAAACAGTGGAAACAGTGTCAGACTTCATTTTTTTGGGCTCCAAAATCACTGCGGATGCTGATTGCAGCCATGAAATCAAAAGACGCTTACTCCTTGGAAGGAAAGTTATGACCGACCTAGACAGCATATTAAAAAGCAGAGACATTACTTTGCCAACCAAGGTCCGTCTAGTCAAGGCTATGGTTTTCCCTGTGGTCATGTATGGATGTGAGAGTTGGACTGTGATTAAAGCTGAGTGCCGAAGAATTGATACTTTTGAACTGTGGTGTTGGAGAAGACTCTTGAGAGTCCCTTGTACTGCAAAGCGATCCAACCAGTCCATTCTAAAGGAGATTGATCCTGGCTGTTCATTGGAAGGACTGATGCTAAAGCTGAAACTCCTGTACTTTGGCCACCTCATGCGAAGAGTTGACTCACTGGAAAAGACTCTGATGCTGGGAGGGATTGGGGGCGGGAGGAGATGGGGATGACAGAGAATAAGATGGCTGGATGGCATCACCGACTCAATGGACAATGGACATGAGTTTGAGTGAACTCCGGGAGTTGGTGATGGACAGGGAGGCCTGGCGTGCTGTGATTCATGGGGTCGCAAAGAGTCGGACACAACTGAGCGAATGAACTGAACTGAACTGAACTGAATGCTATTTTCTCAAATCATCCCACCCTCGCCTTCTCCCAGAGTCCAAAAGTCTCTTCTTTACATCTGTGTCTCTTTTGCTGTCTTGCATATAGGGTCGTCATTGCCATTTTTCTAAATTCCATATATATACATTAATATACTATATTGGTGTTTTTCTTTCTGACTTACTTCACTCTATATAATAGGCTCCAGCTTCATCCATATCATTAGAACTGACTCAAATGTGTTCTTTCTTATAGTTGAGTAATATTCCATTGTGTATATGTACCACAACTTTCTTATCCATTTGTCTGCCAATGGACATCTAGGTTGCTTCCATGTCCTGGCTATTGTAAACAGTGCTCCACTGAACATTCGGAAACATGTGTCTCTTTCAATTCTGGTTTCCTCGGTGTGTATGCCCAGCAGTGGGATTGCTGGGTCGTATGGCAGTTCTGTTTCCAGTTTTTTAAGGAATCGCCACACTGGTCTTCATAGTGGCTGTACTAGTTTGAAGTCCCACCAACAGTGTAAGAGGGTTCCCTTTTCTCCATACCCTCTCCAGCTTTTATTGTTTGTATATGGCAGCCATTCTGACCAGCATGAGATGGTACCTCATTGTGGTTTTGATTTTCATTTCTCTGATAATTAGTGATGTTGAGCATCTTTTCATGTGTTTGTTAGCCATCTGTATGTCCTCCTTGGAGAAATGTCTGTTTAGTTTTTTGGCCCATTTTTTGATTGTGTCATTTATTTTTATGGTATTGAGCTGCATGAGCTGCTTGTATATTTTGGAGATTAATTCTTTGTCAGTTGTTTTGGTTGTTATTATTTTCTCCCATTCTGAAGGCTGCCTTTTCACCTTGCTTATAGTTTCCTTCATTGAAGGAATTTCCTTCATTTCTTAAAAGCAAAAGCTTTTAAGTTTAATTAGGTCTCATTTGTTTATTTTTGCTTTTATTTCCATTACTCTGGGAGGTGGGTCATAGAGGATCTTGCTGTGATTTATATCAGAGAGTGTTCTGCCTATTTTTTCCTCTAGAAATTTTAGTTTCTGGTCTTACATTTAGATCTTTAATCCATTTTGAGTTTATTTTTATGTATGGTGTTAGAAAGTGTTCTAGTTTCATTCTTTTACAAGTGGTTGACCAGTTTTCCCAGCACCACTTGTTAAAGAGATTGTGTTTTCTCCGTTGGACATTTTTGTCTCCTTTTCAAAGATAAGGTGTCCGTAGGCGCATGGATTCATCTCTGGACTTTCTATTTGGTTCCATTGATCTATATTTCTTAAAGTCCTTTTAAAAATATGTATTTATTTATTTTTATTTATTTGATTGTACTGGCTCTTAGTTGTGGTATATGAGATCTAGTTCCCTGACCAGGGATTGAACC
Organism: Moschus berezovskii; assembly: GCF_049115385.1. Lineage (NCBI taxonomy): Eukaryota > Metazoa > Chordata > Mammalia > Artiodactyla > Moschidae > Moschus > Moschus berezovskii. The sequence goes on along the minus strand of NC_142480.1, from coordinate 41,188,517 downwards.
TGGGCCCCCTGCATTGGGAGCCGCTGGACCACCAGGGACATCCCTCGGCCTCTTATGATTTGCTAGCATGTTATCTGAGGTCTCCAGCCACCATTAGGGGCGGCCCCTTGTTTCTCCTGGCTTGACCCTAAAGGAACAAACTGAAGCCAAGTTTCTCCAGGAGGTTCTGCTCCTCCTTTGAAAATCAGCTTATTTGGTAGCTGTGGAGTCTCGCACCTCTAATCAGTCAGTTCAGTTCAGTCGCTTATCATGTGCAATTCTGCGACCCCATGGACTGCAGCACGCCAGGCTTCCCGCTAATAGACCCAGGAAAAATGGCAATTTGTGTAGACTATCCCGATTTTTCTCATTGTTCTTTGCAGCATTCTGCTTCCTATGTGGAAGCAGAAATTATCTGTTTTAAATCAAAATTACAAACTTACTTTCATTTATCTGCATTTATCAAGAAAATTGCATGGATTTTTTTTTCCAATTATAAAATGACTTTCAAAGAGTTTCCCAGCCATATATAAAAGCTAAGAGCTGTGTATGATCTGCTTTTCTTCTTATTTTGTAACTTGGTAACCAAGGGTATTAATGAACATCAAAGTTAAATTTTTTCCCTTTGAAAAAATTTGAGTCAACATATGATCAGAAAGTTAACTTTTTTCTTTGGAAGTTATTGAATTACAGGCAGACCTCATTTTATTGGGCTTTGCTTTAGTGCACTTTGCAGATATCACTTTTTTGTTGTTGTTGTTAATAAATTGAAGGTTTTTGGCAACCCTGAATCATGGTGAGCATTTCTTAGCAATAAGGTATATTTGGTTAAGGTGTGTACATTGTGTTTTCAGGCATAATGCTATTGCATACTTAAGAGACTACAGTAGAGTGTGAAGATAAATTCTGTGTGCACTGGAAATCCAAAATATTCACATAGCTCACCTTATTGTGATATTTGTTGATTGCAGTGGTCTGAAAACAAACCCAGGATGTCTCTGAGGTCATATGCCAGCATCTTTCTTTTAAGTTTATGTAAAGTTTCTGTAACCACTTAGGACAGTATCTCCTGTGGACTTCAATGGACCTTATGATCTGATTTATTTTTCCTTTGTGTCAGGTCTTTTTATCTGGGATTGTTAGCTCTGTGGTGTGGACATAATGGCATACATGGACCTGGGTTCCACATTCTGACATGGCTCCAGAGCCATCAGCATCCTGTCCACCACAGTCCACTCACCAAGTCAGCGACAGGCTCCTCAGGACCTGAGGGACAGACACACAAACACAGCTCTTACTGGGGAGTGGGAAGATTCAGGAAAAAACCATGTGAAGCTAGAAGAATGAAGCTGGAAGAATCACACTCCCTGACTTCAGACTATACTAAAAGCTACAGTTATCAAAACAGTACAGTACTGGGCACTGCCAGCCTCAGTGGAGCTGCTCCCTCAGGGCACATCACCTCTTCACTTCTGTGCCCCAGTCCTGGATCACTACGATTAGCCTAGTTATCACTTGTCACTGAATAAACTTAACAACTTTTCTTTTTTCTGATAAGAACATTTAGAATTTACTCTCTTGGCGGATGTCAAGTGTGCACGGCAATGTTATGCCTGTAGTTGCTGTGCTGTACATTATATTCCCATGACTTACTTATTTTCTAAGTGGACGTGTGTACCTCTTGACACCCTTGACCCATTTCCCCCCACATCCCCACAACCCTTCTTCCCCTGTAGCAACTATTATGTTCTTTGTATCAATGACTTTTGTTTTGTTTGTTCATTTGTTTTCTAAATTCCACATATAAGTGAAATCATACAGTATTTTATTTTTCTGCCATACATTTTTCACTTAGTGTGATTGTCTTGAGATCCATCCATGTTATTGCAAATGGCAAGATTTCTTTTTTCTTTCTTTCTCCATTTTTCTGGCTAGGTAATTTTCCATTCACTTTGCTGACAAAGGTCTTAATAGTCAAAGCTATGGTTTTTCCAGTAGTCATGTATGGATGTGAGAGTTGGCCCATAAAGAAGGCTGAGTGCCAAAGAATTGATGCTTTCAAACTGTGGTGCTGGAGAAGACTCTTGAGAGTCCCTTGGGCTGCAAGGAGATAACCAGTCTATCCTAAAGGAAATCAACCCTGAATATTCATTGGAAGGACTGATGCTGAAGCTGAAGCTCCAATACTTTGGTCACCTGATGTGAAGAGCTGACTCATTGGAAAAGACCCTGATGCTGGGAAAGATTGAGGGCAGAAGAAGAAGGGGATGACAGAGGATGAGATGGATGGTTTCAGTGACTCAATGGACATGAGTGAGCAAACTCAGGGAGATAGTGAAGGACTGGGAAGCCTGGCATGCTGCAGTTGATGGAGTTGAAAAGAGTTGGACACAACTTAGCGGCTGAAATAGAACAGCATTTATTCCATTACATATATATACCACATCTTTATTCATTCATCCATCAATGAATAGTTAGATTTCCATATCTTCAGTTCAGTTCAGTTCAGTTGCTCAGTCGTGTCCGACTCTCTGCGACCCCATGAGTCACAGCACGCAAGGCCTCCCTGTCCATCACCAACTCCCGGAGTTCACTCAAACTCATGTCCATAGAGTCGGTGATGCCATCCAGCCATCTCAATCTCTGCCATCCCCTTCTCCTCCCGCCCCCAATCCCTTCCAGCATCAGAGTCTTTTCCAGTGAGTCAACTCTTCGCATGAGGTGGCCAAAGTATTAGAGTTTCAGCTTTAGCATCAGTCCTTCCAATGAACACCCAGGACTGATCTCCTTTAGAATGGACTGGTTGGATCTCCTTGCAGTCCAAGGGACTCTCTAGAGTCTTCTCCAACACCACAGTTCAAAAGCATCAATTCTTCGGCGCTCAGCTTTAATCACAGTCCAACTCTCACATCCATACATGACCACTGGAAAAACCATAGCCTTGACTAGATGGACCTTTGTTGGCAAAGTAATGTCTGTGCTTTTTAATGTGCTATCTAGGTCGGTCATAACTTTCCTTCCAAGGAGTAAGCGTCTTTTAATTTCATGGCTGCAATCAGCATCTGCAGTGATTTTGGAGCCCAAAAAAATGAAGTCTGACACTGTTTCCACTGTTTCCCCATCTATTTCCCATGAAGTGATGGGACCAGATGCCATGATCTTTGTTTTCTGAATGTTGAGCTTCAAGCCAACCTTTTCACTCTCCTCTTTCACTGTCATCAAGAGGCTTTTGAGTTCCTCTTCACTTTCTGCCATAAGGGTGGTGTCATCTGCATATCTGAGGTTATTGATATTTCTCCCAGCAATCTTGATTCCAGCTTGTGCTTCTTCCAGCCCAGCGTTCCTCATGATGTACTCTGCATAGAAGTTAAATAAGCAGGGTGACAATATACAACCTTGACGTACTCCTTTTCCTATTTGGAACCAGTCTGTTGTTCCATGTCCAGTTCTAACTGTTGCTTCCTGACCTGCATACAGGTTTCTCAAGAGGCAGGTCAGGTGGTCTGGTATTCCCATCTCTTTCAGAATGTTCCACAGTTTATTGTGATCCACACAGTCAAAGGCTTTGGCATAGTCAATGAAGCAGAAATAGATGTTTTTCTGGAACTCTCTTGCTTTTTCGATGATCCACTGGATGTTGGCAATTTGATCTCTGGTTCCTCTGCCTTTTCTAAAACCAGCTTGAACTTATCTGGAAGTTCACGGTTCACGTATTGCTAAAGCCTGGCTTGGAGAATTTTGAGCATGACTTTAGTAGCGTGTGAGATGAGTGCAACTGTGCGGTAGTTTGAGCATTCTTTGGCATTGCCTTTTTTTGGGATTGGAATGAAGACTGACCTTTTCCAGTCCTGCGGCCACTGCTGAGTTTTCCAAATTTGCTGGTATATTTCCGTATCTTGGTTATTATAAAAAATGCTGCAATTAAACATCCTGAAAAATTATATTATGGGTGTGATTTCAGATTATACGCTGTGACCTAATGTAGAACTTTATGCTCCTATAATGTATTTTTGCTTCTGTATTTTGCTTGCTGCTTGTAAAACCAAAGTTACTCCATTTTAAGATAAGGTTGTTTTTAAGTAAAGATTCCTAAAATTGTTTTTGAAAAAGAAAAAAAAAATAAAAGAAGGACAAAGTAAAGAACTTAAGAAAAAAATAAACATAAGGGTGGGTGTATCTTTTTGAACTAGTATTTTCATTTTCTTTAGATAAATACCTAGTAGTGGGATTCCTGGATCATATAGTAGTTCTGTTTTTAATAATTTGAGAAAACTTCAAACTGTTTTCCGTAGTGGCTGTACCAATTTACATTCCCACCAATGGTGCACAAGAGTTCCCTTTTATCCACATTTTTACCAGCACTTGTTATTTCTTGTCTTTTGGATGATAGCCCTCTGACAGTTGGTGATACTGATTGTGATTTTAATGTGCATTTCCCTACTGATTAGTGATGTTGAGCACCTTTTCATGTGCCTGTTGCCATCTGTATGTCTTCTCTGGAAAAATATCTATTCAGATCCTCTGCCCATTTTTAAAATGGATTGTTTGCTTTTTGGCTATTGAGATGTTGCGATTGATTTCTAGTTTCGTACCATTACTTGATATGATTTCAGTGTTCTTAAATATATTTAGATTTGTTTTGTGGATAGATAGATAAAATCTATCCTGAAGAATGTTCCATATGTGCTTGAGAAGAATATATATTCTACTGTTTTGGGATGAAATATTCTATGTTTATCTATTAAGTCCATTTGGTCTACTGTGTCATTTAAGACCAGTGTTTCCTTGTCTGAATGATATACCACTGTTATAAGTGGGGAGTATTAAAATGTCTTACTATTATTGTGTTACTGTCAGTTTCTCTCTTTAGTTCTGTTCATATTAGCTCTGTATATTTAGGTGCTCCTATGTTGCGTGCATAAACATTTACAAATTTTTTATCATCTTATTGGATTGAACACTATCATTATGTAATGCCTTTATTTGTCTTTTAGTACAGTCTTTGTTTTAAAGTGTATTTTGTCCGATATAAGTAATATATATATGTATTTATCATTCTATTTCAAGTTGGTAGCAACTTAAATTTGAACATGTTATAAAACTCCTCTACATTTTATCAGTATTTTTTGATGTCACATTTTACATTTTTTTATTTTGTGTGTTCCTTAACTAATTGTTGTGGTTATGATAATTTTTACTACTTTGTCTTTTCACCATCCTGCTAGCTTTGTAAGAGATCAATTCACTACATTTTCTCTATACTGAATATTTACCTTTACCAGTGATATTTATGCTTTCAATATTTTGTTACTACTTAGTGCTCCTTTTTTAAGATTAAAAAAATCCCTTTATCGTTTCTTGTAGGGCTGGTTTAGGTGATGAACTTCTTTAGGTTTTTGCTTGTTTGGAAATTCTTTCTTTATCTTAATTCTAAGTAATAATCTTGCTGGGTGGAATCTTCTTAGTTGGAAGTTTCAACACTTTAAATGTATCATGCCCTCCCTCTGGCCTGCAAAGTTTCTACTGAACATATGCTGATAGTCTTATTCAGTTCCCCTTGTATGTAGCAAGTTGTTTTCCTCTTGTTGCATTGAAGATTCTCTGTTTAACTTTTGACATTTTAATTATGTGGCCTAGTGTGGATATCTTTCCTTTCATCTTCTCTAGAACTCTCTGGGTTCCTTGACCTGGATGTCTGTTTCCTTTCTTTCTAAGTCAGATGAGTTTTCAGCCATTATTTCTTAAAATAAGTTTTCTGCTCCTTTCTCCTTCCCTTCTTCAGGACCCCTGTAATGTGAATATTAGTGTGTTTGATGTTGTCCTATAGGTTCCTTAAGCTGTCTTCCCTTTTTAAAATTTTTCTCTTTGCTTCTCTGTCTGGGTAAGTTCCACTACCCTGTCCTCTGCTCACGGATCCTTTCTTTGCTTCATCTAGTCTGCTTTTGAACCCCTTGAGGGTACTTTTCAGTTAAGTAATTGTGTTCTTCAGTGTTGTGACTTCCGTTTGGTAGTTTCTTACATTCTCTGTCTGTTGAAGTTCTCACTGTGATCATCCATTGTTTTCCTAAGTTTGGTGAGAATGTTTAGGACCATGACTTTGAATCTTTATCAAGTAAATTATTTATCTCTGTTTCATTAAAGTTTTTCCCTGAGGTTTGTCTTGCTCTTTTATTTGGGACATATTCCTCTGTTTGCTCATTTTGCTTGAATCTCAGTGTTTATGTGTTCAGTGAAGCAGCCACTCTGTCCCGGTCTTGAAGGACTGGCCTCTGTAAGAGATGAACAGCTCAGTCTGTAAAGAATCCGCCTGCAATGAGGAGACCCCAGTTCAATTCCTGGGTTGTGAAGATCCCCTGGAGAAGGAAATAGCAACCCACTCCAGTCTTGCCTGGAGAATCCAATGGACAGAGGAGCCTGGCAGGCTGTAGTCCTTGGGGTCGCAAGAGTCGGACATGAGTTAGTGACTAAACCACCACCACAGCAGCCTGATCCATCCATGACAGGTCCCAGTCGTTGGGGGAGTGCTGAGACTTGCCCGCATTCCAGAGGGAAGGATCTCGGTCAGCACCAGGTTTCAGGCTGACTGGAAGCCAGACTCCCAGGCTGTAGTTTATAGAGTATGCAGATGTGTACAGTCCTGTGGGACAGCAGCTGTAAACCCATAAATCTGCTGGCCTGCAGACCAGGTGATCTGGAGCTGTCCTCTGGGTGACAGTGCAAAAACTAGGGCTCTAGCCGAGTGAGCATTGGGCGGCACCCCACATCCCTACAAGGCCTGCACTTGCCCAGCTATAAGGCTGAAGAAAGAGCCCGGAGCCAGCAAAAGAGACATCAGTGGTTTAATGGACGAGGGAGTATACATGTCTGAAGTGGGTCCTGGAGTGACACGACAAGCCAGCAGGATGTGGCGTTAGTCTTCACTCCAGGGAGGAGGGTGTGTTGCCAGTTACAGAGGAATCCATGTTGTTAGATTGGCTCATTAGTTACTGGTGAAACCAGAGCATGAAGATAGGGCCCCCGCCTGTTTGGGACCCTGCCCTCAGGCTGAGGTTCCAGAACAAGTGCACAGGCCTTTTCCGCAGGAAGATGGGGTATGTCTTAGTCTGCCGTCCTTGTGCTGCTCTAGGGAGGAAGCCTGCAGTGAAGCATCTCCCTGATTTTTCCAGTCCCACAGGACCCAGGGGCACAAGTGCCCTGCCACCAGAGACAGTCTGGAGTCACCTGTGTTGTCTGTGCATGGCTGCCAGCTTTAGTGGGACTGCTGGAAGGTCCAGGGGTGGGTGTTTGGCTTTTTTTCAGAGGATGCTGTCCCACTCCTGGCTGTATAGTGGCTGTGTCTCTGGGAGGAGGTGGGTTCAGTATCTTCCTGTGCGGTCCTTGTGGGCCTCCTTGTGGTCTTTATATTTGAAATAATTTTTACTGTTGTCTATCCTCAGGACACCTTTCCCCATACTGGATTACAGAAGCAGTGTTCCTAACAAATAGTTTACATTTCATCTACTGGAGGATTATCTTTTGAAATAGTAGTTGCCCTTTCTTTTTTTTTATCCTGTTGATACATAACAAATTTAGAAACTAAACATCTTAATTTACATTCTGTGACTATGTGGGTGAGGGAAGAAGAAACTGTTCGGCATATACTATATTTATAGGTTGTTAAACTCCCCTTCTCTTTTTTGCTAATGTGGTGAGATTAACACTTACCCAGAGACTCAAAATTCCTGAGGCAGCAGCAGGGGATGGTCCCTCCCAGGGCCCCTCCCTTCTCAGAAGACTCAGTCCCAGAACTGTTCAGGGCACCTGTGAGCAGAGCCTTACATACACTCTCCTTTTGGTGTTTAGACACAAGTCAGGGAGTCCTGGGACTTGGACCCTGGTGTTAATTACCTGTCTGCACCTGGAGCCTCGAGGATCCTTGTCCTGCAGCAGGTATAGTGGACATAGGTCACTGTGGATGCCCACAGTCTTTTCAGCACCTCCTGGCACTCTCACCATCCCTGCATCGTGAATCCTACCTTCCACACTGACTTTCTTTCCCATAAGACACCACATGTGTGTGACTGAGGCAAGGAGGTGCCTGGGTGGAGTGTGTCTGGGGTGGGGCAAGGCAGTGGAGGCGCATCCTCCCCAGCACTGTGGAGGCAGGGCAGTGTTGGGTCGGCAAGTCCAGTTCTCAAGTTCTGGGAGCTCAGCCAGAGCGGAATTCTTCACTTTTCTTGAAGGATCTGTGAGACTTAGATCCACCAGTAAGCCCTGACCCACCTGAGCCAAATGTCATGGTTCTGTGGGAGTTCATGGATCAGAAGCATGACTTATTTATCTAATTGGGAGTCCCCTTTATGAAGAAGAACACTGAATTATGTGAACAAAACTGAGTACTTAGGTTGGATATTTAATTAGAAAAAATAGAAGAAATATAAGAAAATAAAAAATTTAAACCTCAAGCATATTCTGAAAAATAATAATTAAAAAAATGATTTTATATCCTAACATACCTCTGGGCTTCCCTGGTGGCTCAGATGGTAAAGAACCTGCCTATCAATGCAGCAGATAAGAGACTGGGTTCAATCCCTGGGTCAGGAAGATCCCCTGGAAGAAGAAATGGCAACCCACTCCAGTATTCTTGCCTGGGAAATTCCCTAGACAGAGAAGCCTGGCACGCCACAGTCCATGGGGTCACAAAGAGTTGTACACGACTGAGCAATTAACACTTTCACTTTCAACATACCTCTAGGATTCTTCTTTCTTATAAATGTTTTTTACAGTAACTTTGCAATGGCATTTTCTGTAAAGAGAAATGAAAGATAAATGAAGCTTTCCTTCAGCACTGTTGATTAAAATTTTATTTTCTTATTGAAAGTTTAGAAAAGTTATTTTTCAGCTCTACAGCTTGTTATTAATGAAATCTCATGTAAAATTCTGGGTTATTTCCAATTTGAGAAAATCTTTATCAAGTACCTGTCATGTGAGATTACAAGGCATTTCAGGTTTTCTTGTGCAGTGGATAATCTGAAGTATTCTTTCAACTGATGACATTAGTTATTCTATTAGTCAGTATTTTCTTGTCACTTGTCAGGTGAGTTGACACAGTGGGCAGTAAGCAAATTTTTGGAAGACATTACTATACCAGATGACTTCCAATAACTTAATTATACACTGTAGTCATGAGGAATCATAAATATTTCTCATAGGACTCAAACTTAATGTATCCTCAGCTCACTTTCTCTTCAGATCTGTAGCTACCCCAAAATGTCTACAGCCACTGCCAAACCACCCAGTAATGGAGGGGAAATCAGAGTGGAAAAAGAAACTGCTCAAAGCAATTCCAATTAAAATCCCCTAGTCGAAAATTTTATAAAACGTGAAACCATGTGACCATGGCTAGGATCCCTTCTAGGGACTCAGAAGGACCCATGCTAGTGGGGATCCTGATATGCAGGGTGACTGACATTGCTTCAGTCTAGAATAATAATAATAGTAATAGTAATAAAGTAAAGCTGTTTAGCCTCAGATTTGTGTAAGGACCAAGTCACCAAGTTACAAAAAGCTAATTAATATCCTGAAATCCTCAGTAAATGGTCTTAACATCTTATGGGCTTTATGCCACAGTGCTGCATCCGAACTCCATGACAGAATTAGGGTTGTTTCTGTCTTGCGCATTTGGCTTGGAATGTGTGAGACACATTCACCTTGGAAGCAGAACAGTACTGTGTGCTCTTGGAGATTTGCAACATATGTAAAGAGTAGCCCCCTCCCTTTTTAAATTGAAGCACAGTTGATTTGCAGTGTCATGTTAGTTTCACGTGTAGAGCATAGTGATTCAATTATATATATATATCAGACTTTGTTTTTTTGGGCTCCAAAATCACTGCAGATGCGGATTGCAGCCAGAAATTAAAAGGCACTTACTCCTTGGAAGGAAAGTTATAACCAACCTAGATAGCATATTAAAGAACAGAGACATTACTTTGCCAACCAAGGTCCGTCTAATCAAGGCTATGGTTTTTCCCGTGGTCATGTATGGATGTGAGAGTTGGACTGTGAAGAAAGCTGATCGCTGAAGAATTGATGCTTTTGAACTGTGGTGTTGGAGAAGACTCTTGAGAGTCCCTTGGACTGCAAGGAGATCCAACCAGTCCATCCTAAGGGAAATCAGTCCTGGGTGTTCATTGGAAGGACTGATGCTAAAGCTGAAACTCCAATACTTTGGCTACCTTATGTGAAGAGTTGACTCACTGGAAAAGAATCTGATGCTAGGAAGGACTGGGGGTGGGAGGAGACGGGGACGACAGAGAATGAGATGGCTGGATGGCATCACCGACTCGATGGACATGAGTTTGAGTGAACTCCGGGAGTTGGTGATGGACAGGGAGGCCTGGCGTGCTGTGATTCATGGGGTCACAAAGAGTTGGACACGACTGAGCGACTGAACTGAACTGAACTGATGTTCTTTTTAGATTCTTTTCTGTATTAGGTTATTATAAGATATTGAATGCGATTTCCTGTATTGTTCAGTAGGTTCTTGTTGGTTATCTGTTTTTTTAAATGTACTTATTTATCTGGCTGTACCAGGTCTTACTTGAGGCACGTGGAATCTAGTTCCCTGGACAGGGATCGAACCTGGACCCCTTGCATATTGAGCACAGAGTCTTAGCCACTGGATCACTAGGGAAATCCTGGTTATTTGTTTTATATATGGTAGTGCATGTCTGTTAATCCTAAACTCCTAACTTATCCCTCCTTATTAGCAAAACAAAAATAGATTCACAGACATAGAAAACAAACTTATGGTTACCAGAGGGAAAGAGGGGCAGGGTATTGTCCTTCTCCAGTGATAAATAACCTCTGTTCCTGATCATAAGTTGGAGCACAGAGAACTCTTAGGGCAGTGAGACTATTCTGTATGGTATTGTAATGAGGATACATGTCATGATACATTTGTCCAAACGCATGGAATGTACTAGCCAAGAGTGAACCTTGATGTAAATGGTGGACTTTGGATGATATTAATGCATCAGTGTAGGTTCATCATAACAAAGGTACCACTCTGGTGTGAGATGTTCATGGTGGGGAGACTGAGTGTGTGTGAGAAGGTCCTGTATGCAAACTCTGTACTTTGTGCTCAATCTTGCAATGGATCTAAAACTGATCTAAAGATAAAAGTGTATTTTTAAAAAAGCATAGTTTTGCCTTTTTCAAAGTATCATATAGTTGGAATCATGCAGTATGTAGCCTTTTCAGATTGGCTTCTTTCACTTAGTGCAATGTGCGTTTACATTTCCTCCGTATCTTTTCATTCTTGATAGCGCATTTATTTTTAGTGATGAGTAAATATTTCATTATATGGATGTACCATAATTGATATATCCATTGACGTACTACTGAAGGAAACTTAGTTGTTTCTAAGTCTTGGCAATTATGAATGAAGCTTCCAAAGATACCTGTATGCAGGTTTTCATGTGGAAAGAGAGTAGTGTTAGTCACTTGGTCATGTCTGACTCTTTGTGACCCCATGGACTATAGCCCATCACGCTCCTCTGTTCATGGGATTCTCCAGGCAAGAATACTGGAGTGGGTTGCCGTTTCCTTCTCCATGAAATTTTATAAGAGATTTAAAATAAAATACTCATCTTTGTTGCAGCTGTTCCACAATTCCTATTGTTGTTGTTTAGTCACTAAATTGTATCCCCATGGACTGTAGCCCACCAGGGGATCTTTCCAACCCAGGGATTGAACTCCTGCATTGCAGGCAGATTCTTAACCATCTGAGCCACCAGGGAAGCCCATTTCATGTGGAGATCCTTTCAGTTTATTTGGGTAAATACCAAGAGATGTAACCTCTGGATTGAATGATAAGACTATTTAACTTCCTAAGAAATTGCCAACCTGCCTTCTGAAGTGCCTGCGCCAGTTTGCATACCACCAGCAATGAATGAGACTTCTCTGTGTTCCACATCCCCATCAGCATTTGATATTGTCAGTGTTTTGGAGTTGGGCCATTCTTATAGGTATGTAGTCGTACCTCACTGTCATTTTAATTTGAAATTAATTAATCATATGTGATGGTGAGCATCTTTACATATGCTTATTTGCTGTAAGTGTACCTTCTTTTGTGAGGTACTTATTCTGATTTGTTTTTTGCCCCCTTTTTGGCAAACAATTTGGTTGTTTTCTTTTTGTTGAGTTTGAAGAATGCTTTGTATATTTTAGATACAATTCTCTTGTCAGTTATGTTTTACAAATATTTTCTCCTAGTCTCCAGCTTATCTTTTTGTTCTCTTAATAATGCCATTCACAGACATTTTCTCTCATGTTATAGCATGGAAGTTTCATGTTGTGTTGTTGTGCTTAGTCATTCAGTCATGTCTGACTCATAGCAACCCCATGGACTGTCGCCCATCAGAAATTTCATAGTTTTGTGTTTTACATTTAAGTCTGAGATTATTTTGAGTTAATTTTTATTAGGGATATAAGGTCTGTGTCTAGATTCTTTTATTTATTTGCATGTATCTAGTTTACCTAACACTATTTGTTGAAAAGACTTTCCCTTTTTCATTGAATTGCCTTTACTACTCTTTGTCAAGAACAGTTGGACTGTATTTGTGTGTATTTATTTCTGAATTCTTTATTCTGTTCCATTGATTTATCTGCCTGTTCTTTCACCAGTACCATACTACGGTAACGATGTAGCCTGAGAGTAAATCTTGAAATTGGATAGTGGCAGTCCTTTGACTCTGTTCATTTTCTTCAATATTGTACTGGCTATTCTGGACCCCTTGCTTTCTGTATAAATGTTCACAAAACACCTCGGTAGGATTTTGATTGGGATTGTGTTGTATCTACACATCAGCTATAATCGAAAAGGATTAACATCTTAACAATATTTGTTGTTGTTGTTGAGTCACTCAGTCGTGTCCAACTCTGTGACCCCGTGGACTGCAGCATGCCAGACTTTCTCCCCTGTCCTTCATTGTCTCCCAAAGTTTGCTCAAACTCATGTCCATTGAATTGGTGATGCTCTTTAACCATCTCGTCCTCTGCCTCCCTCTTTTCCTCCTGCCTTCAATCTTTCCCAGCATCAGGGTCTTTTCCAGTGAGTTGGCTCTTTACATCAGGTGGCCAAAGTATTGGAGCTTCAGCTTCAGCATCAGTCGTTCCAATGAATATTCAGAACTGATTTCCTTTAGGATTGACTAGTTTGATCTCTTTGCTATCCAAGGGACTCTCACAGTCTTCTCCAGCACCACAATTCAAAAGCATTGATTCTCTGGCACAGAGCCTTCTTTTGGTCCAGAGCTCACATCTGTACATGACTGCTGGGAAAACCATAGCTTTGACTGTGTGGAACTTTGTTGGCAAAGTGATGTCTGCTTTTTAATATGCTGTCTAGCTTTGTCGTAGCTTTTCTTCCAAGGAGAGCATCTTCTACTATCATGGCCACAGTCACTGTCCACAGTGATTTTGGAGTCCAAGAAAATAAAATCTGTCACTGTTTCCATTTTTTCCCATCTATTTGCCATGAAGTGATGGAACTGGATGCCATGATCTTAGTTTTTTGAATGTTTTGAGTTTTAAGCCAGCTTTCTCACTCTACTCTTTAATCCTCATCAAGAGCCTCTTTTTAGTTCCTCTTCGCTTTCTGCCATTAGAGTGGTGTCATCTGTGTATCTGAGGTTATTGATATTTCTCCCAGCAATCTCGATTCCAGCTTATGCTTTATCCAGCCCAGCATTTCGCATGATGCACTCTGCATATAAGTTAAATAAGCAGGGTGATAATATGCAGCCTTGAAGTACTCCTTTCCCAATTTTGAACCAGTCCATTGTTCCATGTTCAGTTCTAATTGTTGTTTCTTGACTTAGATATAGGTTTCTCAGGAGGCAGATAAGGTGGTCTGGTATTCCCATCTCTTTAAAAATTTTCCACAATTTGTTGTGTCCACACAAAGGCTTTGGCATAGTCAATGGAGCAGAAGTAGACATTTTTCTGGAATTCCCTTGCTTTCTCTATGACCCATTGAATGTTGGCAATTTGATCTGTGGTTCCTCTGCCTTTTCTAAACCCAGCTTGTACACCTGGAATTTCTCAGTTCATGTACTGCCAAAGCCTAGCTTTTGAAGGATTTTGAGCATAACCTTGCTAGCATGTGTATTGAGTGTAATTGTACGGTAGTTTGAACATTCTTTGGCATTACCTTTCTTTGGGATTGGAATGAAAATTGACCTTTTCCAGTCCTGTGGCACTACTGAGTTTTCCAAATTTGCTGACATATTGCGTGCAGTACTAGAACAATGTCATCTCTTAGGATTTTGAATAGCTCAGCTGGAATTCTATCACCTCCATTTCATTTTCCCTTGGTATCTCCACAATTTTCTCCATTCTGTTGTTTTCCCTCTTTTCTTTGTATTGTGCACTTAAAAAGGCCTTCTCACCTCTCTTTGCTATTCTTTGGAACTCTGCATTTAGTTGGGTATATTTTTGCCTTTCTCCCTTACCTTTCACTTCTCTTCTTTTCTCAGCTATTTGTGAGGCTTCCTCAGAGAACCACTTTGCCTTCTTGAATTTCTTTTTCTTCGGGATGGTTTTGGTCACCACTTCTTGTACAGTATTACGAACTTCTATCCATAGTTATTCCTTCAAGTTAGATCTTCCTATACATGAACATGGAATACCTCTCCCTTTATTTAGTCTTCTTTTATTTCTTTCTTTAGTCTTCTTTTATTTCTTTCTTTGTGTGTGTGTGCTAAGTTGCTTCAGTCATGTCTCACTGTTTGCTACCTTATGGACTGTAGCGCACCAGGCAACTCTGTCCATGGGATTCTCCAGGCAAGAGTACTGGAGTGGGTTGCCATGCCCTGAACTAAGAGATCTTCCCAATGCAGGGACTGAACCTGGGTCTCTTATGTCTCCTGCATTGGCAGGTGAGCTCTTTAATTACCACTAGTGTCATCTGGGAAGCCCCTCTTACATTAAAGATGTGTAATTTTCCACTTATAAATCTTGTACATATTTTGTTAGATATATGTCTGAGTACTGTATTTCATTTTTTGATACTAATGCATTTCATTTATGGTGCTATTTTAAATTCTAATTTCAATAGTTTATCACTTGTATATAAGAAAGCAATTGATTTTTTGTATATTAATATTGTATCTTGAACCTTGCTCTAATTGCTTTTCAGTTTCAGGCATTTTTGTTTCTTTATTTAAAAATTTCCAAGAAAGAAATGACAGGAATAGATGGTTTCATTATAAGACTCTACCAAGTGTTTAAAGAACAAACATTCTACATAAATCTTTCCAAATATAGAAGCAGAGGGAACACATTCCAACTCATTTTATGAAGCCAATATTACCCTAATAGCAAAAGCAGACTAAGACAATACAAAAATGGGAAATTGCAGACTCATATCCCTTTTTAATATAGATACAAAAATTCTTAACAAAGTATTAGCAAATAGAATTCAGCAGTATATAAAAAGGCAGCTGTAAATTATGACCAAATAGTGGTTCAGTATTCAAAATGCAATGTAATGCCCAATATGGGCTTCCCTTGTGGCTCAGCTGGTAAAGAATCTGCCTGCAGTGTGGGAGACCTGGGTCTGATCCCTGGGTTGGGAAGATTCCCCTGGAGAAGGGAAAGGCTACCCACTCCAGTATTCTGGCCTGGAGAATTCCATGGACTGTATAGTCCATGGTGTCGAAAAGAGTCGGACATGACTGAGTGACTTTCACTTTCAATGCCCAATATAAACAGGCTGAGAGAAAAAAATGATCATATTAATTGATGCAGAAAAGCATTTGACACTATACAGCACACATTTGTGATTTTAAAACTCTCAGAAAACAAAGAGTAGAGAACATTCTCTGCTGGGTAAAGACCATTTACAAAACCATACAACTAATACCATATGCAATACTTAATTGAAACCCTGGATACTGTCCCTCAAAGGAAATTAACCTATAATTCCTCCTGTATTTCACCACTCATTCAGCACAGTAATGAAGTTCTAGCCAGTGTAATGGAAGGAAGTAAAAATTATACACATCTAAAAGGAAGAACTGAAAATTTCCCTATTTGCAGATGCTATGCTTATCTATGTAAAAAAATCCCAAGAAATGTACCCCTCAAATAATAGAATAAATGCATCCTTCAAACCCACAAGAAGATTAGCATGCAAAAATCAATTGTATTTCTTTATAATATTAGTAAACACATGGATGCCAATGTTGAAAATACAATATCATTTACTATACTGAAAAACTTAAGTGTATATTTAACAAAACATGTACAGGACTTGTATGCGGAAAACTACAAAACACCAATAATAGATTCTAGAGAAGCTCTGCATAAATGGTGAGATACACCATACTCATGGATTGGAAGATTAATATGGTAAAGATACCAGTTCTCTCCAAATTGATGTATTGGTTAATGTCATTCCTATACAAATTTCAGGAGGTCTTTGTAATTAACAGATATTCTAAGATTTATGGAAAGATGACAGAACTAGGAGAGCTGAAACAATTTTGAGAAGAAGTAAATAAATTGGGAGGAATCAGTCTATCCCGTGTCAAGACATTATACAGCTAAAGTAGTCAAGACCCTGGGGTATTGGTGGTAGACACACAGATCAGTGGAACAGAAGAAGAGAACCTAGAAATAGACCCACACAGATATACTAAACTGATTTTTTACAAAGGTGCTAAGGAGTTTAATGGAGGGAGGATAGCCTTTTCAGTGAAAGTTCTAGAGGAACTAGACATCTGCCAGGGAAAAAATATGCACCTGGACCTAAACTTTATGTGTATATGAAAGAAAGAAAGTGAAAGTCTCTCAGTCGTGTTCAACTCTTTGTGACACCATGGACTGTATACAGTCCATGGAATTCTCCAGGCCAGAATACTGGAGTGGGTAGCTGTTCCCTTTTCCAGGGGTCCCAACCCAGGAAGTGAACCCAGGTCTCCTGCATTGTAGATGGATTCTTTACCAGCTGAGCCACCAGGGAAGCCTGTATATGCATACATATACATACATACATATATAGATAGATAGATAGATATCAAAATACCTCATCTATAAATGTAAACTATATTTTTTAAAAATATAAGGTATAAAACTAAATTTTTAAGAAAAAATTATAAGAGAAAATCTTCAGGATTTAGAGCTTGGCAAAGAGCATCTGAATGCAGAGTTTCAAAGAATAGCAAGGAGAGATAAGAAAGCCTTCCTCAGCGATCAATGCAAAGAAATAGAGGGAAACAACAGAATAAGAAAAACAAGAGATCTTTTCAAGAAAATTAGAGATATCAAGGGAACATTTCATGCAAAGTTGGGCTCGATAAGGACAGAAATGGTATGGACCTAACAGAAGCAGAAGATATTAAGAAGAGATGGCAAGAATACACAGAAGAACTGTACAAAAAAGATCCTCACGATGAAGATAATCACGATGGCATGATCACTCACCTGGAGCCAGACATCTTGGAATGTGAAGTCAAGTGGGCCTTAGAGAGCATCACTGCGAACAAAGCTAGTGGAGGTGATGGAATTCCAATTGCGCTATTTCAAATCCTGAAAGATGATGCTGTGAAAGTGCTGCACTCAATATGCCAGCAAATTTGGAAAACTTAGCAGTGGCCACAGGACTGGAAAAGGTCAGTCTTCATTCCAGTCCCAAAGAAAGGCAATGCCAAAGAATGCTCAAACTACCGCACAGTTGCACTCATCTCACAATGCTAGTAAAGTCATGCTCAAAATTCTCCAAGCCAGGCTTCAGCAATACGTGAACCATGAACTTCCAGATAAGTTCAAGCTGGTTTTAGAAAAGGCAGAGGAACCGGAGATCAAATTGCCAACATCCGCTGGATCATGGAGAAAGCAAGAGAGTTCCAGAAAAACATCTATTTCTGCTTCATTGACTATGCCAAAGCCTTTGACTGTGTGGATCACAAGAAACTGTGGAAAATTCTGAAAGAGATGGGAATCCCAGACCACCTGACCTGCCTCTTGAGAAACCTGTATGCAGGTCAGGAAGCAACAGTTAGAACTGAACATGGAACAACAGACTGGTTCCAAATAGGAAAAGGAGTACGTCAAGGTTGTATATTGTCACCTTGCTTATTTAACTTATATGCAGAGTACATCATGAGGAACGCTGGGCTGGAAGAAGCACAAGCTGGAATCAAGATTGCTGGGAGAAATATCAATAACCTCAGATAAGCAGATGACACTACCCTTATGGCAGAAAGTGAAGAGGAACTCAAAAGCCTCTTGATGAAAGTGAAAGAGGATAGTGAAAAGGTTGGCTTGAAGCTCAACATTCAGAAAACAAAGATCATGGCATCTGGTCCCATCACTTCATGGGAAATAGATGGGGAAACAGTGGAAGCAGTGTCAGATTTTACTTTTTTGGGCTCCAAAATCACTGCGGATGCTGATTGCAGCCAGGAAATTAAAAGACGCTTACTCCTTGGAAGGAAAGTTATGAGCAACCTAAATAGCATATTAAAAAGCAGAGACATTACTTTGCCAACCAAGGTCCGTCTAGTCAAGGCTATGGTTTTTCCAGTGGTCATGTATGGATGTGAGAGTTGGACTGTGAAGAAAGCTGATCGCTGAAGAATTGATGCTTTTGAACTGTGGTGTTGGAGAAGACTCTTGGTAGTCCCTTGGACTGCAAGGAGATCCAACCAATCCATTCTAAAGGAGACCAGTCCTGGGTGTTCATTGGAAGGACTGATGCTAAAGTTGAAACTCCAATACTTTGGCCACCTCATGTGAAGAGTTGACTCACTGGAAAAGAATCATGCTGGGAGGGATTGGGGGCAGGAGGAGAAGGGGGCGACAGAGGATGAGATGGCTGGATGGCATCACCGACTCAATGGACATGAGTTTGAGTGAACTCCGGGAGTTGGTGATGGACAGGGAGGCCTGGCGTGCTATGATTCATGGGGTCGCAAAGCGTCGGACACGACTGAGCAACTAAACTGAACTGATATGAGTTCATTTACATGACTTTCTTGACAGCAACATTATAGGAATGGAGAATATACAGTGGATTAGCACCTGCCCCAGGTGAAGGACTGGGCGTGGAAGATGCAGTAAGTGATATGTTTATTAAAGAGCCATGGAAGCAGCCCTGCAGTGATGGAGAGGTTCTGAGCCTTAACTGGATTGATGTCGGTTTACTGGGTGTGATGTTTTACTGTTTGGGGAAACCGTGTAAAGGGTACATTGTTTCTCCATATTATTATTATTATTTTGGAGGATGGTTGACAGGGTCTCAGTATTTATTAGCTCAGTGTTTATTTTTTTGATTAAAGTATAGTTGGTTTACAATGTTGTGTTAGTTTCTGATGTACAGCAAGGTTACTTATATACATACTCTTTTTCATATTTTTGATTTATTACAGGATATTGAATATAGTTCTCTGTGCATTACAGTACACAAGGCTGTGATCCATGTGATCAGTTTGGTTAGTTTTCTGTGATTGTGGTTTTCATTCTGTCTCCCCTCTGATGGATGAGGATCATCAGGTGCTTGTGGAAGCTTCCAGATGGGAGGGACTAGCTGTGGGGTAAACTGGATCTTGCTCTGATGGGCGGGGCCATGCTCAGTAAATCTTTAGTCTGATTTTCTGATGATGGGTGGGGCTGTGTTCCTTCCCTGTAGTTTGGCCTGAGGTCAAACTATAGTAGGGGTAATGGCAACCTCCTTCAAAAGGACTTATGCCAGCACACTGAGTCTCCTCAGACTGTTGTATTCAGTGCCCCTGACTCTTGACCCACACCTCCACCGGAGACTTCTGGAAACTCTGAGGCAGGCCTGCCTCAGTCTCTTGTAGGGTCACTGCCCCTTTCTCCTGGGTCCTGGTGCGCACAAGGTTTTGTTTGTGCCATCCAAGAGTCATTTCCCCAGTACTATGGAAGTTCTGTAATCAAATCCCACTTGTCTTCAAAGTCAAATTCCCTGGGGGTTCTCATCCCTTTGCCAGATCTCCAGGTTGGGAAGTCTATTGTGGGTCCTAGAACTTTTGCAAAAGTGCAAGAACTTCTTCGGTATAATTGTTCTTCAGTTTGTGGGTCATTTGCTTGGCAGCTCTATAGTGACACTAATGGCGACCCCTCCAAGAGAACTTAAGCCACATGCTGCACCTCCCAGGTCTTCTCCAGCCAGAGCCCCTGTCCCCATGGCAGGCAACTGCTGACCCATGCCTCAAACACTCAAAGGCAGTTCTGGCTCAGTCTCTTATGGGTGTCACTGCTCATTTCCCTGGGTCCTGGTGTGCACAAGGGTTTTATTTGTGCACCCATACCCTCTCAGTGTCTCTGGCAGGTATGAGGTTTGATTCGAAACACGATTTTGCCCCTCCTGCTGTCTTGTTGGGGCTTCTCCTTTACCTTTAGATGAGGGATATCTTTTTTTGGTGGGATGCAACATTCTCCTGTTGTTCAGCAGGTAGTTGCGATTTTGGTGTTCTAGCAGAAGATGAGTGCACGTCCTTCTACTCTGACATCTTGCCTACAGTAGGACCTTGTTGTTTATCTATTTTATATGTAATTGTTTGCATCTGCTGGTCCCAAAGTCCTGATTTATGCTTCTCCTACCCCACTTCCTCATTGGTAATCATAAGTTTGTTTTCTATTTCTGAGTCTGTTTGAAATGAAACAAATGAAAGAGGTTCATTTGTGTCTTTTCTTTTTTTTCAGATTTCACATATAAGCGATATCATATGATATTTGTTTTTCTCTGTCTGGCTTACTTAGTGTGATCATCTCTAGGTCCATCCATGTTGTTGCAGATGGCATTATTTCAGTCTTTCTATGGCTGAGTAGTATTCCATGGCATAGGTGTCACACCTTCTTTGTCCATTCCTGTCAGTGGACACCTAGTTTGTCTCCACGTCTTGGCTACTGTGAATAGTGCTGCAGTGAACACTGGGGCACGGGTATCTTTTCACACTGCTTTTCTCCTTTCTTCTTTGTTGTGCTGCAGCAACATTCAGGGAGGAGGAGTATTTTTAAGGCTGAAGACAGCAAGTGGATATTGCTGGAGCTGTTTAATAGGCAGCTGGGGAGAGAGAACCTGCCCAGCCTGGACTCTGTTGCTTCAAGTCTGAAAGGACCCCCCGCCCCTGACCTTTGCCAGAACTAAAGCTTTCCTTATGTAGTTGAGGACCTGGCATCCATTCGTCAGCCCAGCGACCACTGAGACAGGGAGAAGATGCTGCCCCTGAAAGAGGCACCTACTCAGAAACCAGATGACAGGGCTGGGCACGTGAATGTACGTCCTGCACCTCGGGAAGTAACAAAGACTTTTCCTCAGGAAGACCTTTTTGAGTTATAGTTTTGTCCAGATGTACACCCAAGAGGCTGGATCATACAGTAACTCTGCTTTTAGTCCTTTAAGAAACCTCCATACTGTTCTCCATAGTGGCTGTACCCATTTACATCCCCACCATCTCTCTATATTATTCTTAAAGCTGCAACTGAACCTGGGATCATTAATATCTAAAGTTAAAAAGTTTAATTTTTAAAAAGCAAGTAAAATGCTATAATTAGTAGGGTTCAACCACGTTCGTCGTGAGGCTTCAGCAGCTGACAATAGGAATTCTCCCTGAGAGTTCCAGAGGTGAGCAGAGGTAGGACCCAGTGTGTGAGTTAGTTACCTGGTGCCTGCTCCAGACAGGTGTGGGGAACCTTGAAAAGTGGGATTTCAAGTCAGCAGGAGGGTCACTGGCCTGGCGTTGTACCCGGTTCTGACTCTAGTATGCTGACGACTGTGGAATGCAGCAGCAAGTGGCAGAAGATGACACTGTCTCACTCAGACAGGTATCACCTAACCCAGCAGGAAGCAGCAGGTGGGCAGCTGCAGGGCAGGGCAGTGGCTCTCAGTTGACTTTTCTGAAATTCCCTAAGTCAGTCCAGTAACCCAAGGCAGCACTGCCCAATATCATGTGTGCAGAGTAGAAAAGGGAACCCCAGAAGAGGGTCTTCTCTGGTTGTGAAGGAAAATGATCGCACAGTTTCCTAGTGGATTTGTTTCACTGCCAAAACTGCTTGTCACGTGCCCACCTCTACTACGGATGACCAGCACCCACAGTCATGATTCATTCCTCTGGTTCCTGGACCCATCACCACCCACAATAACTGGAGCTCTAGTAGCAAGGAATGGTGACCCAACTGTGGGGTAGGCCAGCAGCAGGCTGCCATGGGGAACCAGTTGGCCCCTGCCCCGTGGAATATTCTGGCTCTGGTGGTCTAGGAGAGGCTCTCCATGGGGTGAGGGGGAGTCCTGGGCCTTGTGGGCAGTCCCAACCCCAGCCCTTTATCCATCTGGCCACTTAGAGCATTCACTGAGACCAGGCCATCCTTGGCCCTGCATCTGGCTGGATATTTGTCCACAGCCTGCATCTCTCAGCTGAGGAAACATACTCTCCAGCTCCTCAGAATGACAGTGCAGCAACAAGGGGCCTGTGAGGTGACCCGAGGACCAGGAGACAGATGAGCATCTGCAAGATGAGCAGAATGAGGCGGGCGTGAGCTGACTGCTGGCAAGTCTGCCCTCTCTCTCCATCCTTCATCTGTCCCCCGAGGAGCTAGAAGGCAGCCAGGTTCACCCCGTGCCTGTGCAGTTTAATGTAAATGCCCGTTAGATTTCTCCTGCAATCCAGGGCCCATGTCTGGTTGGCTATCTCGGTCAGCTTTAGGATATTGGCTTGAAACAGGGTCATAAATTCTATTTTCATTTTGTTTCTGTGGCATTTATACTGTAATGTGCCCCCGTGGACTTGCTGGGCCTGATGGTCAGGTCACAGAGAGGGGTCCTCCACTGTATGGGGGATCTGCAGCCTCAGAGAGAGCCCTTCCCATGTAGTGTCGCCTAGTAGGGGGTCTCACCTGGTGTGTGGGCTGGGGTGGCCCCATGCAGGTGCTGCGTGATCCTCCTTGGAGGTGGAGTGGACCCAAGATGGAGCTGCGGACCCCACCCTGTGACCCACATCCAGCCAATCAGAGGGCTCAGTCCTGTGTACAAGTTGGGGCCGAGTCCGGGCCTTGGCAGGAGCCTGGGGGCTGCAAGCTGCCCACCCCTGGTTCACTTGTGCCCAAAGCCAGACTTCCCGAAGAACCCCTGTTACACAGGCCAGTGAGTGCCCACCTAGGTGCCCCTCCTCTAATCTTATCAGGTATTTGAAGTTGGTATTGTCTCTTGCAAAGGCAGAGGCATTACTTTGCTGACAAAGGTCTGTCTAGTCAAAGCTATGGTTTTTCCAGTAGTCATGTACGGATGTGAGAACTGGACTGTAAAAAAAGACTGAGTGCCAAAAAGTTGATGCTTTTGAACTGTGGTATTGGAGAAGACTCTTGAGAGTCCCTTGGATAGCAAGGAAATCAAACCAGTCAATCCTAAAAGAAATCAAACTTGAATTTTCATTGGAAGGACTGATGCTGACACTGAAACTCCAATACTTTGTCTGCCTGATTAAAGAGCTGACTCATTAGAAAAGACCTTGATGCTGGGAAAGATTGAAGGAAGGAGAACTGGATGGTAGAGAATGAGATGGTTAGATGGCATCACGAACTCAATGAACATGAGTTTGAGCAAACTCCAGGAGATAGTGAAGGTCAGGGAATCTTGGCGTGCTACAGTCCATGGGGTCTCAAAGAGTCAGACACAGCTGAGCAATGAACAGCAACAACTTGCTGTCATATTAAGGGGAAGATACATATTTATCTTGGTATATTTCTTAAAAACCCTGACACCCAGCCTTATTGAGGATCAAAATCCTCAATAAGCTAACAATATAAGGAAACTTTCTCAACCTAAAAAAAACAAGCCACCCCAATTGTCACAGGTATTCCCCACAATAATGCAAGATGTTAAAAACAGGGAAGTTAGTGGGAGGTGAGGCTCTGTGGGAACTCTCTGAAGTTCCACTCAATTTTTTTCCTGAAAACATAAATCCACTTAAAAATCTTAAAACATATAAAATAAAAAAACAACCCACAGCAAACATATTTAATGGTGAAACTCTGTAAGCACTGTGATTAAAATAAGAATGAAAAATGTAAATGCTATCAATAAGTTCTAGTTGCTCAGCTATGTCCGACTCTGCGACCCCATGAACTATAGCCTGCCAAGCTCTTCTGTCCATGGGATTCTCCACACAAGAATACTGCAGTGGGTTGTTATGCCCTCCTCTGGGGGATCTTCCTGATCCAGGGATGAATCTGTGTCTCCTGCATTGCCGGCAGGTTTTTTACCATCTGAGCAACCAGGGAAGCCCTAAATGCTACCAATACCTTGCATTACTGCTGTCTCTAGCAAACATCATCCGTTTCTGGATCCTTTTGTCTGTGACTTGAGGCACTTTGCTCACTCCCAGTTCTGCTTCCCAGGCTCTGTCAGCTCATCTCCCCTCATCCCCCGCCTTACACTGTTGAGATGGATGAAGACTATCATTGCTTTTTTGTGGATGGATTCTCAGAGGTGGAAAACAACAGACAACAGAACAACTAAGCCCAGTCAAGTGCCAGAGTTACACTTCCTTCTTTATGAGTCCATGGTCAGCATCCTCAGGTCCCTGAAAGGAAAATTTCACATGGACTGTGTTTCCTGCTCCCAGCTACTTGAAACTGTGACAGAATGTTTGGTCTATTTCATATTCAGGTCACATCTTTTATGTCCAGTTCGATTTTCTTTTGGAGAGAAGACACATCTGGTCTTACTCTACAAACGCTTGCAGCTTCTGGCTCCCTACACCTCCGTGTGACTCAAGTGTGTGTCATCCTTGCTCTTGAGTCCTGCCTGAATCCTCTACTCGTCTGAATCAGGTGCTTTAGTCTTCTGTGGAGCGCCTGGGTACCCCGCTGCCTGTGTCTCACACACTCTGTCCTTGACATGGCTCCAGGGTCTGGGCATGCAGTGCTCAGACGCCTGTTCTTCTGGGCCCTCGCTCCCAGAGCCTCTGACCTGCCCCAGCCTAGAGCTCTCTGCTCAGGTGTGGTTCTGCGACTCTCCTGACTGCAGTTCTGGGTTTGGACCCATTGTTTCCTGGAGTCTCTGTTTTCCCTTTTCTTGGTTCCTTCTCTTATTTTGCTGCAGGATTCTCTGTTTCCTAAGAAGATATGCATAAGAGGTTAACTTTCTGAATTCATGGGTATCCAGAAATTTTTTTGGTGCACCTCCTGCTGGAGGTCTCTGTAGCTGAGCCTTTAGCCAGAAGTCTTTTCCCTGGGGGTCAGGAGGCTCTGCCCTGTGGTGCCCAGCATCCTGCAGGTTGCTGGTCTGCTGCTTGTCAGGCTGTCATTCCACTGAAAACCATCTCTCTCTTTGGCCTCTGGAAATTTTCGGGGATTTTCTCTTGATTCTGGCTATTCTGGAAATTCATCAAGCATGGTTAGATATGGATCTTCGTATCATTCAGGATGCTTTCAGCTGCAGTAGAGCTTCCAACATGTGACAACATGAAGGTAAGGAGCTTGGTGGCTTGTCCAATGAGTCCCAGAGCAGGGCCGTTCCAGAGTAGGCTCACTGGGGCCCCAGCTTCTCCCAGTCTTCTCTCTCTGCTGACCTCGACATGACACAGGGCAGCAGGGACCCCAGGCCTCCCCTTGCCCTGTAGTGTTTAGAGTGGGAGGGAACACTCTTGTCCTTGTGTCTTATTTTAGGAACTAAGAAATCTGTCACGGACTTCCTCCTGGGAGACTTTCTCTGTGTTTCCTTGGCTCAAACCAGATCACAGGCCTCTCCCAGTCCCTGTGACGAGAATTACCAGGATTGCACCAGACTGGTATAGAGCCAGTCTCTGGGTCTGCCCAGAGGAACATGAAGATAAAAAAAAGAAAAAGGAATCATGATTCGGTTATAAAGAAGAAAGAGGGAGGAATGGCTGTTGAGTAGTGGTCCAATCCTTTATTTTTCTATTTTTATTTCAGACTTTCAAGTACAAAAATTTAAAATTCTGACACTTGTCATCTAAGAAGCTTGCAAAGCAACTCAAAATGTTTTACTCAAGAATTTCTGTTGAGTTTTTATTTTTTATACAATATTTATACAAGTTTCTTCTTTACACAAACCATGTGATTCATGTAACATGGTTTTCCTGGGTGGGGAGAATGTATAGACAGACAGATAATAGAGAGCCAGACCAGTTCACTGGTAAGCAGATCACTGTCAATTCATGGCACCCTTATAAGAGAAGGGAGTGGCACTGCCCAGCGGGAAGAGTTTCTCTTCTCAGACTATGCAGAGACAAAGACCTGCCCATCTGCGCTGTGACCAGGACACTGGTCTCATGGTCTCACTGCTCACCTATATCTTCTCTTGTTCCGAAAGCTCCACCCAGCTCCTCCACCCCTTCCACCCAGGAGGGGACATTGAACTTGACCTCCATACAGCACATCTGCACCCACCACTGCCCTGGGGCAGAGAAAAGCCCTGCCGTGCACACATCCTTGAGGGTGAAGGGACACCCTTTTCCTTGTTGTTCAGTCACTAAGTTATGTCCAACTCTTTGTGACCCCGTGGACTGCAGCATGCCAGGCCTTCCCTGTCCCTCACCATTTCCCGGACTTTGCCGAAGCTCATGTTCATTGCATGTGTTACCTGTATACTAACAAAATGATTATGAAATTCTTTTGAGTATGTTCAGACCACCAGCTCCACTCTTGAACTGGTAACATCTTTCTTAGAGGCCCAGTCTGCTCTGATCTGGCCTCGTTACCTCCCCGCCACCCCTTCCAGTAGCTGCACAGCTGTTGTCCTGGGGCTTTAATATCATCCTTGGGGTTCCCGTCACCCCTCTCTTACGTTGAAGCCCCTGTTTTCTGAATCTCCAGAAATCTATGTTCTCAGTTTACATATTCATTTTTAATTGGAATATAGTTCATACACCATAAAATTCACCCATTTGAAGTATACAGTTCAGAGGTTGTATTATATTCACAGCACTGTGCTTGTCTGTCTAATTTAAGAAGATTTTCATCAACACTACAAAAAGCCCCAAGCCTGTCAGCAGTCTCTCCCTTTTTTTTCTCCCCTAGACCTGGGAACTGCTAACCTACTCTCTCTGTAGATTTGCCTATTCTGGGCCTTGCAAATAAACAGAGCCACACAATAGGTGGCCTTTTGCGTCTGGCTTCTTCCACTTAGTGTGTTTTTGAGGTTCCTCTATGCTGTATGGGTGTCAGTGTCTCATTCCTCACATACTGAGCTGAATGATACCTACTGAATAGATGTAATACATCCATTTAATCTGTCATCAGTGGAAAAGTGTGAGTCGCTGAGTTGTGTCTGACTCTTTGTGACCCCATGGACTATAGCTAGCCAGGCTCCACTGTCCACAGGATTCTCCAGGCAAGAATACTGGAATGGGTTGCCATGCCCTTCTTCAGGGGGTCTTCCTGACCCATGGATTGAACCTGGGTCTCCTGCATTGCAGATAGATTCTTTACTGTCTGAGCCACCAGGTAACCCCCCATCAGTGGATAGGCATGGGGTTGTTCCAGTTTTTTGAGTGTTATGAATAACATTGCTAGGAGGTTTGTGTACAGGTTTTTGCGTGGCTGTGTGTTTTTTATTCTTTTGGGCAAGTGTAAGTATATCACCCCAAAGTGTACTCGAGCTGTAAGGAAGCGTAAATACTCACTCAGTCATTCTGATAAGGTGCATCCTTTAGCAGCTCCCTGAGGTAGGATGCCTGGTCGCACACCACTGGACCTTGAATGTTTCCAGATATCTTATTTCACCCTCACCCTCACCCTGGGCTGATAGTCTGAGTACAGACTTGTCAGGTGGACGCTGATACCTCAGAATCATGAAGGCATTTTCTCCTCTGCCTTCTGGCTCCCAGTGCTGCCACTGAGAAGTCCAATGTCGTGTTTATTCCAGATTCCTTTTTTTTTTTTTTACAATATTTTTAAAATATTTATTTGTATGTATTTCTTTTGTTTGGCTGCACTGGGCTCAGTTGTGGCACACAGGAACTTCTGTCTTAGTTGCAGCATGCAGATTCTAGTTCCCTGACCAGGGATCAAACCTGGGCCCCTGCATTGGGAGCGCATAGTCTTAGCCACTGGACTACCACAGAAGGCCCCAAGATTCTTTTTATATGACTTTTGTTTCATCTTTGAAAGTTTATAGAAACTTTGCTTTTCCCCTAGTATTCTGATATTTCCCTGTGATGTCCCTCATGTAGGATTTTTCCCATTTATTATAGTGGAGATGAAGTGGAACCTTTTCATCTGGAAAGAAAGTGAAAGTGAAGTCGCTTAGTCATGTCTGACTCTTTGTGATCCCATGGACTGTAGCCTACCAGGCTCCTCAGTCCGTGGAATATTCCAGGGAAGAGTAATGGAGTGGGTTGCCATTTCCTTCTCTTCTTTCTCATTTCCGTTTCCTTTCTCATTTCCATTTCCTTCTCTTCTTTTCATCTGGAAACTCATCTTTTAAGTCTGGGAAATTTTTCTGTACTGTGTCTTTGGCAATTTCCTTCTCTTTCTCCTCTTTGCACTTTTTGCTTAATGTGTTAACTACTAAGATTGTGTACTTCTTGCATTGGTGCTCTGTGTCAGGTAACTGTGCAGTAAACCACCCCTAAATGGAGTGACTTGAAGCAGCCACCACTTGTTTAGCTGGAGACTCTGGATGTCAGCAGTCAGGTGTGGGCCTGGTCAGGCTCATTCACATATCCGTGGTCTGCTGCTGGGCTGCGGATGGCTGACTGGTGTCAGATGGTCTCAGCTAGGACAGCCCCTCCCTCTCCACAATTTCCCTGACCTTCCAGTTGGTAAATGTGGGGTCAGTTCTCATGGGGGCCACATGTGTGTTCCCATGGCAGGAGTCCAGGGAGACACGCAGGAGTGTTCCAGGTTCGGAGCCTTGGCTTGTATGTCGCCTCCTGCACATTCTGTTGACTGAAGCAAACCCCCAGGCCAGCCTGGTTCAAGAGAAGGGGAGGAGACGCTGCCTTCTCTTGCAGGACCTGCAGAGTCACATCCACAAAGGGCGTGCGCTTCTCCCTGAGTTCATACATGGAAACCCTAATCCCCTAATCTCCAAAGTAATGGTGTTTAAAAATGGAACTTTGAGGAGGAGATTAGGTCGTGAGGGTGGAGGTCTCATGGAGGGATCAGGGCCCTTATTAAAGGAGACAGGAGGAATCTTGATTCAGCGCCATCACTGCCACATGAGGATACAAGAAGACTTCGGTCTAGGACCCTGGAAGCAGCACTCCCTAGACTCCAGATCTGCTGGGCCCTTGGTGCTGGGCGTCCAGCCTTTGTAACTGCGGAAAGCAGGCGTTAGTCACCGGCGGCCTGGTCTCAGCATCATGACTATGGCGGCCACGCTGACCGGCCGGCGGGGGTGCAGGAAAGGAGGGCTCTTGGCCATCTTTGAGATCAGTCCCATGTTTCCGTGAGCCACTTCTCTACTTTAATATCTTCATCTTTTATTTGACTCCTCAAGCCTCTTGTTCTTAATTTCTACTACTGTATTTGTAATTTCCAAGAGTTTTTTTTTTTTTCCTCATTTTTTAATCATTAAAAAAAAGCCATAGTGTGATGATTCGGGCCTAAAACAGACCCATCCCTGTGTCATTTGGAAGGAACGCACCCTACTGGTACTTGGATGTCCAGCCCAGCCTCCAGACTGTGAGAAAATCCACTTCTGCTGTTGAAGCCACCCTGCGTGGAGTATTTTGTTCTGGCAGCAACCCCCCCCCATTACCTGAGGCACGCAGTGGCCTGCCTCCTTCAGGACTGTCGGGCAGCCTCTCTGCACTTCTCTGCTGAGCACCGCCATCCCCCTCCAAGGACTAGTCTACACCCATTCCATCAGCGGGAGGCCTAGGCACAGGGAGAACCCAAGTCCCTGGGATGCTGCACACCCGCTTCTGCCCCTCCACCCCCATCCAAGGTCGTCACCCTCCTGTCCTTCTCCTGGCTCCTCTCTGTGTGCTTTAAATTGGTCAGCACCAGAAGGATTTGAGAAACGCTGCTGTCAGTGAGCCTTTCTGCTCTGAGTTGGCTGTGCTGCCCCACTGCAGGGAGCCTGCAGCCCCGGCCCTCTCGCCCTGACCTCCCCTACTCCCTCCACCTCCCCAACCCTCCCCCGCTCCCACCAACACCCACCCCGCTCCTGCTCTGCCCAGTCTTGTTTCTCTGCCACGGCTGCTTTCCTCCCATTCTTCTGTCTTCAGACAGCAAATCTTGCTGCTGCTGTTCTGTGTTGTTACTAACCCCAGGCTCCCTCTGCCTTCTGAAGCAGCATTGACCCAGCAGAGGCCTAGGGAATGTTTGCTGGTGACCTGTGATGGCTCCCCCAATGCCCCCACTCTCCTGTCCAACACGCTGCACTTTCTCTATCTGCTGGGGGGAGGGGGGTGTCCAGTCCCAGGGGAAGTCCCTCCATTCTCTGGGCCAAGGACCAGTGAATCCCATCCTCTCGTGAGGGAGAAGTGGTCCTACCGTGCTGCTGGCATCCAGTTGAGGAGGGCTTCCCAGGCAAAGCCTTTAGTCTCTGCAACCCTGGGTCTTTCTGACAAAGAGGAAAGAGTGGTGGTGGCTTTCATTCAGCTGTGAGATCCACTGCTGTTAAGGTATCCCATCCCATGGCCCCACCTCAGGCTGTCGAACTTGGTGTGATTTCTGACACAGCCAAGAGCTTCCATCTCCCAGATGCTGACGTTGTTACTGTTCTCCGGGTGGAGAGAAGGAAGAAGAATCCTTCCCCACGACTTCATTTCCTGCTTGGTTGACTCTGTGAAGTACTGTCTGTCTCCAGAAGACTGCTCTTCTCGTTTCCCAATTGTTGACCCACAACAAAGTCCTGTTTCTTTTATTCCTTTTTCTCTGAGGAAGGCTTTTAGCTCTCTTACAAGTGAATTTCCAGTGGTGTTTATACCAGAAATGGTCACTCTTCGTGGCTGGTGGTTGACCTCCTTATACTGAAGTTCCTAGAAGTGGCTGGCAGCTGCCCAGAGGCAGGCTTCTCCTTTCTGTCTGCACCGCTTCCCAGAGGCTGCACGGTGAGGCAGGGGTCACTTCAGTCTGCCCCTCCATTTCAGCAGCCGCTTTACTGCCATGAAAAAGGGCTCGATTTATGACAGTAGCTGTAGACCGTCCCTCTGCTTTGTGAGAGAAGGGGACAGGGAGAAGGAAAGAGATCTTGGAATGAGTGTCTTTGGGAGAAGCAAAACTTCTTTTGGCAGAAACTTCCTGAGTCCATTAGACACATTAGTCCAATCCGTGTGGAGGCTGCTTGAAATATCAGTGAGGGCACTGCGGGCAGTAGGCCACGGTATGTGGGGAGGGTGTTGAGGGGGAATGGGAAGCCATGCTTCCCCTGTGAATGGTAGCTCCCTGTAGAGAAGGAATCACAAACAAGGATTTAGCCAAGTACATCTCTCATGGTGCTGTTCTTCCAACTTCTTATAATGCTGGCATGGTCATAAATAAAAAATATGTGGCGTGGCCCTGTCCTCCTTTTTTTTTCTATTGTTTCTGGCCCAGTTACAAGGTCTGAAATCTTTGCCTCCAGAGATACTGTGCTGGGAGGAGAGACCAGACCAGTGTTCAGGGATGTGGCTTTTGGTTCCCACCCTGTAACTCAAGTGTCTGCTGAGTGACACTCTGACCTCATGTCCTCAGCACTTAAGGAGGAATTAGAGCCAACAGCCATTCAATGGAGATGAGCATTAACGTGAACTAAATTATTAATGTAAATTATTAATGGTGTAAATTAAGTTATTAATGGTGATCTTCAGCGTGGCCACTTAGAAAGTAGCTCAAAGTATGTAGTAAATAACACAAAAATTAAAATGGCACATTATAAGACTTATATTTAACACAAAAGAAGGCCGTAACACTTCCCAGGTGGTTCAGGCATAAAGAATCCTTCTTCACCTAGCAGGAGACACAGGTTCAATCCCTGGGTCGGGAGGATACCCTGGAGAAGGAAATGGCAATCCACTCCAGTATTCTTGCCTGGAAAATCCCATGGGCAGAGGAGCCTAGTGGGCTACAGTCCATGGGGATACAGTTTAGCAACTAAACAACAATAACACCAGGAACTGTGGAACAGCTGCAACAAAGATGAGTATTTTATTTTAAATCTAAGATAAAATTTCAACTGTACAGTATTCCCCACAAGTCAACTAACTTATAAGATGCACACATTTCCCATTCCATAAAAATGAAATTTCATGTCTTGATGTCTCATTCTTGAGGGTACTGTCAGAACTGCCTGAAAATGGAGACAGCTATTAGTTGGATAAAAGAGAGTTTTTAAAATCCATTTCAAAGTTGTATTTTTTTTTAAACAGACAATTTAGATGATCAGTTTGGCTATTATATTGATTAAGACTATTTTGCATGCAAGTGACAGACACCCAGGTGAAACTTTCCACAGAAGGAATGTATTGTCATTTGCATAAACTGAATTTATTGTCATGTGTATAAATTATGATTCTTAGTTGCAGACTACAGAATCCACTCCAGTTTGTTTCAGAGAAAGGAGTTTATTACAGCATATTATGTGGTTTATAGAATTTCTGGCCAGGTCAAGAGCACATGCTTAGATCCTGCAGCCAGAGAGATTCCTGTCCAGACCCCAGGACTCATCTTCTGAAAACCCCACAGTGACACCTGCCCCTGCCCATGGCTTAGGGCTGGGACAACGGATGCTGCCTCTCAGCTCCCTCTTGGCTGCTCAGGTGGGAGAGTTAAGCACCAGGTCCACCTTGCCTGGGGAAGGTCTGAGCTCCATCCTATGGTCTTGCTTCCACCTCCCAGTGTCCTGCGGTGTGTGGCAGTGGGCCACACCTGGTGTGGGCCTCAGTCACAGGTGAAGACCTTGCTACAGGGTTTCTGGGAAACATAGACTTTAGCTTCCCATTATTACTGGACTGGAGTAGGTGCCAGTCTTTAGGCATTCCTGGGCAGGAGAGAGCTGGCCTTGGGAAAAGGGCTGGGCGCTGGGCACTGGAGAAGTGACACAATTCCATCTTCATGTTTCCTCTGCCTCTCTGCCCAGCTGCTACCTGCAGGTGACACAGCCTCCAGAAGGTTCAAAATTGTCCTCAGAGTTCGGGTCCAGAGGGGTCTGAGTCCTACTTCCAGCCTCCTCAGGAAAGGGACGGGTGGACCCAGGCAGAGGCAACCATACACTGCCAACAGGAGCAGAGCCACAGTGCATCAAACAGCCATTCACTTGAAAGTAAGGGAAATAATTTTCAGAGAAAGAGTAGCAGAGGGGAGAAGTGGGTGCCTGGGTGAGCTGACTATCAAGAAGGCAAAAGTTGTCACTGAAGCTGCCTCCTCCCTATTGACTGGGCCTAGCTCTGGCTTCCTACCCAGTGGGGGTGGGGCTTTCTCGGACTGTTGCATGTTCACTGTTTTTCTGTATCAGAGCTGCTGGAAGTAAAGCAGGTGGTGAGAGCACGTCAGTGGAGCAGGGCGAGCTGACACTTAGCTCTACTGTCACCTAAACTAGTAGCCTTGGGTAACCCCTGCAGCCCTCTCTGTATCCCCCTGTGTTCAAGATGAGCTGGCAATCAAGGCTGTGAAATTTACACTACAGATGTGGCGGGTCCCTCTGTGGCATCCTGAGAGGGGCCTGTTGGAAAGACAGCGGTGAATGACTATAGTCAGGCACCCAGTTAGTACCTTAAAAGAGGAAAGGATGGGACGTTCTTTGTGGTACAGTGGATAAGAATCTTCCTGCCAATGCAGGGGACACAGTTTCGATCCCTGGTCCTGGAAGATCCCACGTATCCTAGAGCAACTAAGCCCGTGCACCACAACTGCTGAGCCCGTGAGCCCCAAGAAGAGAGAAGTCATTGCAGGAGAAGCCCATGCACTGCAGCTAGAGAAAGCCCATGCAGCAGTGACGACCCAGCACAGCCAAAAACTAAATTTAAAATTTTTCTTCAGAAGGAAAGGATGGTAAGGAACTCCTCGAAGTTCTCTTGGATCTGTCCCTACGCATGGTATCAGGGGCTCTGGGGTGAAGATGGGGCAGAGTGGTAGGAAGTCATCCCAGGATGTCTTGGAGACTGGCTGCCCAGAGATGACCTAGCTGCATGAGGCGACCTGGTTGATTGGGACTGGGTTCAGAAAGGGGCAGTCATGGTCCAGAGTAGAGGCTGTCTGAGTGAACGGCCCCTTGGGTATAAGAAAGCTTGCCTGTCTAGTGGAGGACTGGCCCACATGCGTAGAGGATGTGATGTGGTCTCAAGGTGATACTCCAAGTGATAAAGCCATAGTGGACATCTCCCGCTAGGGTGGGGCTCTGCGGCATCAGATGACACCATCCTAAGGAAGGGAGACCTGGGGCAGCGAAGCAAACACCACCTCGAGATCAGTGAGGGGGCACGTGACTCCTCCTCAATCGTGGTGATGGCCCCCATTGTGTGCACTGCTCCTCTGCCCTCCAGTTCACCCACCACCCGCCTCGCTTGCTCCTACCGTTGTGTCTGGTTTCACATTCTGATTTCTTTGCAGTGAAGCCTCTCTGATCTAAGCATCTAACAGTAATTCCTCCCTTTGCTCTCCCATCCCTGTCACACTGGTCATACAGTGCTAGAGCTTTTTGCACCTGGTCCCCGTCCTGCCCTGCAGTATTTCCAGGCAGAGCCTGCACAACAGTGGTCCAGGGCCAGTCCCTGGGGCTTCTGGAAGCCAGGGGGTGTCTGGGTGGAAATGCTGGTGGAGGGGTGGTTCTGCTCCTGTGGAGATGGCTGTATGAAGAGGCTGCCGTCCGTCTTCCCTCCCAGGGTCCCTGGACATGTGGGGCCTCCCCTGCCCCTCAGGTCCAGTGCATGCCCAGCTGCTCCTGCAGCCTAAAAGAACCTTGGAGACCAGCCTGTGGGGCTTATAACCAGATAGACTAACCCTCTCAGGCTGCTGAATGAGGCACAGAGTTTAGCATAGGGGATTTTCCAGTTCTGCACGTAAGGAGCTTGGAAGTTGCCACTTGTCCTAACAAGTAAAAAACTAAACAGACTGAGAAATCGATGTTTCCTTGGGTCCCTAGGAGAGGCGAGGGCACATGGCCAACCACTGCTCTGAGACTGGAGACACGACCCGCCTCCCAGGGGAGAGACTAGAAGCTGGAAGCTGCCACAGAGCCCAGTCAGGTTGGGAAACCTGGACTGTAATTGATGAACTGTGGGAGGCTCACTGCTGACAGCCCTGAGTGTTGGAAACTCCAGGGCTGCAGTCACAGGAGGTTCTCCACAATTCTGTGAGATTTGCCACCAGGAGCTCGACCAGGTTCTTATAGTAAATGTCAGAGCAATATCCCCTCATGCTTCTGGAGGGGGCGGGGAAAGGAATTATTTTGAAATATGTGCAGAGCAGTTTGCTCTTAACAAAACCTGTCCTTGGGGGAACTAGTTAGCAGAGCTTAATCTGCTGTAGTGTTGTCACCAGGGCCTCGCTGACCGGATGGAGGGAGACAGTCAATTCCAGGCCACTCTTGCCACCTCGTCCCACAGCAGGGGGAGAAAAGTCCAAAACATTTATAAAGGTCACAGTCCAGAGGCACAGGTTCACTGAGTCCTGAGACCTGATCACAGGCTGTAGAGCACCCTGCCCGCCCCAGGTCACCACCCAGTTACTCAAGGCCGGTTTATAACAGTTTTTTTCACCTGGTACTGAGGAAGGCTTTCTTATCTCTCCTTGCTAGTCTTTGAAACTCTGCATTCAAATGGGTATCTCTTTCCTTTTCTCCTTTGCCTTTCGCTTCTCTTTTCATAGCTGTTTGTAAGGCCTCCTCAGACAACATTTTGCCTTTTTGCATATCTTTTTCTTGGGGATGGTCTTGATCCCCTGCCTCCTGTACAATGTCATGAACCTCCATCCATAGTTCTTCAGGCACTCTGTCTATCAGATCTAATCCCTTGAATTTATTTGTCACTTCCACTGTATAGTTGTAAGAGATTTGATTTAGGTCATACCTGAATGGTTTAGTGGTTTTCCCTACTTTCTTCAATTTCAGTCTGAATTTGGCAATAAGGAGATCATGATCTGAGTCACAGTCAGCTCCTGGTCTTGTTTTTGCTAACTATATAGAGCTTCTCCATCTTTGGCTGCAAAGAATATAATCAGTCTGATTTCGGTATTGACCATCTGGTGATGTCCATGTGTAGAGTCTTCTCTTGTGTTGTTGGAAGAGGGTGTTTGCTGTGGCCAGTGCATTCTCTTGGCAAAGCTCTGTTAGCCTTTGCCCTGCTTCATTCTGTACTCCAAGGCCAAATTTGCCTGTTACTCCAGGTGTTTCTTGACTTCCTACTTTTGTATTCCAGTCCCTTATAATGAAAAGGACATCTTTTTTGGATGTTAGTTCTAAAAGGTCTTGTAGGTCTTCATAGACCCATTCAACTTCAGCTTCTTCAGCATTACTGGGCATAGACTTGGATTACTGTGATAATGAATGGTTTGCCTTGGAAACGAACAGAGATCATTCTGTCGTTTTTGAGATTGCATCCAAATACTGCATTTCAGACTCTTTGTTGACTATGATGGCTACTCCATTTATTCTAAGGGATTCTTGCCCACAGTACCAAGGGAACTTTTCATGCAAAGATGGGCACAATAAAGGACAG
This sequence comes from Moschus berezovskii, assembly GCF_049115385.1. Classification (NCBI taxonomy): domain Eukaryota; kingdom Metazoa; phylum Chordata; class Mammalia; order Artiodactyla; family Moschidae; genus Moschus; species Moschus berezovskii. Next base: position 41,151,924 of record NC_142480.1, on the reverse strand, counting down.
AAATGGTATGGACCTAATAGAAGAAGAAGATAGTAAGAAGAGGGGGCAAGAATACACGGAAGAACTGTACAAAAAAGATCTTCATGACCCAGATAATCATGATGGTGTGATCACTCACCTAGAGCCAGACATCCTGGAATTCTAAGTCAAGTGGTTCTTAGGAAGCATCACTATGAACAAAGCTAGTGGAGGTGATGGAATTCCAGCTGAGCTATTTCAAGTTCTACAAGATGATGCTGTGAAAGTGCTGCACTCAGTATGCCAGCAAATTTGGAAAGCTCAGCAGGGGCCACAGGACTGGAAAAGGTCAGTTTTCATTACAATTCCAAAGAAAGGCAATGCCAAAGAATGCTCAAACTACCACACAGTTGCACTCATCTCACACGCTAGCACAGTAATTCTCAAAATTCTCCAAGCAAGGCTTCAACAGTACGTGAACTGTGAACTTACAGATGTTCAACCAGGGGAATCAGAGATCAAGTTGCCAACATCCGTTGAATCATCAAAAAAACAAGAGAGTTCCAGAAAAACATCTACTTCTGCTTTGTTGACTATGCCAAAGCCTTTGACTGTGTGGATCACAACAAACTGGAAAATTCTTAAAGAAATGGAAATACAGACCACCTGACCTGCCACCTGAGAAATCTGTATGCAGGTCAAGAAGCAACAGTTAGAAATGGACATGGAACAAGACTGGTTCCAAATTGGGAAAGGAATACATCAAGGTTGTATATTGTTACCCTGCTTATTATTTAACTTATATGCAGAGTACATCATGAGAAATGCTGGGCTGGATGAAGCACAGTGGAATCAAGATTGCCAGGAGAAATATCAATAACCTCAGATATGCAGATGACACCACCCTTATGGCAGACAGTGAAGAAGAACTCTTGATGAAAGTAAAAGAGGAGAGTGAAAAAGTTGGCTTAAAACTCAACATTCAGAAAACTAAGATCATGGCATTTGGTCCCATCACTTCATGGCAAATAGATGAGAAAACAGTGGAAACAGTGTCAGACTTTATTTCTTAGGGCTCCAAAATCACTGCAGATGGTGATTGCACCTATAAAATTAAAAGATGCTTGCTCCTTAGAAGAAAAGTTATGACCAACCTAGACAACAGATTAAAAAGCAGAGACATTACTTTTCCAACAAAGGTCCATCAAGTCAAAGCTATGATTTTTCCAGTAGTCACGTATGGATGTGAGAGTTGGACTGTGAAGAAAGCTAAGCACCGAAGAATTGCTGCTTTTGAACTGTGGTGCTGGAGAAGACTTTTGAGAGACCCTTGGACTGCAAGGAGATCCAACCAGTCCATTCTAAAGGAGATCAGTCCTGGTTGTTCATTGGAAGGACTGATGCTAAAGCTGAAACTCCAATACTTTGGCAACCTCATGCGAAGAGTTGACTCACTGGAAAAGACTGATGCTGGGAGGGATTGGAGGCAGGAGGAGACGGGGACGACAGAGAATGAGATGGCTGGATGGTATCACCGACTCGATGGATGTGAGTTTGAGTGAACTCCGGGAGTTGGTGATGGACAGGGAGGCCTGGTGTGCTGTGATTCGTGGGGTGGCAGAGAGTCAGACACAACTGAGCGACTGAACTGAACTGAACAACAGAGTATCAGACTACACAAGACAAAAACTAATAGAACTGCAAGAATAGTTGAATCCACTATCATAGTTCGAGATTTTTGCACTCCTCTATAATAAGTGGACAGACCCAACACACAGAAATGCAGTAAGAACATAGTTGACCTCACGAACACCATCAATCACCTGGATTTAAGTAACATCTACAGACAACTTCATCCAGCAACAGCAGAATACACATTGTTCTCAGACTCACATGAGACTCACTTTACCAAGACAGGCCACATTCTGGGGCATAGAACACAATTTAACAGATTTGAGAGAACAGAAATAATGCAGTGTCTGGTCTGAGACACTGAATTAAACTGGAAATTAATAACTTTTTTTTTCCATAAAGTAACCTGGAAAATCCTAGAATACATTTCTAAATAACATGTGGGTCAAAGAAGAAATCTCAAGAGACATTTAAAAGTGAAGTGAAAGTGGCTCAGTCGTATCTGACTCTTTGCGACCCCATGGACTATACAGTTCATGGAATTCTCCAGGCCAGAATATTGGAGTGGGTAGCCTGTCCCTTCTTGAGGTTATCTTCCCAACCCAGGGATCGAACCCAGGTCTGCTGCATTGCAGGCGGATTCTTTACCAGCTGAGCCACAAGGGAAGCCCAATTTGAAAGTAGTTTGAACTAAATGAGAATGAAAATAAAACTTATCAAAGTCTGTGGGTTGCAACAAAAGCAATACTTAGGGGAGATTTTACAGCATTGAATACATCTAAAATCAATAAGCTTTCACCTTAGCAAACTAGAAAATGAGCAAGTTAAAATTGAAAATAAGCAGAAGAAAAGAAATAATTCAAGGCGAAATCATTGAAATTGGAAATAAGAGTTCAGTAGAGAAAATCAATGAAATCAAATTCTAGTTCTTTGAAAAGATCAATAAAATTGATGAGCCTCTAGCCAGGCTAACCACAAGAGAGAAATAGGAGACAAAGTACCAATATCAGAAATGAGAGAAGGAACATCACTGTAGATCTTATGGACATTAAAAGGATAATAAAGGAGTACTGTGAACAACTCTATGTCCACAAACTTGATAACCTAGGTAAAATGGATCAATTCCTTAAAATAAAAAATCTATCAAAACTCAGTCAAGAAGAAATAGTCCAAATAGGCTTATATCTATTAAAGAAATTGGATCAATAGTTAATAACCTTCCAAACAGAAAGCAGTGAATCCAGATGGGTTCACTGGTGAATTCTATCAAACATTTAAGGAAGAAATTAGACTAATTAGCTACAGTTTATTTCAGAGGACAGAAGCAGGAGAAATACATTCTAAATCATTTTATAAGGTCAGTATTTCTCTACAATTAAAACCAGACAAGAAAACTATAGATCAATACTTCTCATGAACATAGATGCAAAATTGTCAACAAAATATTGAATCCAGCAATGTTCAAAAACAATTATATATTAATACCTTAACCACTTGGGGTTTATCCTAGGTATGAAAGCCTGATTATTTGAAAATTAATTAGTGTAACCCACCACATCAACAGACTATGTCATATCACTAGATGCAGGAAAACCTTTGACAAAACCCAACACCCATTAATGATACTCATTGAACAAATCATTGAACAAATTTGAAATTAAAAATGCAATATAATCTAAAAATGAAATACTTATGTATAAAGCTAATGAAATTATGTATAAGATATATAGGAAGAAAACTAAAATGTTGATGAATAAAATCAAAGAACTAAATAAATGGAGAGACGTGCCATGTTCATGGATAGGAAGACTCAATACTGTCAAGATGTCAGTTCTTCCCAGTTTGATCTATAGATTCAATACAGTTCTAATCAAAACCCCGGCAATTTATTTTGTAGATATTTACAAACTGATTCTAAATTTTAAATGGAGAGGCAGAAGGACAGACTAACCAATAAAATACTGTAGAACAAATCTGCAAGACTGACGCCACCCAACTTTAAGACTTAATATAAAGCTATAGTAATCAAGACAGCGTGGTACCTCTGGGATAATAGATGATTAGGTCAATGGAACAGAATAGAGTGCCCAGAAATACAGCTACATAAATATGGGCAACTGATCTTCAACAAAAGAAAAAGGCAATGCAATAGATAGAGTAAAGGCAGTCTTTTCAAAGAATGGTGCTGGAACAACTGTACATCCACATGTGAAAAATGAATCCCAACCCACTTCATAAAGATTAACTCAAAATGGATCATAAACCTAAATGTAAAACATAAAACCATAAAACTCCTGGAAGATAGCATAGGATGACATTGCATATGGTGTATACTTTTTAGATACAGCATCAAAGGCATGGTGAATGAAAAAAATAATTGATAATCCAGACTTTATTGCAATTGAAGACTTCTGCTCTGTGAAAGACAGTGTCAAGAGAATGAGAATGCTCTTCAAACTTAACAATAAGAAACTCAAATAACTCTTCAAACTCAACAATAAGAAAAGAACCAAATGAAAAACTGGACCAAAGACCTTAAGACCTCACCAAAAAAGATGTACAGATGGCAAAGAAATATAAGGAAAGATGATCCATTCACATGCCATCGGGGAAATGCAAATTTAAACAACAGGGAGCTGTCACTCTACTGCAATTCAGGTGGCTGAGCTCGAGAACAGTGACAACACCAGTGCTGAAAAGGATGTGGAGAGACGGGAACTCTCCTTCATTGCTGGTGGGGATGTGAAATGGTGCAGCTACTTGGGAAGACATACTGTTAACATACAATCCAGCAGCCATCTTTGGTATTTGTTTACTCAAATGAGATGAAATTTTATGTCCATACAAAGACACACACATTTATAGCAGCATTATTCATAACTTGGAAGCAATTAAGAAGTCTTTAATAGGTGAATGACTAAACAAACTGTGGAAGAACCAGACAATGGAATACTAACTCAGTGCTAAAAAAGAAATGATCCATCAAGTCATGAAAAGACATGGAGGAATCTTAAAAATTAATGATTAAGTGAAAAGAAGCCAATCTGGAAAGCCTGCATACTGTGTAAGTCCAACCTTATGACATTTTGGAAAAGGCAAAACTATGGAGAAAGTAAAAGGGCCAGTGGTTGCTAGGGATTGAGGCGAGAGAGGACTTTAGGGCAGTGAAGCTACTCTGTATGAATCTGTAATGGTGGACACATGTCATTCTACATTTGTCCAAGTCCATGGAGTGTACTTTGCCGACAAACGTCCATATAGTCAAAGCTATGGTTTTTCCAGTAGTTGTGTATGAATGTGAGAGTTGGACCATAAAAAAGGCTGAGTGCTGAAGACTTGATGTTTTCAAACTGTGGTGTTGAAGAAGACTCTTGAGAATCTCTTGGACTGCAAGGAGATCAAACCAGTCAATCCTAAAGGAAATCAAACCTGAATCTTCATTGGAAGGACTGATGCTGAAGCTGAAGCTCCAATACTTTGGCCACCTGATGTGAAGATCTGACTTCTTGGAAAAAATCCTGATGCTGGGAAAGATTGAAGGCAAGAGGAGACGGGGACGACAGAGGATGAGATGGTTGGATGGCATCACCGACTGGAAGTTTGAGCAAACTCAGGGAGATGGTGAAGGACAGGGAAACCTCATGTGCTGCAGTCTACGGGGTCGAAAAGAGTTGGACACGACTGAGTGACTGAACAAGCACAATGGAATGTGCAGCACCGAGAGTGGCCCTGATGGGCTTTGGGTGTAGCAGTGTGTCAGTGCGGCGGGGGGTGTTAACAGTGAGGTAGACGGGTACATAGAACTCTCTATACCTTCTTAATTTGTTGATACGTTGAAACTGCTCTTTTTTTTTTTTTTTTTTTTAATAGTTCTTGTTAAAAGATTTCTCGCTTGGACTATGGGATCAGATTTGCTGAACTTGAAACCGGGCTAGTGTGGCCTCTGACAAGCTGCTTAACCTGTCTGTACCTCAGTTTCCACATCTGTAAAGCAGCTATAGTAACAGTCCAGACCCTCCGAGTGACTGTGAGTGTTGATAAGGTAGTGCACGAAAAACATGTAGCCCCGTGTCTGCTGACAGAGTGAAAGTGAAAGTCACTCAGTCATGTCCAGCTCTTTGCAACCCCATGGACTATACAGTCCATGGAATTCTCCAGCACTGGGATGGGTAGCCGTTCCATTCTCCAGGGGATCTTCCCAACCCATGGATTGAACCCAGATCTCCCACATGTTGCAGGCAGATTCTTTATCAGTTGAGCCACCAGGGAAGCCCAAGAATACTGGAGTGGGTAGCCTATCCCTTCTTCAGGGGATCTTCCCAACCCAGTAATTAAACCGGGTTCTCCTTCATTGCAGGAGGATTCTTTACCAGCTGAGCTACCAAGGAAGTCCAGAAAGAGAGAGAGAGATTTATTATTTACAACTGGTTTGTTGAACAGTCTGAACCAGTGAGGAACACACAGGAAGTGGCTTGATCTTCCTCCAACTTTGGGCTTCTTTCAAATGAATTCTTTCCCATCTTCCTTCTCTGCCCCTTGACAACATCTCAGCAAGCCAGCTCCCTTCAGCATGCCCAGCAGTTTTTTTGTTTTCTTTTTTTATGGCTGTGCCGGGTCTTCATTGCTGTGCCTAGTTGTGTCAAGTGGGGACTACTCTGCAGTGCACGGGCTTCTCATTGTGGTGGCTTCTCTTGTGAGAAGGCTCTAGGGCGCATGGGCTTCAGTGGTTGCAGCAGGCAGGCTCAGTAGTCGTGATTCCTGGGCTCTGGAGCTCGGGCTCAGTAACTGTGGCACACAGGCTTAGCTACTCCACAGCATATGGGATCTTCCTGGACCAGAGATTAAACTTGTCTCCTGCATTTGCAGGCGGATTCTTTACCACTGAGCCACCAGGGAAGCCCTCACCCAGCAGTTTTAATTAGAAGAACAAGCTCTGTTTCTATAAAAATGACTCACTTCCAGGCATGACGGAATCTAGTCCAATCTCAATCAAAATTCAAATCTCACATCCAAGCCAGACTCCTGGGCAGGCCCTGTGACCAGGCCAGCAATGGAAGGGGAGCACCATGCCCCTCTCCTATTCCTCGTTCTTCCCCTTCCTCTCTGGGAGATTACAGAAAGGAAGCAAAATAGCTTTTTTCTTTTTTAACTCAAGTAGCTCTGTGGCGGCTGTCCCCACGATGGTTCTCCAGTGGTACCTCTCTCGAGGGCCGCGTTCTGTGGTTTCCTTGGAGGCCCCTGGGCCTGTGCAAACTGCAGTTTCTTAACCTGAGAGATGCCATCTTTAGATAATCTCTTGCAACCCATTTTAGTAGGTTCATTTTCTCTGCGCCCCATCTCCCCACCCTGATGCACACCCCCTTCACTTTCTCTGTGCCCCCAGAGCCTGAACCCTGAGCCTCCGGGCTTCCTCACTCACTCACCTGTGGTTCAGCCCATGGAGGCTTCAGCAGGAGACAGGAGGGTAGAAGCCGGCCCACCCCGCCTCGCAGCACCAGCCCTCTCTGGGCTCAGGGAACACCGTCGGTGCCCTTGACCTCTGTCCCTGGAGCGGGAATGGCTCTCTGTTGTCACCAGTTCTCAAGTCTGGCATCCACCAGAAGGGGTACCTTCAGAGAAATTCCGGGAATTCCCTGGTTGGTCTTTCCAGCGTTTAGGACTTGGCACTCCCATGGCTGGCGCCTGGGTTCAGTCCCTGGCTGGGGAACTGAGATCCTGCAAGCCTCACACCATGAAAGAAAAAAAAAAAATGAAAGAAAAATTCTTCAAAAGACATCACATTGTGTTCCATATCAGAAACAGTTATCAGCAACATGCAGGTTGACAAAGGACTTGCATGTGTACACAGGACTCCTGCGTGCCAACAAGAGAAAGAAAACATGAACATGGACAAAGACTTGAGTAGGCGTGTCACAAAAGAATGGATCGAAATATCCTTTTTCATGTGTTTCATAAACAGACAAACGATTCAACTTTGTTGGTCATCAGGAAGATGAGAGTGAGGTACGGGTGCACACTCACTTGAGTGGCGGAAATGAAAGTGGTGGAAAATGCCAAGTGCTGGTGAGGCTGCGGAGCAGCTGGGACACCCCACACTGCTGGGGGCGGGGAGAGAGTGTGAGCATTTTGGAAAGGTCCTTGGTGTGTCCACTGACGTTGCGCATACACACACCCTACTCCCCGGCAGCTCCATTCTCAGGAAAACTCCCAATAGAAACATGTGCAGAGGTCATTAAAAGACGTGTGTAGCAGCACTACTTTTTTTTTTTCCAATTAAAAGAAGTATTTATTTGCTTGTTTTTGGCTGCCCTGGGTCTTCATTGCTTCACGAGCTTTCTCTGGTTGTGGTGCGTGGACTTCTCATTGCTGTGGCTTCTCTTGTTGCAAAGCATGGGCTTAGTTGCTCCGAACCACGTGGGGTCCTCCCGGACCAGGAACCACACCCATGTCCCCTGCATTGGCAGGTGGATTCCTAACTGCTGGACCACCAGGGAAGCCCCTAGCAGCACTAATGTTAACCACCCTAGACTAGATACCAGGCACATGTGTGTTGACCACTGAACGTGCCCATGAATTGTGGTGCAGCCACTCGGCGGAGGACGGCACAGCAGTAAGAATCAGTGATCTTCACGGACAGGTGACACATGTATGACTTACAGATATGCTACTGAGTGAAAGAACAGAGATTCAGAAGAAGACACTCTGAATGATTCCACTTAGGGAAAGTTTAAAAGCAGGCAGGACTCCTCCCAGCTGTTAGAGTGCCAGAAATGGTTGTCATGGCTGGGTTGGGCTGAGGGGCAGTTTTAAGTGTCTGGTCAGCAGGAAACGGTCCATTTCTCTGTCTGGGACTCATAACACAGAGGTGCTCAGTTTGCAAACCTGCTTGAGCTGTACTCAGACCTGCACTTTTCTGCGAGTACTTTATACTCAAGTAAAAAAGGTCTTTTTGTCCTTATCAACAAGCAGGTTGTAACACTTAGACCTCTGTGTGGAATGACCCTCAGCCCTCACCTCACACCACATTTTAGCATTAACTTGCTGTGGATCGCAGTCCTCAGTGTAAGAGCTAAACGATGCAACTTTGAGAAGCAAAGATAGGAGAATGTGTATCTATAGGCATGTGTGTTAGGAAAAGGTTTACTCACTACAACACAAGAAGCACCCAGTATAAGAGAAAAAGAATTAATAAATGGGACCTCATCAAAGTTTTAAAACTTTTGTTCTTCAAAAGATGGTATAGGGACTTCCCTCTCAGTTCAGTGGTTAAGACTTTGCTTTCCAGTGCAGAGGGCACCAGTTTGATCCCTGGTAGGAGAACTAAGATCCCACATGTCACTGGGCAGCTAAGCCCATGCATCACAAAGAAAGATCCTCTGCACTAGAACTAAGACCCAATGCCCCCCAAAATAAATAAATAAATAAATAAAAATTTTAAGAAGACTTTTTTTTTTTTTTAAAGCAAAGACACACTGCAGACTAGGAGAAAATACTTGCAAAGTCATATCTGACAAATCACTTGTATTGTTCAGATTACACAAAGAGTGTGCTGTTCTTATACCTCATAAGAAGATAAAAAACTCAAAAAAGTCAGAAAAATTTGAATGAGGCGTGAAACTTCTAATCCGATTTGAAGAATATAAAGAAATACTATGTTGTAAAAAAAAAAACACCAAAAAATTAACATATGATAGAGTATCATTAAAGTACAGATTTTGTTCAAATTTCACTAAGTTTTAGGCTAATGTCCATTATTTGTTTTTGTACCTTATTCAAGACTCCACATTGTATTTAATTGCATTTAATAGCTTCAGCTGCTGGAGAAGGAAATGGCAACCCACTCCAGTGTTCTTGCCTGGAGAATCCCAGGGACGGGGGAGCCTGGTAGGCTTCCGTCTGTGGGGTCACACAGAGTTGGACATGACTGAAGTGACTTAGCAGCAGCAGCAGCAGCAGCTTCAGCTGCATGCAACAAATTCTGGTAAATTCTCTTTTCGTTTTTATTCTATTGCAAGTATTTTCTAAAAAAAAAAATAGGCAAAATATTTGAATAGACACTTCACCAAATATATGTAGAAGGCAAATGAGCGTATGAAAAGACTCTCAGTAGTGGCATCAGTTGTTAGGAAATGAAATTAAAACCCCATGAGACACCTCTACACCCCTCATAGGTTGGCTGCAATTCAAAAGAGTTCCTATACCAAGTCCTGGCAGGAATTTGGAGGAAATGGGACCTGCATATACTGCCGACGAGGACGCACAATGATACAGGCACTTTTGGAAGGTCTGCCAGCTTTCTTTAATGTTAAACACACACTTAACATGTGATATGTGCCTCAGAGAAATGAAAACATATGTCCACACAAAGGCCTGTATATGAATATTTATAGCCCGTTTTTCATAATCACCCCAAAACAAAATGTCCTTCCACAGAGAACAGATGAACAAAGGGTACACTATGCAGAAATAAAAACGAACAAGCCACAGGCTCATGCAGTCGACATGGGTGAATCTGAAAAACATGCCAGGTGAGCAAGGTCAGACACAGACGGCTTCTCACCCTGTGATCCCATCACAGGACCTTCCATAAAAGGCACGGAGGACACTGCGTGTCAGTGGAGGCAGGAAGCGGGACTGGCTATGGAAGAGCTCAGGGGCTTTGGGGGGTCATGTGTTAATAAATCTTGGACTTCTCGCTCGTGGTGGTGGTTACACAGCTGTAAACATTTAGCAAAACTCATTAAGTGGTTCATCCAGTGAGAATGAATTTCATTTTATGTAAATTTCATCTCAATAATTGAATTGAGGGCAGGAGGAGGAGGGGGCTGCAGAGGAGGAGATGGTTGGATGGCATCATCGACTCGGTGAACATGAGTTTGAGCAAGCTCCGGGAGACAGTGGGGCTTCCCAGGTGGCTCAGTGGTAAAGAACCCACCTGTGAATGCAGGCAACACAGAGATGCGGGCTCCATCCCTGGGTCAGGAAGATCACCTAGAAGAGGAAGTGGCAACTCACTCCAGTATTCTTGCCTGGAAAATTCTATGGACAGAGGAGCCTGGCAGGCTACACTCCATGTGGTTGCAGAGTCAGACATGACTTAGCAACTGAACAGCAACACCTCAATAAACAGGATTCTATAAATCTCTTCGTTTTAACCACCTGGGGTAAGTTTCTGGGGAGAACTTGGCCTGAACAACGCCTCCCCCTGGTAAGCCAGCCTCGGGGAGGGCTCGAGCCACCCAACAAAGGCCTGAGTGAGGGCCGTTCCCCTGCTGCCCCTGGGCTGGCCTGCAGTCTCATACTGTTCAAGCACTTGGACTTTTCTAGGAGCAAGGTTGTCCTCTGCACTTTTCCACCAGGGAGCACTCACCAGGTATCTTCCAAGGAAGCCTGCTCATTGCAGGGGATGTGCCAGTGTGTACCTGGGAAACATGATGCCCATCTTTCTTCCTTGGGGCGCCCCATTTCTAAAGGGCCCTCCCTCACTTGGCCTGAGGGATACCCCCCAGCTTTCCCCGACAGGCAGTGACCTCACTTGACCCCACTCCTCTCTCAAGTTTCCACAAGGGGTTGGCCGATGCCCCCGAAGTGAGCGCCACAGAATCAGTTTCACTTTTTTAGCAAAGCCCAGAATGGGAGCTGCTGGTGCTCCGTTGACAACATGGAAGGTGCTTCTTTGCTGTCGTCCTCAGCTTTGGTGTCTCAGCCAGAGCGCAAGCACCTCAGGGACATTTCCTCAGAGCTGGATGGGAAGCCTCATCCGTGCCCCCACAGGAACAAGTGACACAGCCATCACCCATGCAGCGATCTTCAAAAACAGCTGATTGACTGGTTAATTGAATCAGAGCAGATGGCTTTTTCTGGAGAGCTGCACCAAATATATAAAAACTGCAGTAAAGCCTCACCACGTCCTGCCACATCAGGGTTTCCACTCAGGTGAAAGAGTCTGTGTCTGCAGCAGTGTCCCTGGTGCACCCCCAGATTCCTGCAGAGAATGCTCCCCCAACCATGTTCATCCTTGATGGCTGTGAGTGTATTCCTGGAGGGTTGGCTTCTTGTGCTGTTCAGGGAGGATGGACATGTTTCTATTGATGTATAGTTGATTTACTATATCGTGTAAGCCTCAGATGTGTAGCATAGTGATTCAGCTATACACACACACACACACACATATATACAACTTTAAATATATGTTTATATATATATTGTATGAGCTTCCCAGGTGGTGCTAGTGGTAAAGAATCTGTCTCCAATGCAGGAGATACAAGAGACGTGGGTTCGATCCCTGGGTCAGGAGGATCCCCTGGAGGAAGGAATGGCAACCCACTCCAGTATTCTTGCCTAGAGAATCCCATGAACAGAGGACCCTGGTGGGGTACAGTTCATGGGTCACAAAGAGTCAGATACTATTGAAACAACTACAGCACACCAGGCCTCCCTGTCCATCGCCAACTCCCGGAGTTCACTCAAACTCATGTCCATCGAGTCGGTGATGCCATCCAGCCATCTCAATCTCTGTCGTCCCCTTCTCCTCCAGCCCCCAATCCCTCCCAGCATCAGAGTCTTTTCCAGTGAGTCAACTCTTCTCATGAGGTGGCCAAAGTATTGGAGTTTCAGCTTTAGCATCAGTCCTTCCAATGAAGACCCAGGACTGATCTCCTTTAGAATGGACTGGTTGGATCTCCTTGCAGTCCAAGGGACTCCCAAGAGTCTTCTCCAACACCACAGTTCAAAAGCATCAATTCTTCGACGATCAGCTTTCTTCACAGTCCAACTCTCACATCCATACATGACCACTGGAAAAACCATAGCTCTTATATAATGTGTGTGTATTCTTTTTCAGATTCCTTTCCCTTATAGGTTATTACAAAACATTGAGTATAGTTCCCTGTGCTATACAGCAGGTCCTTATTGGTTATCTATTTATAAATTATAATGTGTATCTGTTAATTCCAAACTCCTAATTTATCCCTCCCCCTACTCCCCTTTGGTAAGCATAAATTTGTTGTCTGCATCTGTGAGTCTGTTTCTATTTCATAGATGAGATCATTTGTGTCATATTTTAGATGCCACATGTAAGTGATATGATATCATATGGTATTTGTCTTTCTCTGACTTTCTTCACTTAGTGTGATAACCTCTGGGTCCATCCATGTTGTTGCAGATGGCATTATTTCAGTCTTTCTATAGCTGAGCAGTATTCCATGGCGAGTATGTACCACACGTTCTTTGTCCATTCCTCTGTCAGTGGACACCTAGTTTGTCTCCACGTCTTGGCTATTGTGAATAGTGCTGCAGTGAACACTGGGGCACAGTTATCTTTTCACACTGTGCTTTGCTCCTTTCTTTTTTCTTGTTCTATGGCAACATTCAGGGAGGAGGAGTATTTTTAAGGCTGGAGATAGCAAGTGGATGTTGCTGCAGCGCTTCAATAGGCAGCTGGGGAGAGAGAACCTGCCCAGCCTGGACTCTGTTGCTTCAAGTCTGAAAGGACCACCCCCCTGCCTCCCCGCCCCTGACCTTTGCCAGAACTAAAGCTTTCTCTGTGTAGTTGAGGACCTGGCATCCAGTTGTGAGCCATGCGGCCACAGAAGCAGGGAGAAGATGCTGCCCCTGAAAGAGGCATCCACTCAGAACCCAGATGGCAGCGCTGGGCACGTGAATGGACCTTCTGCATCTTGGGGAGCAGCAAAGGCTGTTACAGGAAAGAGAACCCCATCCAGGCCCAAGAGTGGGCTCTCCTCTAACACTTGGAAATGAACTGTCCAGCAAGACACACGTGCAGACAGAGCAAGAGACTTTATTGGGATGGGGTCCCGTACGGGGAGCAGGAAGTCAGGGAACCCAGGAGAACTGCTCTGCCATGAGGCTCACAGTCTCAGGTTTCACAGTGATGGGTTAGATTCCAGGTTGTCTCAGCCAGTCATCTTACTTGGGCCATACTTGGTGACTCAGGGTCCTTCCTGGTGGTGCGGGCATCTCTCAGCCAAGATGAATTTTAGCACCTCCTGAATTTTCCCAGTTGATTTTCACTGCAGTACCGTTGTGCGACAGCTCATGCAGGTGGTTATTCTCATGCCTGGCCGAAGCAGGCCATCTTGGTCAATGGTTCTCTGATCCTTAACAGAATAACACGCTGACAGGGTCACCCATCTATCCAGGGAACCGGAGAGGCTTCAAGGTGAATGGCTTTAGCTTTACACATCCTGCGATCTGCTTCCATGCTCTGGACGGGTGCCCCCCACAGCTGAGATGTTCTTTCCAAGTATGAACTGGCTTTTTCCAGCTTTGAGAGTCTGTCCACACCCTGTGCTTATGGCCCCTCTCCCACTTCAAAGACAGCAGGCTTCATTTCTCTCCCCCCCAACCAACAGCCACCTGTTCCTCTGACTACAAGTAGGGAAGGGTCTTTTTATTTCTTTTCTGTTTTGGTTTGTTACAAGATATCAAATATAGTTCCCTGTGCTGTACACATGGGGAACTTGTTTATTTTATATGTAGTACTGGTGGTGATTTAGTCACTCAGTTGTGTCTGACTCTTTGTGACCCTATGGACTATAGCCCACCAGCCTCCTCTGTCCATGGGATTCTCCAGGCATGAATAGTCGAGTGGGTTGCCATGCCTTCCTCCAGGAGATCTTCCCAACCCAGGGACTGAACCCTCATTTCCTGCATTGCAGGCAGATTCTTTAACACTGAACCACCTGGGAAGCTCCCAATAATGAAAGGTATGAATGCCAAGTGTGCTGATGAGGGAAACCAATATGTAGCAGTATGTACATGTTAATCCCAATCTCTTGATTTATCTTCTCTTCCTCCCCACCCTACCCCCTGCTTTCCCCTTTGGTAACTACAAGTCTGTTCTCCATGTCTGTGAGTCTGTTTCATAGATAAGTTTATTTGTGTCATATTTTAGATTCCACATAAAAGTGATATCATATGGTAGTTGTCTTTCTCTTTCTGAGTTACTACACTCTGTATGATAATCTCTAGGTCCATCCATGTTGCTGCAAATGTCATTATTTTGTTCTTTTTGATGACTAATATTCCATTGTGTATACGTACCACATCTTCTTTAGTCATTCATCTGTTGATGAATATTAAGATGGTTTCCATGTCCCAGCTATTTTAAATAGCACTGCAAGGAACATAGATGTGAATGTATCTTTTCTAATTTTAGTTTTTGCTGATACATACCCAGCAGTGGGATTGCTGGATTATATGGTAATTTTATTTTTAGTTTTCTGAGAAACCTCCATTCTGTTCTTCACAGTGGCTACACCAATTTACATTGGGAAAGGTTCTTTGCTTCTAAAGATTTGTGTGATTACATTGGGTCCCCCTGAAAAATTCAGGATAATCTCCCCATCTCAAGGTCCTTCACCTTAATCACATCTGCAAAATCCTGTTTGCCTTCTGACATAACATGAAAGTTCCAGGAATAGAGGTGTGGACATCTCTGCAGGGAGGCATTACTCAGTCCACCACACAACAGTGGCTACCATTTGTCGAGTAGTGGTGATTGTCAGTTTGAGTGAAGCACTTTACAGATGTTACCTCATGTAACCCAGCCCGGAGTCCATGAGTCAGGCACTCACGGGACAGATGAGGAAACAGGCCGAGAACAGAGATTTAAAAGTCAAGGCCGATTCTTATGAGTAACACAGATTAATGAGAACCATGAGCCTTTTCGATGTATTTGTTTGTCTGTTTGAAGATAATATCAAAACCTTAACAGAGACCCAGAATTTTCTGGGGAACTGTTTATAACACTGAGCTGTTTAATCCACAGTGTTTGTGCAGGTTAGGGGACAGTCTGTTGAAAATCCATCAAGTTGGATCAGGCATGGATACCCCATCCATGGAGGCAGGGGCCTGGGCCGCCATTTCACCAAGCTTGTCCAGTCTTCCTTGGAATAAAGTGTGGCTCCATGGACTTAGAAAACCATAACTTGTGCCCAGTTATGTTTGCTTTGGATTGAATTTCAGATAAATGATGAATAAATTTTAGTGTAAGCATGGTCCAAATAGAGCTTCTCAGGTGGCGCTAGTGGTAAAGAACCCACCTGCTAATGCAGGAGACATAAGAGACGGGTTTGATCCCTGGGTCGGGAAGGTCCCCTGGAGGAGGGCATGACAACCCACTCTAGTATTCTTGCCTGGAGAATCCCATGGACAGAGGAGCCTAGTGGGCTACAGTTCATAGGGTTACAAAGAGTCAGACATGATGGAAGCAACTTAGCATGCATGCATGGTCCAAATAATGCATGTTTACATACCTAACTTCGATCCTTGGGTTGGGAAGATCCCCTGAAGAAGGAAATGGCAACCCACTCCAGTATTCTTGCCTGAGAATCCCATGGACAGAGGAGCCTGGCGGGCCATAGTCCATAGGGTCACAAAGAGTCGGATATGACAGAAGCGACTTAGCATGCATTTACTTAAACACACAAAAATTTCTTGTTTATCTGAAATCCAAATTTACTCAGGCATCCTGTGTCTTATGTGGCTGCATGGGAGACACATTTCTGGCTTAGGCACCAAACTTGGTGAATCCAAGCCTCATCTTACAGTCTTTAATGACTGCTTTTCAGATATTCTCTTTGGTCTTCAGCAGTTTCACCAGGTTCATGTCCAGGTGTGGTTTTCATTTGTACCACCTGGGCTTTAGGACTCTTCTTCAATCTGTGGCTTTCTGTCTTTCATCATTTTTCTACAGCTCTTGGCTGTTGTCTCTTCAATTGTTACTTCTTGCCCCCATTCCCTCTCTCTTCTCCTTCTGGGACTTGAATTACATACGTTTCTCTTAAATTCTTTTTGTATTTTTAATATTTTTCTCT
Source organism: Moschus berezovskii (assembly GCF_049115385.1). NCBI lineage: Eukaryota > Metazoa > Chordata > Mammalia > Artiodactyla > Moschidae > Moschus > Moschus berezovskii. Next base: position 41,135,494 of record NC_142480.1, on the reverse strand, counting down.
TCTTGCTTCAGTCTGGATATAGTTTTTCTAATGTGCCTTCACTGTTACTTACTTTCTTCATGGTTACTTACTTTCTTCACTTTGTGGAATCTGAGGTTAAACTTAATTTTAGTTAAAAATCAGTGCCTTAATTTTAGTTACCATATTTTAAAGTTCTATAATGTCCATTTATTGCCTCCAGGGTGCTAGTGCGAATATCCATCTTGTCATTTAATGTCTGGAACACATGACTCTAGTATTTCAAAGTTCTTAAGAGCCTGACAACAACAATATCAGAATCTCCAGTACAAACTGATTCTATTGTCCAGTTTTTTCTTTTGGTCCAAACTTGTCATTTTTCAAACCTGGTAATTTTTTACTGAATGTTGGACATTGTGAAGAAAAATACTGAGAAACCATTGCCATCCTTCTCAGAAAGGTGGCGCCCTTTGCTCTCAGTTGTGGACAAGACAGCCTGCGTCCCCGTCACACAGCACTTGGTATCACCATCTCTACCACAGACACCTTCTCTTTTTATCTCTGCAGAGCAAACCTTCTGACCAGTGTGGAGTTTGAAACTTCACCTTTCTCTGACCCCAAGTGAGGTAGAGCCTTATGTCTTGTATTTATTAGCCATTTGTATTTACTCAGAGGACAGTTTTCTGTGTAAACCTTCACTCGGGTCGTGAATATTGAACATCACTGAGCAGAACTGATGGTGGAAAAGGAAAACACAGCTGTGCATGAGTTTGTGACCCCAGTGACCTGATCAATGAAAACAGCCCCAAACCATCAGCACTGACTCATTCGTAAAGACTCCAGTATCAGTTTCCCAACTGGAGCCTCTTCCTCCGCAAGCCATTTGGGCTGATGAACTCCTGACCACAGGGGCTGTGCCCCGCTGAGAGTGGGTGAAGGTCTCTGGAACATAGTCACAAAGGGAGAGGCAGGGTCAGAGTTCACCATGCTGTGGAGAAGAGAGCTGCCTATGCTTAGAATGGACATAGACTCCGGTGTCCACTGCTCTTCTCATTTCAGTGGCTATCCTCACAAGGGGCAAAGGAAACTGTCACTTGCTTTTGCAAATCCCTGTGACCCTGGCTGCATCCTGTGCCAGGCAGCCCTCCTGGATTCCACTGTTTCAGAAACCCCGTCCATCTTGACTGTGTGTGTGTGTGTGCGCGCGCGTGCACGTGTGTGCCCATCAGGCTCCTCTGTCCATGGAGTTCTCCAGGCAAGAATACTGGAGTGGGTTGCCATTTCCTTCTCCAGGGGATCTTCCTGACCCAGGGATTGAACCTGGGTCTGCTGCATTGCTGGCAGATTCTTTACCATCTGAACCACTGGGGGAAGCCCACTCCTTTTCGGTTGCACTCCTGCACAGGGCTCATGGGAAGCCTCTCCAGCAGTAGAGAAGAGTTTGTATCTAGGCTTATTTTAGGTGTTTGCTTTCTAAATAACTCACCTGGCATGTACAGAGCAGCCAGACCCAGGCATTTAGCTAGTCATTTTTAAAGTCAGGGGTGGGCCAAGTCTGCTTCATTTAGGAGGGAGAATGAGGCCTCCATGTTCTCCTCAGTCCCCCATCAGGGCTCCCTGGACTCCCTTGTGGTCATACTGGCAGCAGCTCCCAGGCAGGTCTGGGCGGCCCGCAAGGCCGGCTTCCAGGAGGGATTTTCTCAGTAATGACCCCCCAGGTGGCCCTCACATGTCCATCCTGTCAGTGAGTAATGTGGAGTTCCTGCTAGGGGACTGGACTTTCCGATGACAAGAACTGGAAGACCAGCTTCCCACCAGTTCTCAATGGGCTTTTATGGCCGAGACCCCAGATCCAGGGCTTTTCTCAAGGGATTTATGTGGCAATTAACGGCTTCAAGCAAACCCCCAAACCCCTGAACCTGACCCAGTGCCAGAGTGTTCACCGCTGGGGAGGCTCCAGGAGCCGCATTTGTTCTCTGAAGTTGCTCTGAACAGGGAGTGTTCTACAGCCATAAATAACTGCTTTTCTTGGGGCGGGGGTGGGGACAGGTGAACCACAGTTAGATATTTTTTTAAAGAAGAGAAACAGTAAACTTACTATGCCTCAAGAAATTTCCATGGATGTCCCATTTATTCCTTGCAGGAAATACCCTGTAATTTTCCTGACTTTCATGCCAGTTTTCCTTATTTTCTACTTTAATGAACGAGGCTTGCAGCCATCCCACGCTAGCTCCATCTCTTTAACATTTTTTCCGTATTGTTATTTGGAGGCTACCTTTCCCCACAGGCTCCTTTCCACCCACACGTGGTCGCCGGAAACAAGCCGTCCAGATGGTCCCAGGAAGCAGGGGTGTCCTCTAGCTCCCGTGGCCAAGCCCCATAGAGCATCACAGATGCCCTAGGGTCCGTGGAGAGGGAGGGAGTGGGGTGGAGGATGTGGAGAAGGTTCTGTGTCCCCCTTCCTCACCCCACACGAGTGAGGGGTTTCAGAAGGGCCTGGAGTGTGCAGGGGAGACAGTGATTGAAGGAGCGAGGCCTGATGAACCTGAACATGGCTGCCCACCCCAGCCTGCCCTGCACCTGGCCCAGGTGTGCTCTGCTACACCCCCAAAGAGCTTCTCCTTCCCGCCTGTGGAGACCCTCCTTAGAGACCAGATGACCTAGCAGGGACTGCTCATGCCCCTCTGTGCTGCTGACTGTTGTCTCTGCATGGCGCCCAGCCCTCTGGGGCTCTTGTGACTGTGCGCTGATCATCAGAATCCCCAGCACCCACCCCACAACCGGGAGCCCAGGTCACCCACTTGCTCTCCTGCCCCCTGAACACGGGTGGCCTGAACCCTGCCAGGCTGCAGGCTCTGAGCCTAATGGGCAGGCAGTGGCCCTGCCAGCAGGTCCCTGTCTTTGCCAACTTGAGGTCTCAGAGGGGAGATGGCTGATAGTGGACACATGGACCAGATAGGAGACTGGAGGATTCCAGCACGTCGGAAAAGCCACGAGAATGAGAAACATCAGAAATCAAGACGGCGAGGTGGGGCTGACTTTGGCCCGAGCAGCCAGGTTTGTCCAAAGCGAGGCCCGACCTGGTAGACAGGTGCAGAAGGTGCCACGTAAACAGATAGGAGGGAACCAAGAGCAATGGGCAGGACATGGAGCCTCCACCCTTTGGCTGGAGACCGGCCTTCTCCTCCTGCACCTGCCAGGAGCTCCTCACAGGGAGCAGGATGCCATAACCCCAACCAAAGGGGAGGCTGGTTTTCTCAGGAAAGGGCACTTACCCCCTGGAGAGCAGGCCTTAGACCACACTGAGCCTGGTGGTCCCACCCATGGGGACTAGGGTGGGACTGGCGGGGCTGATGGCAGGTGGAGGGGTCCCTGAGGCCCCACATGCCTCCCCCCAGATCCCCAGACCTGTGCCCGACAGGGACAAGATGCCTAGGACAAGGTGCCAGCCGCCCCCAGGGGCCTCAGTGCTTCTGGAAGGGGCTTCCCAATACCACAGGTGACCCTACAGTGGCAGCGGAAGCCTGCCCAATCCTGGGGGGCTCCAGCGCACCTCGGTGGCCCTGTCTTGGAGACGCCCAGCCCTGCACACCTCTTCTTGTTCTGCTCCGTCTTCACCCAGGAAGGTCTCCCGGACTCCAACTCCACCAGCACCTTGACCTTGGACTTCTCAGCCTCCAGAGATGGAAAGTAGATGTTGTTTATAAGCCTCCCAGTTAATGTCACTTTTTGTTACACCAGCCTGAACGGACTGAAACAGCTGTGTAACAAGTTACCCCAAAACTTAATGACAACCTTTAGTAAAGCAGTGCTTCTCCTGAGAGGTAGAGGGGTCCAGGAGAGAGCTGCTTTTCTGACCACTTCCTCCCCCACCACCATACCCCTGGAGGTCCACGCATCACTACATACCATCAGTGGGCTCAGTCACAAAGCCTGCCATCCTCACGGACGGGGAGCCTGACTCCTCCTCTGTATGGGCTTCCAGAAGAGCCTGCTATGTTCTCTGTCACCCTGACCCGCCTTGGGAAGACAAAAGGTGCCTGCACTCCAGCCTGGACTTCTCAAGGGACCATCACAGGGCACCCAGACACCCGCAGGCTGAGCAGGTTATGAGTGGAGGAAGGTCCCTCAGCCACGTGAGTACTATCCTCGGTCTCGAATGCCTTGCAGAGAGGATCTAGGTCTCTGTTATCATGTGAACAATGTGTGACAGCGTGCTGGAGGCTGAGCCCCGTGCCGTCTGCTCCTTTTTCACGCTCGCTCTCCTGCATCGCTCTGTCTGCATCTGTTTGTGTCACTGTTGGAAGCTTCTGCTGAATTAGGCTTCTAGTGATGTAGCAGTATCTTGTTTTATTTGATTCTCCATGTTTGGGAGCTTTGTCTTCTAGGGGGTGTCATCTTATTTGTCCACAATCATCCAAGAAGATAAAGGAGAGGGAAGGAAAGGGAGGAGGGGAGGGCGGTTTGATTGTTATGGTATTGCTGGGAGGGAGGTGGTTTGTGGAGTCCTGTATCACTGTTTTGCTGCTGCTGCTGCTAAGTCGCTTCAGTCCTATCTGACTCTGTGCTCGGTTTACAAATAAAGACCCCAGAGGCCAGGGGTGCGAAAACACAGGAAGCGGACTCTCTGTCTGCAGGATGTTTTCTTTTTTTTCCTCAGGAAAATTAAATTCCAAAAATATTTGCACTGACTTAAAAAAATGTTTCTCTTCACGACTCTTATTTTTAGCTACAGTCCTCATGTGTATGTCAAAAAGTTTAAATAGGATCGGAAGATATTTGCTAAAGATGAAGCCAAGCTTAGAGAAACAGCTGGTAAACGGAAAGAACACCATAAATGTGACAGTGGAGAGGAAACTCCTGCCCGCATTTAGACGGCAGCATGGAAGGCAGCCCCTCAGAGCCCCTCCTGGTCCTCAGGCTCCCCTGGGGTGGGGATGGAGGGACCCTATGGGGGTCACGTCTCTGGGGCACAGGTTCGGTCAGCTTGAACGAGGCCCGGATGGTGGAATGTTCCGGAAGGAACCAGCAGTTCTGCAGGTTTCAGTCCTGACCCCGGCCGGTGCAGATGTGCAGGCAGGGTGTCAACTGGCAGAGGCTCTAACTCCTGCCAGAGCTCGGGGAGGGGCTGGAGGCGAGGGCTTCGGGATCCAGTGACTGGAGCGCACTGCGAGCCAGGCGGCCCCAGGCCCCGCCCCAGAGCCCGGTCCTGTCCAGTCGTCCGGGCGTCCGCTGGACCGTAAGGGACCCGGACCCGCCGCCCCTTCAGGGACCCACCACCTCTCCCACCGCCACCGCGACACCTGCTATCACTGCATCCCCGTCCCCTGCAGGAGACCCCGCGATGGCACCACCTGTCCCTTCCTCCCCGGCTCAGCGTGGGGGGTCTGTGCACTCACAGAGCAGCTCCGGGGGTCAGCTTAGACGGGGGAGGGGGACAGTGAGGGGTGGGGGTGGTGAAAGCCGGGGTGTGGGGCCAGGACCCCCACTCCGAGTCGGGGAGATGCACAGCCCCGCCCTCCGTCCACCCCTCTTCCCGCATCCCCCCACTGCGGCTGTTCAGGACGCGACCCATCCCTGCCCCACGCCCTTCACCGCCGCCCCCTTGGTCCACTCCCAGCAATATTACCTCCCTCCTAGGTCACATTCTCCAGCTGGACGCACGTGGGAGTTTCTCTTTCTTCGCGTCCTAAAGGCCAACACCGAACAAAAAGTCCTCCCGTGACCCACTTTCCTCCGGTCACTGCTTTCCATCCTCTTCCAAGAAACTTGTCAGCGAGCCGTCTACACTCGCTTGTCTCCAGTACCTCTGCCATTCTCTCTCCAAGGCTGTCCGGCTCTCAACCCCGCGATCCATCCCGCGGTTCTGGACAGGGGGATGCTGCCCTCTGCCACTGACCCCTCCACCCCCGACACCACATCCCGGGCAGCCCAGTCCTCAGACGCCCTCTGCGTGCACTGGACCGCGAGAAACAGGCGACTCCCACCGCCTTCCTTATGGTCTCACCTGGGCCTCCTGCCCTGCCTCTGCCGCTGGACACCCTCACCTCCCCCTGCTTAAATGCCATGACCCCCGGGCCCGTGTCTCTCACCAGTCTCTGTCCTGCTTGTCCCCTGCCCCCAACACAGAGACAGAGCCAAAGCCCTCTCAGTGGAGTGAGGCTGTTCCCTCCTCCCCGCCTGATTGCCCCCGCCCCTGCCCTCTGCCCTTCCTGATCTCAGGGCCCTGGGGACCATCCCTCCCTCTCACCATCTCAGAGACCCCTCCTCACCCAAACTGCAGCTTCCCTAGGGACCACTTCCTGTCCTCTTTTCCTGCTCCATTTTCCTCCTTATTATGGGTATTTTATTTAACTGTCCTGTTTATGTTTCCCCTCCCCATTAGACTGTAACAGAATGTCCACTCCATAAAAACAGAGCAGGCACTGTGTCTGTTTTGTCTACCCAGGGCCCAAATGAGGGCTGGACACAAGGCCTTCCTTAGCCAGCGAATGAACAGCCCAGAACATCAGCCTCCCCTGCAGCATCAAGGGCCTCCCCTGCCCAGCCAGGTGGAATGAGCTGTAGGGTCCCACACATGAGAAAGTACCATGGGTCTCAGGGTGGACCCACTGAAGAACTGACCTCCTGAGTTACACAGCACCATCCACGGTGAGGGCTGTGAGGTGGGTCCCTCTCAGGGACCAGGACAGGACTGCCGAACACCACCGACAACCAACAACCACTTCCAAAGAGAAAAGCTCCAAAGACACAGGAGGCCCTTGGAGTTTTGCAAGGCTGACCCTCCTCCTAACCAGGACACAGTCGTCATACAGGAAGTGAGCCATTCATGCCACTGACCCAGGGTGAGGGGCTGGGTCCATGGCCCCCCAGCACCAGCTGTGTGGCTGGCGAGTTGCTTCAACTCTCTGCACTTCAGTCTTCTCATTTGTAAAATGGGGATAATAATGATGCTTTTTCTCTTGATTGGGAATGTTAAATATATTAAATACATACAGACATCTATAGTTTAGAACTGTGCCTGGCACTTAGTAAATACTATAGGAATGTTTGCTATTAAAATTGTCAAGCTTATGAAATATGCCCAAAATCTAATTAACAATAGGTTCCTGCATTTTTTATTGTAAGAGGCAGATCATAGTTCTGTATCCGGTAATTTTTTTTTTTTAATTTGTAAGGCAAAATGAACTCCTATGTGAATTTTTACACATTTTCACAATTTGGTTTCATTTTTAAAGAAAGTTCTAGCCAAGCCCCCTTTTCACTATTGCCTGTGAAATGTGCTCAGGGGATCAGAAGTGACCTTATTCAGGTCCAAAGAGGCCACCGGTCACAGGGTGCTCACTGGAGAGGGTGAGGCCTGGGCTGGGGGAGTGCAGAGGCCCGGTCACCAGTTGGCCTGCAGTGAGCGCTGAAGGTGGGCTCCAGGGGGTCCATCACCATCTCATCCATGAATTCACCCAACTATGTTTGCAAGCATCCGCCAGGGCTTCGAATCCATCTGGACTTGGGGGAGGGTAGAAGGAGGATCTGGATGAGAGAAAACAAGCAAGGGCTTCCCAGGGGGTGCTAGTGATAAAGAATCCTCCTGGGAGAGATTTAGTTTCCATCCCTGGGTTGGGAAGATCCCCTGGAGGAAGGCATGGCAACTCACTCCAGTATTCTTGCCTGGAGAACTGCATGGACAGAAGAGCCTGGTGGGCTATAGACCATGGGGTCGGATGGAATTGGACATGATTGAAGCGACTTAACATTTAGCAGAAGGAGGGGTCTGGATGAGATGGAGAACAGGCAGGGGCTGTACTCACCCCCACCAGCATCAACCTTGAAGACCCCTTAGGAGAGGGAGGAGACACACAACTGGAAAGCCCTGGGGAGATGCAAAGCTGGTGGGAACCCTGGGGATGGTGATGGGGGTGCTGGGGGGGAGAGGACGGCCTCCAGGGCAGAGGAGAGCTGGGTGGTTTTGTTTCTATCTCTGCCCCTTTCATCCGAGACAGAGACCAGCAGCTCAGGCAGCAGCCTCGAATCAGGGAGGGTTTGATCGGGGCGGCCCCATCCTGCCAGGTGAGGTGCTGTGGAAGCTGGCACCTCCAGATCAACTTTTCTCCCACACCCCTTCCTCACCTCCCACTCTGAGACTCAGAAAGCCGGCCTCCTGCCAGGACCCCTGGCATCTATCAGTTTAATGAAAATTCTGGTGGAGCAACAGCAAAGAAGGGAGATGGGCAGGAATTCTGTGGTCTTGGGGCTCGTCTGTCTCTTGAAGCCCCTCCGGGAGGGACGCCAACACTCAGATCCAACCTGGGCTTCACCTTGTCCCCCATTATCTGTCCCCAGACAGAATGACAACACCCTGGGGAGGCAGGAGCCCACAGGTACAGCAGCTCACATAGAGACTACACCTTGGACCACAGTCACCCCAGGGAACAGCATTTTCAGGCAGATCCAGAATTTAAAATAAGTATAATAAATGTTCTCAGGCAAAGGAGGGTATTAATAATAAAAAGCAGAAACAAGGAGTCATAAAAAGAACCAAAGGGTGGAAACTGCAACTGTGGAAAGAAGGGTAATGATAGGTGGGTCCCGCGTATGGATGGTTTTGGCAGGGCTGTGTGCTGAAGGGAGGGGTTGGCCTGGGGGCGGGGGAGCCTGGGACTCTCAGCCCCTGTTAGAAGCCAAGGCTTGGATGTGCACACAGACCAGGAATGAATCATGGCCATGGTGCTGAGTGGAAATAAGAAACAAACAAGGCCAACAGACTCATATTAATCATGTAAATTTAAAATATGGTGCTGTGTGTCAACAGATGAGTGGATAACCAACCCATGGTTTCAAAACACTGTGCTACTGTGTGCTAAGTCGCTTAGTCGTGTCCGAATCTGCGACCCTATGGACTTTAGCTTTCCAGGCTCCTCTGTCCATGGGATTCTCCAGGCAAGAATACCGGAGTGGGTTGCCGTTTCCTTCTCTGGGGGATCTCCCCAACCCAGGGATCGAACCTGCATCTCCTATGTCTCCTGCATTGCAGGTGGATTCTTTGCTGAGCCCTCTGGGAAGCACTTGCTGCACTACTCCTCAGCCCTAAAAATGAGGGAAATTCTGGCACCTGCTATGATGTGCATGAACTTAATACATTGTGCTCAGTGAAATAAGCCGGTCACAAAAGAGCAACGACTGTGCAGTTCCACTTACGTGAGGTCCCTGGTGGTGGTATAGTCACTCAGTCGTGTCTGACTCTTTTTCGACTCCATGGACTGTAGCCCTTTAGGCTCCTCTGTCCATGGGATTTTCCAGGCAAGAATACTGGAATTGCCATTTACTCCTCCAGGGGATCTTCCTGACCCACAGATCAAACCCAGGTCTCCTACACTGCAGGTGGATTCTTTACCATCTGAGCCACCAGGGAGGCCCTAGGTGAGGTCCCTATAGCAGTCAAAGTCCTAAGTTCAGAAAGTAGATGGGGGTTGCTGGGAGCTGGAGAGGGAGAGAATGGGGAGTGAGTGTTAATGGGTGCAGAGTGTCATTTGGGGAAGATAGAGTTCTGTGGATGGATGATGGTGATGGTTGCAGTTGCAACCACTTAAGTGAATGTACTTAACACCTCTGAACTGTACACGTAAAAGGAGTTAAAGGGTGGGGCTTTCCTGGTGGTCCAGTGGCTGAGACTCCATGCTCCCAATGTAGGGGACGTGAGTTCAATCCCTGGTAAGGGAGTTAGATCCCACAGGCCACAATTAAAGATCCTGCTTGCCACAACTCAGACCTGGCACAGCCAAATAAAAATTTTTTTAAGTAGTTGAAACAGTAAATTTTATGTTAGATATATTTTACCACAATAAAAAAGTAAAATCTAAAAAAAATTTAATGAACATAATAAAAAACAGCACTGTGTGTTATATACACGGACACATACCAATAAAAGGACGCACATTCAGCCTGCTAGGAGGGTGAAGACATAAAAAGGAATAAACAGACAAATACGCCAAAGGGCTACAATGCAGGGCAGACACTGACCTCTGCCCTGTCCAGAGAGAACACCCACGTCCTCACCAGGGAGGGAGAGGGCGACTGGCTGGGGAGACTGGATTTTCCCAGGAGCAGCTTTGCCAAAGGCAGGGGCTCCCTTGTACCCACAGAGCCAACAGCCCTTCCAACCCCCAGCCCCACCAACACCTTTAGTGCTGTCCACGGTTCCCTTCTCCTCTGCTCTGAGGCACTCGAAGACTGACTTTGCCTTGCTGGCCACCTGGGGCCACCCCTTCCCCCACACCCATGGTCAGTACACAGTCCTGTCTGCTGGTGGGGGACTCGCAACTGGCTCGTGCCTGCAGTAGATGTTCAGTGCGTTTCTGTTGGGTGACAGTGAATGAATGACGGGGTGACTGACAGGAGAAGCATTTTTAAAGGGAGACCCAGTGGCTGGAGGATCACCTGGAGGAAATGATCAGAACCCCAGAGGCACTGGGGGCTGTAGCCTCAGCCCAGGGACTTCCCAGGTTGTATCCAGGCCTCCGCTATTTATGCCCAGGCCTTCTGGGGGCCCTGCCCAGCCCAGTGCCCCCTTCCAGGGCTCAGGAAGAGCTCCTTCTGGCCCTTTGGGTTTTTGTAGAAGGAAGCAGGGGTTGGCCTCCCACCAGAAGAGCTGATTCCCCTGACGTGAGAAGGCCATTCTGATGTTGGACAGCCTAAAATAAAAATGCCCAGCACCATATCAGTGACCCTGGATGTTTCTCAACCCTGTGGCCCCTCTTTGCTGAAGACGAATGACTACTAACCAGTGTCATGCTGTTCAGATTCTTTCCGTGTTTCTTTCTGGTTTCCAGCTGTCAGAACTGTGCTGTGCACAGAGAAAACCTTCTTCCAATACCTTACACAGCCTCGTGTCTTTTTCTCAGGGTATAAAACTATATTCATTCTGTGAAACCTGAGACTAAGTCTTCACGCAAACATTGGCTCTAACAAGTGAAAAGTGACTTCACCAAGGACTGATATGCAGGCCCCAGTCTGCCTACAACAGGACACTGCTCAGCGCGTCATCCTTCACAATAAATGGCCAGGTGTGCAAACAGCCTCAGGGAGTTGTCCAGAGGTCAAGGTCAGCTATGGTTTGGGCAGGGTGGGCAGTGACTGGCCAGGAGGTGTCTGGGTCTGTGGGTCTACGGTTGGGCAACTCCACAATCGATGCCCTGGATGATGAAATGGGGAGTTTGGCAGCAGCCCTTGGTCCTGAGTTGGAATTTCACGTGCAGGTGACCCCAAGAGCCACCCTCAGCAGGGAGGAGGCGGGGCTCCAGGAGGTCTCTGTGGGAGAGCCTTAGGGATGATGGAAAATAGGGGTGGCGTGGGGGAGGGTGGGTATAAGGCTTGAGGTGAGTGCATGATCTGTCACTCCTGGCCTGATTGATCCAGACTCCGTCAAGATAACCACCCTCCTGGAGACCAGGCAACTGCAAGATGGGAGCAACGGACAGAACACTCTAGAAAACAGACTGGCTTGTCATCTCCTGGAAGCCATCCTGCTTGGTGTCCCGAAAGGCCCAAGTGTGAGCTGGAGGACTTTCAAGCAAGCCTGGGATTCTTTCCACAAGTTAGAGGTTCTCCATTTGCGAGCACCTGCCCCAGGCTGTGCGCCCGGAGTCTGCAAAGACACCCCTTGGGACAGCGCGTGAGTCCAGGAGGACAACCCAGCCAGGGCTGCGGGGCGCAGCTGCCCACGCGAGGGGCCGGCGGCCAGCCAGGAGCCGCCTCCCAGGCCCAGCTGCAGGGCTGGGTTTCCTGCAGAGCGCGATTCTGGAGCCAGGCCGCTAAGCCCGTGACGCGTGTTTATGGTTCTCACTGCCCCCCGGGACAGCTGCAGGCCTCTGCGCCCGGCCAGGGCCTGATCGAGGGCTGCTGAAGCTGGAAACCCTGGCAGCTGCTAATCCCCTAAAGCCCCGGCGGCTTTGAGCAATCGGAGCTGTTTGTTCTTCTCAGTAAACAGCTGTTTTCCCAGTGACTGCCCAGATCGTGTAAAATATTAACAAAGCTGCCTCCACAGCCCCTCGCTTAAATATTTAAGTAATTGTCTTTCGGTCCCTGAGTGACTTTGGCTCAAATCGCTCTGTCACCGCACTTGCGTCCGGGTTCATGGAGCATCGGGAAGTGCCAGCGCTCCTGTTCTCTCTCCTCTGCTGTCTGTCCCCTCTGGACATCACTCAGGCCCTGGGTCAGATGTGAATGGCCAGGGTGCGCCCCGCCTCCTTCTCACATGTGTGTGTCTGTGCATGTTTGCACACTCATGTGTGCTTTGCGTGTGCGTGCGCATTCTTGTGTGCGTCTGTTTATGCGCGCACATGCTCAGGTGCGCGCTTCTGCGATCCGTCCTCTCTGGGGCCCGGCATCTCCGTCCTAGTGCATTGTGACCTCTAAGCCGTACTCTTGTTCGCGTCAGGGTTCATCTGAGACCTGTGACTCCTCTGCTGAAGGCTCACTGCGAAGATCAGGAAAAAGGATTAGGAGCTCAGAGCAGCCTCGGCACCGCTGCCGGCAGAAAAGGTGCACGGGGGTGCCCTCGGAGGGCACAGAGCTCAGGGCTCCTGGGAGCTCGGGCTATGCTGTAGTTTCTGTGTCCGCAAGGCCTCTGGTCATAACCACACGCCTTTGGAACGTCCTCCCCGAAACCACAGGTTTACTTGGATTCAGCTGTGGATCTGGCTCCAAACAGGCACTATGGGGGAACCACAAGGCAGTGAGCTTCTCTAGCTTCCTTCTTCCTAGGCTGAAGGTTGGGGATGAAACCACTGAAGCTCTCCGTAGAAAAGGTGGGAAATTCTGGCCCCTAGCTGGGGTCTTCCATCCCCGCAGGAGCGGATGGAACTCTCCCTGGATAACAAGCTGGCGTCCTTCTCCAACGTGGGCTGGACATTTCTCACCTAGTTTTGTGAGAGCCTGTGACAGCTGTGCGCATCCTACGAGCTACTGAAATCTTCTCAAAGCTAAACCAATTGAAATCCACTTTATCTCAAGAGCTACTATTAAGCTCTCAGAGTAAAATGAACTTCAATTCACTTTAATTTTCAAAAGAAATGATCTTTTAAAAATAGATATCTTTTTAAAAAATACTTTTTTAAACAGGGAGAATGGGGTCACAGTTACAAAGCTGCACTTCCGCTGTGGCCGAGGTGTGGCATCACCTGTCCTATGGCTGCTTCCCGTGGGCAGAGCCTGTTGTAGGCGCAGCCAGCAGCACATGAGCCTGTGTGGGATTCACGGGCCCCAACCATGCAGGCATCTCTGCTTCTCACGCCCCTCCTTCCTAAATGGAGAAAATAGAATATGTGTCTCTTAGTGTCCGGAGATTACAGTAGACCCCATCTGTGAAGCGTGGTGCCTGGACACGGTGAACTAGCAATGTAAGTGCTGGAGCCACAGCCATGACCACAAGCTGGAAAGAAGCGTTGCGTGGGTGGAGCAGGAAGTGTCCAGGGTGCACATGGGGGTCACTGGTAGATGATGAGCTGGCTGCTGTGGTCCAGGCCAGCCTGGAGGCAGGGGGCATTAGCAGTCAAAAATTTTGAAAGAAAGAAAAACATGAAATGATTCTGTAAGCTGGAAAGCAGGTGAATGGGTATGAATGGAGGAGAAAGGACAGAAGAGTCCAGCCCAGGACATCACCAGAGGGAGGCTGCAGGCTGCTGGTACCTCCCCCAACCAGAGGGGCACAGGCTGCAAGCTGGCAGGTCAGGAGGTGGGGGAGGGGAAGGCTGAAAAGTGCAGGACTCATTGGAAATCTGCTTATGAAGTATCTCAGTCTAGCCATTCCCCACCCCACGGCACAGAACAATGACAACTTCAGGCCACAAAATGGGCTTTTATTTAGAGACATTGAACAAACTTTCCGATGTGCAAGAATTAACTCTAAAGCCATGCTTCTCAAAAAACGTTCCCTACCAGCAGCATCAACATCACCTGGGAACTTGTTAGAAATGCAGGTTCCCAGGTCCACCCATACCTGCTGAATGAGAAGCTCTCAGCCTTGGGGCCCACTGGTTGTATTTTAACCAGCCTCCCCCCACCCCACCCCCGCCAGGAGATGAAGGCCACACACTGTCAGCTGAGGATCCCTGATCTAGAACAGAGCTCCTCATCCTTGGCTGCATATTGGAATCACTTTAGAAAATGCTGATGCCTGGGGCCCCACCCCCTAAAAAGATTCTGACTTCATGGGTTCTGCACATTGCCCAGGCATCAGGATTTTTAAGACATCCATCAGCTTGGACAGAGAACCACTCCAATAAGGCCTTCCTGTTTTGCATGCATCAGCCATCAGCCCAATTGCTTAGGCCTGAAGCTTCTCGGCCAAAAGCCCTGTCCACTTTGATCTCACTGTCACTCTCCTCAGCTAAAGGAGGGAATTCATGGAGTCCAGACTGACTGCAGCCACAGGGGAACCACGTAGCAAGTACCCAGGACCACTAGTCTGGAGCTCTGCTCTCAAACACGAAAGGAGGTATAATGGTCCCAGGCACATAAGAGAGACCTGCCATGTGAATGAGAAACAGGAAGATAAGCAAGCAAGCCAGCCCTATAGGAAAAGAAACAACGCAGGGATCACAAGATAATTCCTAAAAATTCTCATATCCTCAAAGGGATATGAGAAGTTATTAAATCTGTGAAACAAAAACCAATGCTATGAAAAGGAAATAATTACATAATAAAGAAGAAATTTTAAAAATTAAAAATGCAATCTTTAAACAAAAATTTCAATAAAAGAAAAACTGGGACGCTTCCCAGAAAATAGGATAGAAATGAGAAAAAAACTGAAAACATGAGAGAGATGGGGAAAAAAAGACAAATAGCAATTCAAACCAGGATGTCCCTCGTCTGCCTATTACAGTCCCAGAACAAGCAGAGAACAGGGAGGGGAAAGAAGCAATCTCAGATGGACTGAAGGGTATCTTCTCTGAGGTAAGGGCTGTAAGTCGTCAGACTGAGGAGACCTACACGGGTCACTCGGGGTGGATAATGAAATGTCCACGCCCAGACACAGCCTCATGGATCTGAGAACATGAAGGATGAAAGGCAGGTGCCGAAAGCATTCAGGGAGAAAATAAACAAATACAAGCGGACTGCCTGTAAAGAAATAAAGCCCGGACCTCCTCAGGGAGGTTGCGTTCTAGAAGACAAAGGCCTTCCAAGGCTTAAGAGGAAATATCTTGAATGTAGAATTCTATACCAGCTGAAACAATTCTCAAAAGGATTTGGACTAACAAAAGCAGTTTTCAGATAACTGAAAACTTAGAAATTCTACAAGCTTTTTCTTCCTCAGGAGTTTCCTGAGGAAGTACTCCAGCAAAACGAGGAGGAAAATCAAGAAGGAAGGATCCAAGAAAGACTCTTGTTGAAGGGAAGTCCCCAGAGGACATGGGTGCAGCAGCCTGGGGGCCCCCTGGTCAGGAGGTGAGGCTTTCAGGAGGGCCTGGGAGGCCTGTCTCCAGGCAGAGGAGACTCAGTGCATGGGTCAGTGTCCAGTCAGTAAAGCAGAAACTCCTCCAGATGTTTCCAACAGAGGGGTTGAAATGAGGGAACTGTTTTAAGATGTATTGAAAGCAACTTAGAGTTTCCAGTCTGACATGTAAGGAGCTTGGAAGTTACCACTACTGTCTTCACCAAACAGCTGAACCAACTGAAAATCAACAACTCCCCTTAGACTAACAGGAGAACTGGGGTCACAGCAAACCACTGCCCCAAATATTAGAGAGACAGACTGGTAGATATGGAGAATAGCGGAAGCCTCCAGTGAGTCTGGTGGGTCTGTGGGTCCAGTGCCAAGGCAGAGAGGCCCAAACTGCCCCTTGAGGGCTGGAGCCCTGGTGTGGATGTGTCTGAGAGGGCTTCAGCCTTAGGTGGGGACCCACACACTCATGAATTTTACCTCCATGATCCCTGCAGTGAATTTCAGAGCATAATCTTCCCTTGTGCTTCCAACAGGGGAGTTAGAACAGTAGTCATTCTGGGGATTTCCCTGGAGGTTGTGGTTAGGACTCTGGGCTTCCACTGCAGAATACACCATACATGGATTCAATCCCTGGTCAGGGAACTAAGATCCTGCATGCTGCAGAGTGGCCCCTTCCCCCTGCCGCCCAAAATAAAGTGACAGAGAGAGAAAAGTTGTTGTTCAATTGCCAAGTTGTGTCCGACTCTTTGCGACCCCATAGATTGAAGCATGCCAGGCTTCCCTGTCCTTTACCATCCCCTGGAGTTTGCTCAAACTCATGTCCATTGAATCAATGATGCCATCCAACCATCTTATCCTCTGTTATCCCCCTTCTCTTCCTACCCTCAGTCTTTCCCAGCATCAGGGTCTCTTCCAATGAGTCAGTTCTTTGCATCATGTGGCCAAAGTATTGGAGCTTCAGTTTCAGCATCAGTTCTTCCAATGAATATTCAGAGTTGATTTCCTTTGGGATTGACTGGTTTGATCTCCTTGCTGCCCAAGGGACTCTCAAGAGTCTTCTCCAGTACTACACTTTGAAAAGCATCAATTGTTTGGCATTCAGCCTTCTTTATGGTCCAACTCTCACATCCCTGCATGACTGTTGGGAAAACCCATAGCTTTGACTACACGAACCTTTGTCGGCAAAATAATGTCTTTGCTTTTTAATACACTTTTAGGTTTGTCATAGCTCCTTTTCTTCCAAGGAGTAAGTGTCTTTTAATTTCATGGCTGCAGTCACCATCCACAGTGATTTTAGAGCCCAAGAAAACAAAATCTCCATGAACAGTATGAAAAAATGAAAGAAATGCAGCCATTCTGAAATATTTCCAGAGCATTCTGCTCTTCTTAACAAGGCCTGCCCTCAAGAGAAACTAGTTTCCTAGAGTCTGACCAACTAGGGTTTTATCAGGCCCTAACTTATTAGGCCCTAACTGACCTGGGCGGAGAAGGTGATGGCACCCCACTCCAGTACTCTTGCCTGGAAAATCCTGTGAACAGAGGGGCCCGGTAGGCTGCAGTCCATGGGGTTGGGAAGAATCAGACACGACTGAGCGACTTCACTTTCACTTTCATGCATTGGAGAAGGAAATGGCAACCCACTCCATTGTTCCTTGCCTGGAGAATCCCAAGGATGGCGGAGCCTGGTGGGCTGCCATCTATGGGGTTGCACAGAGTCAGACACGACTGAAGCGACTTAGCAGCAGCAGCAACTGACCTGGGAGGAGAGAAATGTCTAATTCCATCCCCTCCAGCCTTCCTGTCTTATTGGGAGTTGGGGTATTGAGAAGAGCTTGTGAAGGTCACAGCCCAGAGGCAGAGACCCTCCAAAAGTTTGAGACCCAAACTTTGGACTATGGGAAGCTTCCCCTCCCCCATACTCACCAGCACTTCAGCAGAGCTTCTGAATAACAACCAGAACACAACTGATAAGCTGTGCATTTCAGGCTTTATTTTAGAAGCCTCTCGGGAAACTCAAAAGACAAGGAGATGCAAACAAGAACACTAGAGTAAATTTTAGCCTGACCCTACAACTGTAGTTATCAGTAAACACAGCCTGACTTCTAGCCAGATACACATGGTGAAGGCCTACCTGCATCCCCAGTTCTTTTACCAGTTCTTTTACAGCCTTACAGCTGTCTGGCTTTAAGCAAACATTACACGGCATACTAAAAGAGAAAAACAAAAACAACCAAAAAACCACACAGCTTGAAAAGACAGAGCAGGTATCAGAAGCAGACTCAGATACGGCAGAGATGTAGGAATTACCAGACTAGGAATTTAAAACAACTATGATGAATACACTAAGGGCTCTAATGGAAAAGTGGACAACATGCAAAAATACAAGGATAAGGTAAGGTAAGCAGAGAGATAGAAACTCTGAGAAAGAATTGAAAAGCATCACTAGCAACTGAAACACCAGAACAGAAATGAACAGCGCCTTTGATGGGCTCATTAATAGACTGGATGTGGTCCAGCAAAGAGCTGGTAAGCTTGAAGGAGTGTCAGTAAACACTTCTCAAGCTGAAATGTAAAGAGGAAAAAAATAAGGATTGAAGGACAGAGGCACAGATATTGGGAGTGGATGTCACCCAGTGTGTTAGTCTTCTTGGGCAGCCATGACCACATGCTGGGGGCCTTACACAGCACTTATTTCTCGCAGTCTGGAGGCTGGAAGTCCAAGATCAAGGTGTTGGACGTCTGGGGACTTCCCTGGTGGTCCAGTGGTTAAAAATCCACCTTCCAATGCAGGAGACACGGGTTTGATATGAGGTTGGGGACCTAAGATCCCTCATGCAGTGGGGCAACTAAGCCAACGTACCACAAGAGAAAGCCCATGCACTGCAATGAAGATCCAGCTCAGCCAAAAAAAAAATAATAATAATAATAGAAGAAAAGGTGTTGGAAGTTTGGTTTCTGGTGAGGACACTCTGTGGTTTTCAGACAGCTGCCTTCTCCCCATGTCCTCAGATGACATTTCCTCTGTGTGTGTGCAGATAGAGACAGACAGAGGCAGAAAGAACTCCGGCATCTCCTCCTTCTCTTGTAAGGAGACAGGCAAGTAGGGTAAGGTCTTCATCCTATGGCCTTACAAACCTTAGTTACCTCCTTAAACGTCCTGTCACCAAATACAGAGCTTCAACATATGAATTCAGTGCGTAACACCCAGAGATCAGTGGCCACAGGGGGTCCCCAGCCCCTTCTAGAACTGGACGAGTGGAGTGGGAAGTGGGGTGACCCAGGGAATGGGAGCACTACCGCCATTCATTGGGAAGTGGGGAGCTGGCCCCTGGCTAGTGCACAGTTTGAACATGCAGAGCCCAACCCTCCTGCCAGGCCCTCCACCGTTTGAAGCTTCAGGCACCTGCCGTTGCCAGCTGCTGCCACCAGAGTTAGACCTTGCTGGGGAATACAGTTCACAGCTTTCCAGCCCCGTGGTGCCCATGGGAGTGTAGAATGCCAAGTTCCCAGACAGGCCGCTGAGTAAATGATCAGCATGGGACTGAGAAGCTCAAGAATCAGAAGGCAGTTCCTCTTTGTCTACAGGAAAAAAAGAAAGGGTAGTAGAACATTTAGGGAAAAAAACAGAAAGTGGTCTACAAAAGTCATGTTCTCATCATGAATAAAATGAACTTGTGGGCTGATTTTGAGCAAAATGAATGTGTGGAAGAGAAAGAATCCTTC
Source organism: Moschus berezovskii (assembly GCF_049115385.1). Taxonomy (NCBI): domain Eukaryota; kingdom Metazoa; phylum Chordata; class Mammalia; order Artiodactyla; family Moschidae; genus Moschus; species Moschus berezovskii. The sequence continues at coordinate 41,116,374 of NC_142480.1, read as the reverse complement.
GACCTTGAGGCTAAAATTGTTCTCCTTTCTGTGACTTGGGAAAGCCATCAGCCTGTAGAGAAGGAAACTGCATGACTGCAATAGACAGAGAATGTTGCCTGCCATTTCAGTAAACAGAGGATATTGCTGTGGCCACAAAGCCTAAAGCCACCAGGCACTGCAGCTCTCCCCCAACCCCATTCCACCAAGATGCACCTTGAAGGGATTCAGGATGGAGAAAAACAGAATACTGGTCCTAAACAGTTAAAGTTCCTTTCAAAGGAATAAATTCAATAAGCCCAGACTCTTACATCCTCTGAGACATAGAAAAGTACTAAATCATTAACTTGAAATGTCTGTTTTTTTGTGATTAGCAGCAATCTTTTGATGTTCAACCTTTTTTTTTCCCCTCAGCAAAAATGCCTATATATCCTGTCTCCTCCCTTACCTCATTGGAACAGTCCCTCCAAGGGAGCTGAGAGGCTGCCATCCCAGCCTATGTTGGTGTGGTTTAGTCACTCAGTTGTGTTCAACTCTTTGTGACCCCATGGACTGTAGCCCGCCATGCTCCTCTGTCTGTGGGATTCTCCAGGCAAGAATACTGGAGTGGGTTGCCGTGCCCTTCTCCAGGGAATCTTCCCAACCCAGGCATTGTACCTGAATCTCCTGCATTGCAGGTGGATTCTTCACAGCTGAGCCACAACTTTTAGGCTCTGCTTTTTTATTTTTTGGTTGACACTAGTGCTGTGATTCATGGGGTCACAAAGAGTTGGACACGACTGAGCGGCTGAACTGAACTGAACTGATTGTGAATACTTTAAGGAGTTGTAAAAATGCAGATGTCATTTACCTGTTTTTACCTAGATAAAACTTAACAAAGAACAGAAAACTCAATTATGGTTGTCAAACGGAATGTTATAAATCTTTGATGCTGTAAAAGGGAAACGCAGCTGATAAGGGAGAAACAGGGAAGGGAAATGGAGGAGAGGGCAGAGATGCTGTGGTGAAAGCTCAGTGCTCCTTACAGTGGACAGACTAGCAATGCGTTTCAAGGCTGCAGATGTAAAATATATGAAAAATTAAAAGTCATATTTTGGAGGAGGTGAGGTTAGGATAAATGAGTGAAATTCTCATTTTTAATACTGTAGAATCAGTAAGTATTGTCTAAAAATGACAAATGAAGAAGTAGATGTATTGGCTTACTACCAAGAGTTTTGACATTGAATGAATGGATTCTTTTTAAGAATGGAAACAAGGCCAGAACTACAGACCTTTTTCACAGAGTCTGCAGGAGGGGGTCAGCTGCCCTATGGCCTTGGGACAGTTTTGTGTTGTTTTGTTTTTTTTTCCTTTGCCATTTGCTTCTGACGGTATTTGCATGAGTTTTTATGTTTCCTTAAGCTAAAAGAGGTTGCTAGGGATTTTTCTGGGCCTCTTTGTCTTACTGTAACCACCACAAGACTGTGTGTATCTTCACAAATTAGATGTGGTTTGTTTAACTTCTCAAATGAAGACTTTTGTCCAAGGGCATATTTGCCTTCTCTTTCTTGCTTGTTCAGGGCGGGGAAGCAAGCTTGGGTACAGCTTCAAATGCCCTCTGAGCTGAGCTGGCTGTCCTCAGGCTCCGCTGCTCCCTGCAAGGTTGTGGCCAGGTGAGCAGCTGGGAGGCGCTGGACCAGGTCTTGTCGAGCACAGAGGCTGGAGAGCTGGGTGTTGGCAGTCAGTTATGGGCACTGCAGAGCACTCATATCCCTGGACCCCCAGGGATATGAATGTTTCCTCCCTTCCAGTGTCCCCTTCCCTCTGACGGGCTAATGGTGCCACGACCTGCACTGTGGGCAGTGGTCCCCTTGCCACCCCTGCTTGTAAGGGACCTCCTGTGCCACCAGTTCCATGCGGGCAGGGCAGTCTCAGGTCTCCAGCATCTCCTGTCTCAGCACCCCTGCCAGAAGCCCCCCTCCTCCCACTTCTGGGGCCTGTGTGCAGGACTTTCAGGCACCAGTTTTGTTACCCGGCATCTGCATGTCAGCCCGTTCCGCTGGCATTTTCAGGACATCGCTCATCCTTGTCCACTACCCGTGACCTTGCTGTCACTCTGGGTACTGGCCTAATAATCCTTCTGGCCCTGAGTCTCCTGCCCCCTTTCACTTCAGTACAGACCATCAGGTGAACTCCTGGATCTGTGCTGTAAACGGGACAGATAAGACATGTGAGGATAGGACTGCTCTCCTCAGCAAGCACTTACTGTGTTCTTGACACTGCTCAAGGCATATTACGTCTCTGAAATCATTTACTCCTTGGAGCTCCAATTTTATCTCCTTTCTATAGATAAGGCTCCAGATGCACAGAGAGGTTAAGTGACTTGCCCAAGATCACCCAGCCAGGAAGGGAGAGAGAAGGGATTTGAATTCAGGCTCTAGGGTCCAGACTCTCAAACTTTACACTCTACTACCCCTCCTTGAGGGTTGTTGCTGACCTTGGCCTGGGGTAAAGACGAATTCCATTGGATTGCCCTCTTACCTGAGGCCTGGAACCAAGGGGAGGGTACAGACAACCCCATGGTGTCCCTACAAGGGCCTGGATATTGAAATGTTATGGCATCACTGATTCAGTGGACATGAGTGTGACCAAACTCCAGGAGACAGTGAAAGACAGGGAAGCCTGGTGTGCTTCAGTCCACGGGGTGGCAAAGAGTCAGACATGACTAGTGACTGAACAACAATATCTCTGTTAGGTTGTCAGGAGCTAGTGGCTCAGAATGACAGAAATCTGTTGTCTCACAGGGTCTGCAGGCCAGAAATCCCAGGTGAGCCCTGCTGGGCAGCTACAGCCCTTTGGCCTCTGCCTCCATCACCACCTGGTGTTCCGCGCGAGTGACTGTTTCCTCTTCTCATATGTACCACAGTTGTATTGGATCAGGACCCACGGTCATTCAGCATGACCTCACTTGAACTTGATCATGTCTGCAAAGACCTTGTTTCCCAGTAAAGGACGCATTTACAGGTACTGGGGATTAGGACTTGAACACATCCTTTACGGGAACACAGTTCAGCCCACGACACAGTTGTCTTTGTCCTGTGTTGTTCTTTGTGTGTGATAGATAATGAGCATAATTTTCAAAATGTCTGCCAATGCCCACTCAAGCATATTATGTGACCTTCTTCTTTTTTTTTTTGGCAGTGATTTTTTTCTAAGGGGAGGTTTACTTATCTCTCACTGATGGTGTTGAAGAAAAATGGGGCAGGAGAGGATGACTGTGTACTGCTCTTTGGTGAGCCCCTGGGATGGGCCACTAAGTAAGGGTCTACAGCTTTGCGTGGGAAAGAATTCAGGAGTGAGACCAGTATAGGGAAAGCAAGTTTACTGAGAGAGACACACTCCACAGACACAGTGTGGGCATATCAGAAGGCGTAGGCAGCTGGGAAATATGGGGTGGTTAGTTCTTAAGGTGGAGAAGGCAATGGCAAGCCACTCCAGTACTCTTGCTTAGAAAATCGCATGGATGGAGGAGCCTGGTGGGCTGCAGTCCATGGGGTCGCTACTAGTCGGACACGACTGAGCGACTTCACTTTCACGCATTGGAGAAGGAAATGGCAACCCACTCTAGTGTTCTTGCCTGGAGAATCCCAGGGACGGCGGAGCCTGGTCGGCTGCCGTCTATGGGGTTGCACAGAGTCGGACACGACTGAAGCGACTTAGCAGCAGCAGCAGCAGCAGCAGCAGTTCTTAAGGCAGGGTAATTTCACAGGCTAACTATTGGGAGAAAGTGGGTGGAGTTCCAGGCTTTGGGGCCCCACCCACTTTGGACCTTTTATGGTCCCCCCGGAACTGTCATGGCGCATGTGGGCATGGCTTAGGTGCTAATGTATTACAATGAGCGTATAATGAGGCAGACCTTCCATCAGAAGACAACTTTCCACCATATTGGGCCTATTCAGGCTCTGCCAGCTTTAGGTCAAGTCGCCCACTGCTGTGTCCTTTCAGTGGCCGCACCCTACCCCTTCCATCTTGTTTCACTGGAAGTTGACGCGCAGTTAGGAGACACACTGTGCAGAGCCAGTGGCCCCCTGGGACCCACGTGAAGGCCGACGGCACCCAGGCGTGGGGCTGGCAGAGACACCCTCAGGACCCAGCTGAGAAGGAGCCGGGACCGCCCGCCTCTGGAGTCCCCGTGAACCTGTGCGGTAAGGAAGCGTGCCCGCTGCCGGACGGCAGTCACTGGGGTCGGGCCGCGCAGTTCCTGTCGGTCCAGCAGCCCCCCCCGCCCCCGTCCCAGTGACCAGCGCCTGTGTGCTGGCTCTGCCACTAGGCTCACCCACAGGGGCTCCTTGGGCTCTGGGCTTGGGGTGGTGGCCGAGTTGCGGGGGAGCTGTCTGGCCTCAGTCAGGGCCTCCTGGCTGAAGGAGACCAGGGAGCCTGCCTGCCTTGCGGCCAGCACCTCCCCAGTGGTTTCCTTCCTTTCAGGGCCTGGACGGCCTACAGGGCTCCGCCCTCGCCTAATTCCCCTCCACCCCCTCCACGGGATGTCCCCTCATTCCCTGTCCTGGGCGATGTGACTCCTTGCCACGTGCGGGCCTCGTGTCCTCAACCTGGAAACACTGGCACAAGGTCGCCTTTGTTTTATCCATCTAATTTCGGGAGGTGTGGCTCCTGTGAGCAAGGATGCGCTGAGCGGTCCCCCGCCTCGCAGAAGGCGGCTGGCCTGCTGGGTCCCCGTCAGGATATGGAAAGTCCTCTGTCAGTGGCCCTGTGATGAGGGCGCCCTTCTGCGCCCGCGGAAAACGTCGCTAAACGGGGTTTTGTTTGCGATTTAAAAGAAATAGAACCCTTGGAGCGTTTGGCTTTGGTGAACAAAGAACACAAAGATGCGGGATTTCCTTGCGGTCCGTCCACGCCCAGCCAGGTTCCCGTGGCTGCTGGAGGGAGCGGTGGGCACCCAGATCCCTTCTTTCCTGCACCACCCCTACCCCCGGGGACTGTCCCTGGAGCTGAGTTCTACCTGTTGACTGCTCTGGCATTTCTGTTGTGCTGGTTGGTTGGTTGGTGGGGTGGCTGCTGTGGGCCTGGGGCCGTGTGGCGTGGGCGGGCTTCCATCCCCGGCTCTGCAGTATTTATAGGAAGAGAATTAAAGCCAAAGTAACTGCCATGATAAATGTCCATACTCTCGGCTCCCACCCGACCTTCTAGTCGAACTGGAGCCTGAGTCAGTTTCCAGGAGGATAAACTTAATATTAATGATAATAATACTTTGCACTTGGTCTAGTGAAAATATTTTGAATACGATGGAGGCAAGGATATGAATGTTTGCTTGGCGCTATTTATCAGGAAGTGCTTCTGCTTGTTTATTATGTTAGGGCTTTGTATACAAAACTATTTTTTTCCTCTCTCACCACCGGGGGCCACATTTCTTGCCTTTTGCTACATCCAAAGTTTAACAGGAAGTTGCCGTTCATATTTAAATCATATGTTTTTAAAACACATCTGTAAATAGCTGAAGACGGGAGGGCTGAAAGGTGTGGAGTTGTTTAATATTCTCCCTGACAGATATTTTTGCACTTGAAATTACATCTCAGTGGTTGTGAAACAGGAAATTTGAAAGCACCTAGTCGCAGAGATGGTGACATTTTAATACTTATTCATCTTTGAACCTCTGGGTGTTCTGAGATACTCAGGGAATGAGGATTCTGAGGGGAGGAGGTGACTCTGAGGAATTATTCTTACTTGTATCCAGACATATTACAGGAGAGCAGGAGCTAACCTGGGAAAAGCAAGTGCATATCAGTGTTCTTCCCTAGTTGACAGTGGGGAGAAAAAAGATACTTTGTGAGCTGCATGGTAGCTGTCTTCTCTCCAGTAATTATGAAGAGTTTTCTTGCAGATCCTTCACTTACTCTGGGGGCCATCTCCTGGGTGTGTGATACATCATCTGTGGGTGACTCTGGCGTCAGTGAGACAGCACCCAGTGATGACTGGGGGCTGTGCAGTCGCAGCAGCAGTTCCCTTGGACGGGGTTGGGGCGCTCCATCTTTCCAGCACAGCCTCAGGTGATGTGTTATTCACAGGATAGAACCCCCCCAGGGACCAGTGTGCTCTGACTCCAACTCAGATGAACCCAAGATTCGGCTTCCGGTTGCTTATTGGGTCTCCGCGGCAGTGATTCAGTATCTTATAATCCTTCGGAGTCACAGATCTCGCAAGTCTGGCTTCAGATCCAGGAGACCGTAACCCCCACAGGCCAGCAGACATCAAGTCTGGGCACCACAGACCCATGGCACCGGCTGGCTCAAGAACTTGGAAGGTCCTTTGACTCCTACTTAGATGTTTCTCTAAGTTAAGGAAAAACCAATTATGTGTTTATTCTGCAGAAGCTTAAGAGCTCATAAAACTAGGGAAAAACAGACTTCTGCTTTAAGATGGTGGATTTTTCTTTTTCCTTCCAAATCTCAGTAAAGAGATACAAAACTTAAAAATTTCCTTAACAGGAAGGGGGAGCAGAAGAAGGGGTTATAGGCAAAGAAGACATTAAAATGGATACAGAGAGATGGAAAAGGCCTGGTGACAGATGGGAAGAAACCAAGGATGGCTGCACCCACTCCAAGAACACAGCAGTGGGGCTTACAACAGTGTCCAGTCCTCCCAGCAGAACACAGAGAGACTGGAAAGTGAACAGGGGCATCAGACAGAATGTTTAATTGAAGGTTTATCAACAGAACAGTTGTGTCAATTAGTCTCTACCCTAAAACCCTACCCACTTCACCAGGAGAGACCAACAATCAGGTATTTACCCCTGAGTGAACTGAAAAACCAGAAGACCCCTCCTAAAGGCACTTGGCCAAGGAGATCCAACAGTCTCAGTGTGGGTTTTGGGGACTTCCTGTTCAGATACCAAAGAATGCTCCCAAGAGCACCAGCATCCTACCGGTGAACCCTAAAGCAAAGTCTACTGGTGCACATGGCCAAGCCCACGCGTGATTCTTGCCTCCAAGCCTTTATTAGCTTAGGGTATGGCTTGTTGATGAGACTCAACATGCCAGCTACAGTAATTATGTTCCTTCAACCTCAGATATGAACAGAGGACTAAAGATAACCAGACACTTGGGGAAAGCTGGCCATCTGAAAGAAAAAGACCAAGAAAATTAAACAGAATAGCTGACCCCATAAGATTAAAATCACAACCCAGGGATGAGAGAGAACCTGACAAATCTAGTGACTAGGTTGGTGCAAAGGTAACTGCAGTTTTGCATTGTTGAACTTTGCTGTTTGATATTGGAATACATTCTTAAGTAAATGTGGTTATGCTGTACATCATTTTAACGTGCATTTCTCGCTCTATGTTTTTTTACTAATGACTTACCACTTGTTTATTTTATATATATTTTAGACTAGGGAAATGATGTTAAATGAAAAGTGAATTTGAGTGAGTTTCCTATTCGAGTTCAGAATGGGTCATAAAGCAGTAGAGCAACTTGCAACATCAACAGCGCATTTGGCCCAGGAACTGCTAATGAACGTACAGTGCAGTGGCGGTTCAAGAAGTTTTGCAGAGGAGGTGAGAGCCTTGAAGATGAGAAGCACAGTGGCTGGCCATCGAAAGTTGACAACGACCAATTGAGAGTTATCATCAAAGCTAATCCTCTTATAACTACATGAGAAGTTGCCAAAGAGCTCAATGTTGGCCATTCTACAGTCATTTGGCATTTGAAGTAAAGTGGGTGCCTCATGAGCTGACTGCAAATCATAAAAATTGTTTTGAAGTGTGGTCTTCTCTCATTCTATTCAACAACAAACAAACAATTTCTCTATTGGATTGTGACGTGCAACAAAAAGTGGATTTTATAGGACAACCAGTGATGACCCCTCAGTGATTGAACCTAGAAAAGCACTTCCCAAAGCACTTCCCAAACTTATACCAAAAAAAAGGTCATAGTCACTGTTTCTTGGTCTGCTGCCCATATGATCCACTACAACTTTCTGAACCCAGGTGAAACCATTACATCTGAAAAGTATGCTCAGCAAATTAACCAGATGCACCAAAAACTGTAATACCTGCAGCTGGCATTGGTCAACAGAATAGACCCAGTTCTTTGCCATGACAATGTCATTGTCATGACCGCACATTGCACAATCAACACTTAGGAAGTTGAACGAACTGGGCTACAAAGCTTTGCCTCATCTGCCATTCTCACCTGACTTCTTATTAGCGGACTACCACTTCTTCAAGCATCTTGTCAACTTTTTGCAGGGAAGATACTTCCACAACCAGCAGGATGCAGAAAATGGTTTCCAAGAGTTTGCTGAATCCTAAAGCACAGATTTTTAACCTTCAGGGATAAACAAGCTTATTTCTCGTTGGCAAAAATGTGTTGATTGTAGTGGTTCCTATTTTGATTATTAAAGATGTGTTTGAGTATGGATCTAATTATTTAAAATTCACGGTCCAAAACCAAAATTACGTTTGCACCAATCTAATAGTATCTTCGGCAATCAACTTTCTTCACAGTCCAACTCTCACATCCATACATGACCACAGGAAAAACCATAGCCTTGACTAGACGGACCTTTGTTGGAAAAGTAATCTCTCTGCTTTTTAATATGCTATGTAGGTTGGTCATAACTTTCCTTCCAAGGAGTAAGCGTCTTTTAATTTCCTGGCTGCAATCAGCATCTGCAGTGATTTTGGAGCCCCCAAAAATAAAGTCTGACACTGTTTCCACTGTTTCCCCATCTGTTTCCCATGACTGTGAAGAAAGCTAAGCACCAAAGAATTGCTGCTTTTGAACTGTGGTGCTGGAGAAGACTCTTGAGAGTCCCTTGGACTGCAAGGAGGTCCAACCAGTCTATTCTAAAGGAGATCAATTCTGGGTGTTCATTGGAAGGACTGATGCTAAAGCTGAAACTCCAATACTTTGGCCACCTCATGCGACGAGTTGACTCACTTTAAAAGAGATGCTAGGAGGGATTGGGGGCAGGAGGAGACGGGGACGACAGAGAATGAGATGGCTGAATGGCATCACCGACTCGATGGACATGAGTTTGAGTGAACTCCGGGAGTTGGTGATGGACAGGGAGGCCTGGCGTGCTGTGATTCATGGGGTTGCAAAGAGTGGGTCACGACTGAGCGACTGAACTGAACTGAACTGAACTGAATAGTATCTTCAGAGAAATTTGGGTGAGATTTTGTATCCACAAAATCAGAATTGGTTGCTATGAAAAGAAAATCAGAAGTAATGGTTTTTGTGTGTTTGATTTCTGGCTTAGAGCAGCAGAATTGTTTCTCTCCCAGTCCTCAGTTCAGTTCAGTTCAGTTCAGTCGCTCAGTTGTGTCCGACTCTCCGCGACCCCATGAATCACAGCACGCCAGGCCTCCCTTTCCATCACCAACCCCCGGAGTACACTCAAATTCATGTCCACAGAGTTGGTGATGCCATCCAGCCATCTCATTCTCCTTCGTCCCCTTCTCCTCCCGCCCCCAACCTTTCCCAGCATCACAGTCTTTTCCAGTGAGTCAACTCGTCGCATGAGGTGGCCAAAGTATTGCAGTTTCAGCTTTAGCATCAGTCCCTCCAATGAACATCCAGGGTTGATCTCCTTTAGAATGGACTGGTTGGATCTCCTTGCAGTATAAGGGACTCCCAGTCCTAGAGGCTGGAAATCAGGTGTTGGCAGGGCTGTGTTCCTTCTGAGGGCTCTAGGGGAGAATCACGAGGCTTTCGGAAGCTAAGCATTCAAACAGAGGGCTGAGAGACAAAGCTGAGGAGACCATTTGGATGTGAAACATAGGGATGAAAAGATTAAAAATATAAGAGAAAACATAAGGGACCTACAGCATTATTCCAAGAGAGCCTATCCATTTTTAGATAGAAGATGGAGAGAAGAATATTACCAAAAAAAAAAAAAGCAAACTTTTTGTTCTTCGTTTTAAAAATTTTATTAAAATATAGTAGATTTATAATGTTGTGTTAGTTTCAAGTATGTAGTAATTTAGTTATATATATGAGAAGGCAATGGCACCCCACTCCAGTACTCTTGCCTGGAAAATCCCATGGATGGAGGAGCCTGGTGGGCTGCAATCCCACCAGTCGCTAGGAGTCGGACACGACTGAGTGACTTCACTTTCACTTTTCACTTTCATGCATTGGAGAAGGAAATGGCAACCCACTCCAGTGTTCTTGCCTGGAGAGTCCCAGGGACGAGGGAGCCTGGTGGGCTGCCGTCTATGGGGTCACACAGAGTCGGACACGACTGAAGCGACTTAGCAGCAGCAGCAGAAGTATAAACTGTATAGATATATATTCCTTTTTCTACATTCTCTTCCATTGTAGGTTATTACAAGGTATTGAGTGAGTATAGTTCCCTGTGCTATACAGCCAGTCCTTGTTGTGTATTTCATATATTTGTAGTTGTTTAGTTGTTGTTTAGTTGCTAATTCATGTCCGACTCTTTTGCAACCCCATGGACTGTAGCCTGCCAGGCTCCTTTGTCCATGGGATTTCCCAGGCAAGAGTACTGGAGTGGGTGGCCATTTGCTTCTCCAGGGGATGGTCCCATCCCAGGGGTTGAACTCACATGTTCTGTATCTGCATTGGCAGGTGGATTCTTTACCACTGAGACACCTGGGAAAGCCCGCATTTTATATATAGCAGTGTGTATGTTTTAATCCCCAGCTCCTAGTTTATCCCTCTCCCCCGTCTCCTTTGTTTTCTATATCTGTTAATCTGTTTCTGTTTTGTAAATAAGTTAATTTACATCCTTTTAAAAATTGCACCTACAGCTTATATCATATGTTAATTTGTCTTTCTCTGTTAGACTTACTTCACTTGGTGTGATAATCTCTGGGTCTTTGCATGTTGCTGCAAGTGGCATAATTTCATTCTTTTTTATGGCTGAGTAATATTCTGTTGTATCTATGTACCACATCTTCTTTATCCACTTATCTGTTGATGGACATTAAAATGGTTTCCATGTTTTGGGTATTGTAAATAGAGCTGCAGTGAACTTTGGGGTGTATGTACCTTTTCAAATTATAGTTTTCTCCAGATATATAGGCCCAAGAGGGGGATTGAAAGATCATATAGTACCTCTATTTTTAGTTTTTTAAGGAACCTCCGTCTGTTCTCCATACTGACTTTACCAATTTATATTCCCACTGACAGTCTAGGAGGGTTCTCTTTTCTCCACACTGTATCTAGCGTTTATTATTTGTAGACTTTTTTATGATGGCCATTCTGATCAGTGTGTGTGAGATAATACCTTATTGTAGTAATAATACCTTATTGATTTCCATTTTCTAATAAGTGAAAAATTGAACATCTTTTCATGTACTTTTTGGCCATCTCTATGTCTTCTTTGGAAAAATGTCGTTTTAGAGCCTTTGCCTATTTCTTTTTTATTGGGTTTATTATTTTTTTTAATGTATATCCTGCAAATTTACCAAATTCATTGATGAGCTCTAGTAGTTCTCTGGTAGTGTCTTTAGGATTCTCTATGCATAGTATCATGTCATCTGCAGACAGTGACAATTTTATTTATTCTTTTTGAATTTGGATTCCTTTTATTTTTTCCTTCTTTGATTGCTGCAGCTTCAACTTCCAAAAGTATGTTGAAGAAAAGTGTAAGAGTGGGCCACTTGTCTTGTTCCTGATCTTAGAAGAAATGCTTTCAGCTCTTCAAGTATGATGCTAGCTATGGGTTTGCATATGTAACCTTTATTATATTGTAGTAAGTTCCCTCTATGCTTACTTTCTGGCTAGTTTTTTTTTTTATCATAAATGGATGTTGAATTTTATCAACAGGTTTTTAATGCATCTATTGAGATGATCATATGGTTTTTAATTCTTCAATTTGTTAATGTGGTTTATAGCACTGATGGATTTGCAAATATTGAAAATGAAAATATTTGAATATTTCTAAATATTTCTAATATTTCTAAATATTGAAAATCCTTGCATCCCTGGGATATATCCAGTTGATCATGGTGTATGATCCTTTACATGTGTTGTTGGATTTGGTGTGCTAGAATTTTGTTAATGATTCTTGCTTCTATTTTCATTGGTAATATTGGCCTGTAAATTTTTTTTCTGTGTTATCTTTGTCTGGTTTTGGTGTCAGGGTGATACTGTCCTTATAGAAGGAGTTTGGAAGTGTTCCTCTCTCTGCAATTTTTGGAGTAGTTTCAGAAGGATAAACTCTTCTCTAATTGTTTGATAGAATTCACTTGTGATGCTATCTGGTCCTCAACTTTTGTTTGTTGGTAGTTTGTAAATCACAGATTCAGTTTCAGTACTTGTAATTGGTCTGTTCATATTTTGGTTTCTTCTTGGTACTTCTTGGGGGAGATCATGCCTTTTTGACAATTTGTCTATTTCTTCTAGGTTATTCATTTTATTAACACATTGTTGCTTGTAGTAACATATGGTAGATAGTCTCTTATGGTCCTTTGTATTTCTGTGGGGTCTATTGTGACTTCTTTTCTGATTTTATTGATTTGAATCCTCTCATTTTTTCTTCATGAGTCTAGTTAAAGATTTATCAATTTTGTTTTATCTTTTCAAAGAACCAGCTTTTAGTTTCCTAGATCTTTTCTAGTGTTTTTTAGTTTCTAGTTCATTTATTTCTGCTCTGATCTTTACAATTTCCTTCCTTCTACTAGTTTTTTTCCCCATTCATCTTTCTCTTTTTGCTTTAGTTGTAAGGTTAGGTTGTTTATTTGAGATTTTCTTACTTCTGCGGTAAGCTTGTATTGCTGTAAACTTCCCTCATATAACTGCCTTTGCTGCATCTCTTAGAATTTGGATTATGGATTTTGGACTGTTGTGTTTTCATTTTCATTTATCTCTAGGAATTATTTGATTTCCTCTTTTACTTCTTCAGTGACCCATTGGTTGTTAAGTAGCATATTTGGCTTCACATTTTTGTGGTTTTTTTTTTTTTGGCAGTATTTTTTTCTTGTAGTTAATTTTAATCTCCTGGCATTGTGGTTGGAAAAGTTGCTTGATACAATTTCAGTTTTCTTAAATTTGCCACGGCTTGCTTTATGTCTAGCATGTCATCTATCCTGGAGAATGTTCTGTGTGCACTTGAAAAGGATGCATATTCTGCTGCTTTTGGATGGAATGTTTTGTAAATATTAACGGAGTCCACCTGATCAGTTTCCTTATTGGTTTTCTGTCTGGATGATCTGTCCATTGATATAAGTGGGATGGTATGGTCCCTCACTATTACTGTGTTACTGTCAATTTCTCCTTTTATGTCTGTTGACATTTGCCTTATATATTGATATACCCCTATGTTGGGTACATGCTTATTTGCAATCATCATATCTTCTTTTTGGATTGATTATCATGTAGTGTCCTTCTTTGTTGTGACAACTTCCATTTTAATGTCTTTTATTTCTGATATGACTGTTGCTACTCCAGCTTTCTTTTGACTTCTGTTTTCATGGAGTACCTTTTTTCATTCCCTCACTTTCAGAGTATGTGGTTCAGGATCTGAAGTGGGTCTTTTGTAGACAGTGTATATATGAGTCTTGGTTTTATATCCATTCAGCCAGTCTATGTTTTTTGGTTGGAGCATTTAATCTGTTTAAGATAATTATCGATATATATGTTCTTATTTCCATTTTGTTAAGAGTTTTGGATTTGTATCAGTAGGGCTTTTTTCTTCCTTTCCTCCTCTTTTATCTTCTCTTGTGGCTTGATAGCTATTTTCAGTTTGGATTCTGTTTTCATTTTTCTGTGTATATATATCTATTATGGATTTTTGGTTTGTGGTTACCATGAAGTTTTGATTTAGCAATCTATGTAAGTACATGATGTTTTAAAGTTGCTGATCTCTTATTTTCAAATGCATTTCAGATATCTTACATTTATACCCTCTTTCTCTTATGTTTACTGGTTTTGATATCTGTATTTGTGTGTATCCAGCCTTTCCTGTGGTTACAATATGTTTGTCTTTACCAGTGAGCTTTCCCATTTAGTAGTTTTCTTGTTTCTAGTTGTGGCTTTTTCTTTTCCACCTAGAGAAGTTCGTTTAGCATTTGTTGTAAAGCTGGTTTGGCGGTACTGAATTCTTTTAGCTTTTGCTTTTCTGTGAAGCTTTTGATTTTTCTGTCAAATCTAAATGAGATCCTTCCTGGGGAGAGTATTTTGGCTATAGGTTTTTCCCTTTCATCACTTTAAATATATCATGCCACCCCCTTTTGGCCTGCAGAGTTCTGATGGAAAAATCAGCTGATAACCTTACGGGAATTTCCTTATATGTTAAGTGTTCCTTTTTCCTTGTTGCTTTTTTTATTTATTTTTTTCCTTGTTGCTTTTAATATTTTGTATTTATCTTTAATTTTTGTCAGTTTGACTATTATGTTTCTTTCTCAGTGTGGTCTTTCTTGGGTTAATCCCGTGTCGGACTCTCTATGCTTGCTGGATTGGGTGACTGCTTCCTTTTCCATGTTAGGGAAAATTTCAGCTGTTAACTCTTCAAATATCTTCTCAGGCCTCTTCCCTCTTTCTTCGCCTTCTGGGACCCCTGTCATGTGAATGTTGGTGTGTTTGACATTGTCTCAGAGGTGTTTTAAACTGTCCTCCTTTCTTGTCATTCTTTTTCTTTATTCTACTCCACAGCAGTGATTTCCAGCGCTCTGTCTGGCCACTTATGTGTTCTTCTGCCTCATTTATTTTGCTATTGATTCCTTTTAATGCATTTTTCATTTCACTTTAATATTCAACTCTGTTTGGTTGTTCTTTATTTTCTTCATTAAAAACTTTTTGTAACTTCTCACTTTGCACTGCATTCTCTCTCAAGTTCTTGGATCGTCTTGTACTTTCCTTTACTTGGAACTCTTTCTCAGGTAGATTGCCTGTATCCACTTCACTCAGTTGTTTTTCTGGGGTTTTGTCTTGTTCCTTTGTCTGAAACATATTTCTTTTCTGTCTCACTTTGTTCAAATTCTGTTTGTGTTTTTATGTATGTAGTAGCTTAGCTGTGTTTTTGGATCTTGGAGAGTAGCTTTCTGTAGGGCGTGCCCTATGTGTCCCAGCAATACTCTCCCCTCTTTCCACCCAGGGGCCAGGGACCAGCTGATCCAGGTCGGTTCTGACCTGTGCTTACAGAGTCAGTTCTACAGGCTGCAGGATAGTGGTTTCCTTCCTTCTGGTGTCTGCCTCCCAATGGGTGAGGCTGACCTAGTGGCATGTGCAGGCTTCCTGGTGGGAGGGACTTGTACCTGCCCACTGGTGGGTAGAATTGGGTCTTGGCCCTCTGAGGGAGGACAGGATTGGGCAGGACTATGTCAAGGGGGATGTCTCGAGGAGGCTGAGGGCTCAGAAAGTCTTTCAGCAGCTTGTCTATCGTACCTGCTGATTGTTTGGCCTTAGGAATCCCAGCACTGGAGCCTGCAGGCTATTGAGTGGGCCAGGTCTTGGTGCTGATGTGCCAAGCAAGATGTCAGCCTTTAGCTGAGTACTCTGTGTATGTTCACCACCAGCTTTTATGCCCCAGGAGAGAGCCACAGCCATGCCCTGCCTCCCCAGGAGACCCTCTAAGCAGCAGGTAGGAGAGGCCCAGGCTCCTGAGGAGTCACTGCTTTGCCCTGGGTCCTGGTACACACGACACCTTTTGTGCGCCCTCGGAGACTGGAGTCTCTGTTTCTCCCAGCCCTGTGATCAAGACCCACTGGCCTTCAAAGCCAAATGCCCTAGGGGGCTCTTCCTTCCGATACCAGACCCCTGGGCTGGTAAACTTGACATGGGGTTCTCTCCTGTGCCATGTAATTATTCTTTAGTTTGTGGATCACCCACCCAGAAGGGTATAGGGTTGCTTTTTTATATCATGTGTTCGCCCCTCCTACCATCTTGTTGTGATTCCTTCTTTGTTTTTGGTTGTAGTATATCTTTGTTTGGTAGATTCCACTTTTTTTTTATTGATAGTTGTTCAGTAGTTAGTTGTGATTTGAGTGTTCTCATGGGAGGATGTGAGCTTAAGAGCTTCTATTCCATGATGTTGTCTTCAGTCTCAAGATTATTTATCCTCATTGAGGATGCCTCTGTTCCTCTGCCTCATAGTGATATTGTTGGGGCCTTGGTTAAAATGCACTGTATGTGGGACTTCCCTGGTGGTTCAGTGGCTAAGACTCCATGTTCCCAATGCAGGGGACCTGGTTTTCATTCCTGGTGAGGGAACTAAGTCTCACATGCTGCAACTAAGAGCTCGCCTGCTGCAACTAAGTTCACATGCTGCTACTAAGGATACTGCATGTCCCAACTAAAAGGTCCCTGCAAAAAGATCGGCTGAGACCCACTGCAGCCAAATAAATAAATAAAAATAAAATATTAAAGAAATCTACGCTGTGAGTGGGCAGTCCCTCTACTGAGAAACAAAGACTGTCAGGTTGGCTCAAAATTCTGCCATATTCTGCTTATAAGACACATGCCTCTGCCGTCAGTGGTGGGCCGTCTGACTGAGGGCGCCACATGATAGAGCAGACCTGAGAGAAGTGGCAATGGGATGACCAGGTCCAGAGATGGTAGGGGAATTGGTGGGGTAGTCAGTCATTTGGGGGCCAGAGCCCCAGTGTGCAGCTGCATGCGGTGCAACCCTGGCTGCACTCCACGTAGAGATATTTTAGAAATATTTTAGAGATAGATCTATCTTCTGGTTTAACGTGGCAGAATAAACACCTGAATTTATGGCTGCTCCCTCTCAGAATTTCAGTAAAATGAAAATGCGGGGGATGAATATGTAAGGGCAAAGAGAATGGGAGGAGAGACTGAAGCAATCCTTTTGGAAGCTGAGGGGCAGATGGATGAGCAATAACTGTTAATAGACCCACGAAAGCTGAAGCCTACAGTAGGGTAAACTCTGGAAACTAAAGAGCTACCCAAAGACTCTGGAGTTGAAAGAATCACTTAACTCTGAATGAAAGGACTGGGTGAGGCTCCAATGCGGAGAACTGGTTGAAGATCTTTACAAGAAGTAGGTAGACCTCCTGAGATTCCCATCCTCATCGTGTTCATTGAGGTGACCATCACTCTCTTGTGATGAGCAGAAGAAAGCTTAAAAATCATGATTGAAATCTTAGAAACAAATATATCCATCAAAAAAGATTATTGGACTTCTGTTTTAGCTGATGATAGTGTAACGGGGTCAGATTTATCCTCCTCCTAAAACAACTAAAAATATGGAAAAATGAATGAAACTGAACTGGAGGGCTACTTGAAATGACCTATTATATTTAATTGGAACCCCAGAAGGAGAAGATAAATGCATGAGGTAGGAGTAGGAAACAGGAAAAAAAAATTGAAGAAATAATGCCATAATTTCCCCAATTTTGATGAAAAGTATAAACCCAGAGGTGTAAGGAACTCAGTAGCCCCCAGCACAAGAAATGTAAAGAAAACTACACAAAGGCACATCATAATAAAATTGCTTAAAATCAGAGATAAAGAGAAAAGAGCACCAAGAAAAAAAGTACATTGCTGTTAGATACAAGTCATAGCAATTTCTTGTTGGAAACAAAGCAAGCCAGAAGACAGTGGAGCAACATGTTTATGTACTGAAAGGGAAAAACTGTCAAATAAAAATTGTGTACATGGTGAAAATGTACTTTGAAGACAAAGGCAATACTAAATACATTTTTGAACATACTGAAGCAGAAAGTATCACTTGCAGAAACAAACTACAAGAAATTTTAAAAGAAGTTATAAAGGCAAAAGGAAAATGATCTAGGGGTAAAACTAGATTTGCACAAAGGAATGATGAGCACCAGAAATGATGTGCATGTGAATATACGATTTCTAGTTTTTAAAAAAATAATTTTTAATTGTAAAAGTAATGACCGTAGAGGGTAAAGTTTGTAACATGTAAAATCTAGACGAAACATAGCACAAAATTCAGGGGAGGGAGAATGGAAATATACTATTGTAAAATTTTTATACTACATGTGAAATGGTATAATATTACTTAAGAGAGACTATAATAAGTTAAAGATGTATACTATAAACACTAAAGTAACCACCGAGATAAGAAAGTAAAGTTATAGCATAGCTAATAAAGCCAAAAAAGGAGATAGTTAAATTATAAAGTAAACCAAAAGAAGCTGACAGTAAAGGAAAATAGGAACAAATAAAAGATGAGACAAATAGGAAACAGATATCAAAATGACATGTTTAAACCCAAACACATTAATAATCACACTAAATGTAAATAGTATAAACATCCCCAATCAAAAGGCACAGATATTCAGCGTGAATAAAAGAAAGCAAGACAACTATTTCCTTCCTAAAAGAAACCCATTAAAATATAAAGACACAGATAGGTTAAAAGTAAAAGTTGAAAGGAAGCATATAAAGGTGAAAAAAAGATTTAAAAAAGATCCAGTTGTCTGGATTTAAAGAAAGCAGGAATGGCTGTCAGAGAAATTAAATTTCAGAGCAGAGAATATTATTAGGGATAAAAGGATAATTTCATAACTGTAAAGGAGGAAATTTAACAAGAGTATAAAAAACAAATGTAAACATTAATGCATATCATAACAGAACTTCAAAATACTTGAATCAAGAGTGAAAATATTTGTAAGGGAAAATGGACAGATCCAAATTCAAGTTAGAGATTTCAACTTTCTACTCTCAGTAATTTGTGCAAAAAGTATATAAAAATCAGTAAAGATACAGAAGTCTTGAATAGTATTTTCAACCAACATATTCTGATATTTATAGGACCTTCCACTTATCATTCTTTTTCAGTGCATATGAAATGCCCACTAAAATAGAAAATTCTTAGGCAATAAAAAATTCAATAACTCTATAAGAATTTAAATCAAAATCTATTCTCTGACCACTATGGAATTATATGGATACCTAGAATATCTTCAAATATTTGGAAATGAATACATTTTAAAACAACCCAAAAGTCAAGGAAGAAATCAAAAGATAACTGAATCAAAATGAAAATGCAACCTGTCAAAATTTGTGGGATACAGCTCAAGCACTGTGCCAAACGCATATATTAGAAAAAAGAAAAGTCTCAAATAAATTGCTTCATCTTATACTATAAAAAATAAGAGAAGAAAAGTTAAACTCAAAACAGATGAAAAGAATGAAGGTAAGAGTATAAGTGAATAGAGAATAGAAAACAAAAGAAAAAAATCAATGAAGCCAAAAGTTTGTTCTTTGATAAAAATCAATAAAACTCAAAGCTTCTTGCCAGAAGTATTAGAAAAAAAGAAAGAAGATAGGAATAACTAATATTGGGAATGAGAGAGGTAATATCACTATAGATTTTATACATATTAAAAAGAATATTATGAAGTATCATGAACAACTTCATATCAATCAGTTTAATAACTAAGATGAAAGAGACATTCTTTGAAAAGACATAAACTTTCAAAGCCCCTTCAAAAAGAAATAGATAACCGTAATAAAGAACAACATTCTGACACTTGCTGCAACATGGATGAACTTTGAAAACTTTATGCTGAGTAAGCCAGACACAAAAGTAAAAATGTTGTATGATTCCACTTATGTGAAATACCTATGATAGGCAAACTCAAAGAGAGGAATAGAGGTTCAGTTCAGTTCAGTTCTGGTGGCTCAGCAGTAAAGTATCTGCCTGCAATTCAGGAGACCAAGGTTCGATCCTTGGGTTAGGAAAATCATCTGGAGAAGGAAATGGCAACCCACTCCAGTACTCTTAACCTGGAAAATCCCATAGGTAGAGGAGCCTGGTAGGCTGCAGTCCATGGGGTCGCGAAGAGTCAGGCACGACTGAGCGACTTCACTTTCACTTTCAGTTCAGTTCAGTCGCTCAGTCGTGTCTGACTCTTTGCGACCACATAAATCACAGCACGCCAGGCCTCCCTGTCCATCACCAACTCCCGGAGTTCACTCAAACTCACCTCCATCCAGTCGGTGATGCCATCCAGCCTTCTCATTCTCTGTCGTCCCCTTCTCCTCCCGCCCCCAATCCCTCCCAGCATCAGACTCTTTTCCAGTGAGTCAACTCTTTGCATGAGGTGGCCAAAGTATTGGTGCTTCAGCTTTAACATCAGTCCTTCCAATGAAGACCCAGGACTGATCTCCTTTAGAATGGACTGGTTGGACCTCCTTGCAGTCCAAGGGACTCTCAAGAGTCTTCTCCAACACTACAGTTCAAAAGCATCAATTCTTCGGCACTCAGCTTTCTTCACAATCCAACTCTCACATCCATACATGACCACTGGGAAAACCATAGCCTTGACTAGACGGACCTTGGTTGGCAAAGTAATGTCTCTGCTTTTTAATATGCTATCTAGGTTGGTCATTGGAGAAGGCAATGGCAACCCACTCCAGTACTCTTGCCTGGAGAATCCCATGAACGGAAGAGCCTGGTAGGCTATAGCCCATTGGGTCGCTAAGAGTCGGACACGACTGAGCGACTTCACTTTCACTTTTCACTTTCATGCATTGGAGAAGGAAATAGCAACCCACTCCAGTGTTCTTGCCTGGAGAATCCTAGGGACAGAGGAGCCTGTTGGGCTGCCGTCTATGGGGTCGCACAGAGTCGGACACGACTGAAGCGACTTAGCAGCAGCAGCAGCAGCATCAGGTTGGTCATAACTTTCCTTCCAAGGAGTAAGTGTCTTTTAATTTCATGGCTGCAATCAGCATCCACACTGGTTATCAGGGACCAAAAGGAGTGGGGAAAAGGTTTGCTGTTTAATGGCTGCAGAGTTTCTGTTTGGAATGATGAGAATGTTCTGGAAATAGTGGTGATGGTTACAGGACATTGTAAATGTTCTTAATGCCCTTGAATTGTGCATTTGAAATGTTTAAAACGGTAAATCGTATGTTATGAATATTTTATCACATAAAAATTTTTAAAAAGCTGAATCTGAAATAGATAACCCGAATCAAAAATACATAATCTGAATATGAATAAATCTATTAAAGAAATTTAGTTTGTAAGTTAAAATCTTTCCAAAAAGATGAGTCCAAGCACATATGGCTTCACTTAAGTGTATTCCATACATTTAAGGAAGAAAAAATATCAGTTCTACACAAACAAAATATCAGTTCTACACAAACTGGGGCAATTGAGTTTTGAGAAAGATACCAAAGTGATTCAAGGAGAAAGGGATAGCCTTTTCAATAATTGGCACTGAAACAGTTAGATACACATATCCAAAAAAAAAATGAACCTTGTTTATTGGTTCACATCAGATCATAGACTAAAATGTAAAACCTAAAACTAAAAATCTTGTCGATTAAGAAAACATAGGGAAAATCATTGTGAGCATGAGTCAGGTAAAGATTTTTCAGATACAACATGAAAAGCATAATCCGTGCAAGAAAAATTATTATATTGATTGTAGTGACAGTTTCAATTTTATATACATTTGTCAAAACTTACCAAATTGTATATTTTAGATGTGAACAATTACATATTAATTTTATCTCAATAAAGCTGATCAAGGAATATTGCTGTAGAAAGGAAGATTTAGAACACAAAAATGACTTGGGAATTTAAAAATAAGAAAGCAGAAGTGAAATGTTTAGTAGAAGCCTAAAAAGAAAGTTGAGGAAATCTAATAATTAGAACAACTCCAAGAAAGAAATGGAAAATAGAAGCTAAAAAGTGAGGAAATTAGACTAAGCAGGAAGTTCAGTTCAGTTCAGTCGCTCAGTCGTGTCTGACTCTTTGCGACCTCATGAACCGCAGCACGCCAGGCCTCCCTGTCCATCACCAACTCCCGGAGTTCACCCAAACTTATGTTCATTGAGTTGGTGATGCCATCCAACCATCTCATCCTCTGTCGTCCCCTTCTCCTCCTGCCCTCGATTTTTCCCAGCATCAGGGTCTTTTCCAGTGAGTCAGCTCTTCACATCAGGTGGCCAAAGTATTGGAGTTTCAGCTTCAACATCAGTCCTTCCAGTGAACTCCCAGGACTGATCTCCTTTAGGATGGACTGGTTGGATCTCCTTGCAGGAAGTAGAACAGCTTAAATTATAAAACTTTCAAAAGTAGAGAAGAAAGAAAATGGAGGGAGACAGTTTACAAAAGAAACAACTCAAGGAAATTTTCTGCATATGAAAGACTGAGGGGTTCACCACACACCCAGCATGTTGAGTGGAAACAAAGCCACACAGGACACATCAGAGAAAGGTTTCAAAACGCTGGCGGCAAAAAGAAGGCACTGCAGTTAGGGAGAAAGCAGAGGCCACACAAGACCCAGTGTTAGTCCTGCAAGTGAAGGTGAAGAGTGAGAAAGACCTTCACAGCGCTTATTTATTCATTTATAAATCGAAGTATAATTGCTTTACAGAATTTTGTAGTTTTCTGTCAAACATCAGCATGAATCGGTCATAGGTACACATATGTCTTATTGAAAGTAACTTCCTAGAACTTTGTGTCTTCAAACCCTCACTGTGCTGTTGTTACTGGTGGGCACTTTCGGACATGCACTATCTTGGGAACTTTAAAAAAACTGCTCATGTTTTCTTGCCCAGGAAAGGGAAGATTATCTCTGCTGTTGAAGAGTTTGGGGATGGGTTTGGGATAGGTACATTAAAAACTAAACAAATGGAAAAAAAACATTGGCTTCCAGTGAAAA
Source organism: Moschus berezovskii (assembly GCF_049115385.1). Lineage (NCBI taxonomy): Eukaryota > Metazoa > Chordata > Mammalia > Artiodactyla > Moschidae > Moschus > Moschus berezovskii. The sequence continues at coordinate 41,093,813 of NC_142480.1, read as the reverse complement.
CACAAGATTGTATAAGAAAGGAAAGAAAAATGTAATGTACTACCTACTACAGCCTCTAATAATGTATACATAGTCATAATGTTATAAATGCTAAATATTGATTTGTTCAAAAATTATGATAATCATTCTATTAGCAGAATGGGAAGGAGAAGAAATGTATTTTAGGGTACGGAAGTAGAATGAGAGAGCTGAACCCTTATTGTACATTATCTGAAGTAAATACATTATATTTAAAATATGCAAAAAGAAACATTGGAATTTAAGCATGCGATTTAGAAATACAGAGGCAAATACCAAGGGCTAAAATCATTAAAAGTAGTAGCTTTGGGGAATGGGAAGGAAACAGCTAACCTTATGTGAGACTCGTAAAACTATTTTTGAACCATGTAAATATACAACTTCTATTACAATTAAAAGAATAAAGACACAATAGAAGAAAGTTTCTCAAAAGTGAAGGGAGATATTTATTGCCAGACTAAAAAAGCCTCCAGGTTCCAAGTAGGACAGAGAGTAAACGATTCATGCCTTGATACAGACTCAAGATATTTCAGGACAGCAAATATAAAGAGAAATTCCTAAAGCTTCAAGAAGAGAAGTCATCCTTGAGAGAGCAAAAATATTCTGTCCTCAAATGTCTTACCAGGAACACTAGATATTAGAAGAAAAAATTCTAGAAAATATAACTAAAAACACAATATTCTATACACAGAAAATTGTCATGCATGTGAGAAAAATATAGAACTTCAGACTTGTAAGTACTCAGAAAATTGATCTCCAGAGTGCTCTTTCTGGATGTATTCCAGCAAAAAGCTTTAAGAAATAGTATAATTAAGAGGCTTGGTAATCACAAAGATCTAGCAAAGGGAAAATAAGGCCAATAAAAATTCCAAGAAGAAGGAAGAGCTATGTAAGAAGTTCATCAGTTCAGTTCAGTTCAGTCGCTCAGTCGTGTCCGACTCTTTGCGAGGCCTCCCTGTCCATCACCAACTCCCGGAGTTCACTCAAACTCATGTCCATCGAGTCGGTGATGCCATCCAGCCATCTCATTCTCTGTCGTCCCCTTCTCCTCCCGCCCCCTTTTGAACTGTGGTGCTGGAGAAGACTCTTGAGAGTCCCTTGGACTGCAAGGAGATCCAACCAGTCCATTCTAAAGGAGATCAATCCTGGGTGTTCATTGGAAGGACTGATGCTAAAGCTGAAACTCCAATACTTTGGCCACCTCATGCGACAAGTTGACTCACTGGAAAAGATTCTGATGCTGGGAAGAAGCTCATATCTATGCTTAAATGTGAAAGAAACAAAGTACCGTGAATGTAGCGATTGACCATTTGTGATTCTTGGAGTTAATGACACTGAACCCACAGAGAGGGAAAAAAATCCTACCTGATTGACTTGAATAATATTTTCAAAGCCATAATAGCATAGAAACAGTATTTATTGTTTTTTTTTTTTTTTTTAAGAATCAGCCTATGGACAGAACATGAAAGAATTATGTTCGTAAAACAGTATATAAAACTATCAGCTCTGGCAATGTAAAAATTGTTAGTGTATCATTTGCTGTGGTTGTTGTTTAGTCACTAAGTTGTGTCTGACTCTTTGTGATCCCATGGACTGTAGTCCGCCAGGCTCTTCTGTCCGTGGGATTCTCCAGGCAAGAATACTGGGGTGGGTTGCCATTTCCTTCTCCAGTGGTCTTCCTGACCCAGGGATCGAACTCACATCTCCTGCTTGGCAGGCGGATACTTTACTGCTGAGCCATCAGGGAAGCCCCTGACAAAGTATCATTGAGAGAAATTAATTGATTGAAAACAATAGAACAAGAAGTAAGATTTAGGTGTGAGACGAATGTTTCAAAGGTAGCCAACAGAAAAATTTAAATAGTAACTGTCAAAATTTAGGGGAGGATGTAGTTTAAGTTAGCGAAAGCCTGTGTTTCATAGTAAGGGGTCAAGTTGAGTATCAAGATAGAGCCAGAGTATGCTAGAATTAGGATGCTAAGCACCAGAAGAGCCAAATGCAGAAATGGTTAAAGATGATGGCTTGTGGGCCTCTGGGTTGGGAAAGGAAAGGAGAGAGCGATCTTTGCTTTTCATTACATGCCTTCTTCCGCTGCACGTATTCAGAAAAGCATTTTGAAATGCTTAAATGAATAAAATAAAATATTGATGTAGTACAAGCCCAGACAAGTTTTTGTTGTTGTTGTTTTGTAATGCAGGTGTCTGACTGATGCTTTGATTGCTTAAGCGTCCACCTCAGGAATGGCAGCCTGGTAAATACACCATCGTCCACGGGACTAGAGAAGACCCGGGCTGCCTCCCCCACTGGTGCTCCTCATGTTAGAGAGCTTGTTTGATTTCAGTAACTGACCGCTTGGGCTACTTGTTCTTTTCTCTTCCCACTCTTTCATTTTAAATTCACCAATAAAAAGTGAGCCTGTGAAACCCTAGACCCTCATACTCAGCCTCAGTAGAAACAGAAACCCTGGCCCAAGACCTCCCTGTGACTGTGTGGTTTCTGGGTCCTATAAGTAGTAAACCTTTGTTTTCTCCAGGCTTCCTGATGGCTACTGCTGAAGGGTGTCTTGCAGTCATAATAAGAGCCATAAGGTCCTGTCCAACCACGTCACTGGTTATTGAGAGGAGGAGTCAGGTGCAGAATAGCTATACTGTGAATACAGCCTTGTTCTGAGGTCTGGGTGCAAAGGCTTGTTGATAGGGAAAAGCACATTTTTTAGCCATCAGGATACTTGGATCTTCAGTGTTTGTCGTCCATTTGTCATCAGGCTCCAGGATGCTGCTGACCTTGCTGGGAATGAGAGGACAGTCTGTTTTTAGTTAGGACTGGTGACTCAGATGGTAAAGAAACTGCCTGCAATGTGGGTGACCTGGGTTCAGTCCCTGGATTGGGAAAATCTCCTGGAGAAGGGAATGGCTACCCATTTGACTATTCTGGCCTGGAGAATTCCGTGGACAGAGGAGCCTGGCAGGCAGTCCATGTGGTTGCAAAGAGTCGGACTGAGTGACTTTCACTTTCCTAATTCAAGAATAAGGATAAGCTTACAGTGAACATGGACTATGGTTTTGAGGCCATGTGTCCGTGTGTGTGTGTACACGCCTAGCGAATGATAAGAAGAGCTAAGTGTCTGAGTTATGAATCAAAACAGACAAGCAGTTTTTGTAGAATGTGATTTAGAAGACCTAAAAATAAACCACTACTAAGTATAAAAGAAAGTCCACTATTATGACCTTTAGCGATAGAGCCAGCTGCTGGCTGGGACCCTCCTCTGTGACAGATTTCCCAGTGGCTTCTGCTTAGAGAGAGCCCCTTGTGTGCTTGTGTAGTTCAGCAGTCTTGGATATTTTTGCATCCCGTCTGGGTCCTGGCAGACAGACCCTGGAGAACTGGTAGTGACTTGCCGCCTGGCAGACACACAGGGCCTCCATCCTCCCAACCCCCCTCCCATCTCATTGTGGGAGGCAGTTCTTATTTGTGTGACCTCTTATCTGCTGAGCCAGGCCTCCCATGGACCATGTCTGACTGTCTGGGTCACAGGCCTAGTGTCCCCAGGCCTCTGAGATGGCAGTCCAATGGCCACAGCCCCCACAGGAATTCCTCTTCAGCTCATTCCCACCACCCTGAGGTGCATAAGGATGGCGTGGACTGCCTGGGGATGCTGAGTTTCAGCACCAGTGGATGATCTGACCTTGAGATCCAATCTGGCATTCACGGTGCTGGTGGAAACTGTACATCACGTATTTCACAAGGAAAAAAGTCTCACCTGCCCAAAAATGCAGGCCATCTTGCCAACCCCTTCAGGCTATTTCCAGTACATTGTCTTTTCCACCAGCCCTTAGATGCTTACTGTGATTGCTTACTTGTTTGGTTTTAATGACCACTTGGTTATCTTTGCCTTTGGGGCTGTGTGTCTGACCCTTTGCCTGGCACCTGTGGGAAAAGCTTTGCATTATATGTGTCTGCACGGAGGTAGTGTGCATCGCAGCCTCACTTAGAAGAGAAGACTGAGAAGAGCAGAGTCAGAGCTGTGGGAGAGGGTCTGGGGCCAAGGTGGACTGTTAATGCTTGGTTTGAAAAGCACTGGGACACCCACTGAGAAGGCCCCTCCTGACTGCTCCGCTGACATGAGTGATGACCCCTTGATCAGGGTTTGGTTCAGGTTCCCAGTGACTGTCAGCAAATAGCAGCCCCCTCCCCTTGCCTGACAGAGCTCTGGGAGGGGACTATGCCACTGCAGATGGGCTTGGCTGGAAAGTGTTCAGATGATGGGCTGGTGGCCAAAGTTTGACATTTCTATAGCTTTTGCCTTTTAACATGCTCACTTGAGGACAGCCTGTACCTGCTTTTCTTCTTCAATCCATCACTTTTTTTTTCTGGGAAAAGCACAAAATAATACAGAATAAGGTTTCTGGGTCCGGCAATGGCAGGTACATCCAGGTTTCCTTGAACCTGAAGAAGTGTGGATTAGTCAGAGCTCATAGTTGGCACCCTGTTTCCATGTATGGCAGACGAGAATGACCATTTTCAAATAATTAGGAAAGTTCAATAAATTACTGTATCATGGCTTCTCTTTAACCCGAGACTCAAACAACCCTAGGACTGCTTACAACCTTGATGCTCACTATTCTGCAGACCTCCAGAAGGGCTGGTTATTGTAGAACTAAAGTCACCAACCCTTAACCCTGCCCCCTGGCTTTGGACTAGAAGACAGTGCTGTAGACACTGCTGGACCCCTCTGTGCAGGGGGTGTTGTGTGTCCCCATGGCCTCCCACCTGGTGTCCAAGCCACCCCATGTGCTGTCTCTCACCATGGCTGCTCCAGCCAAGCAGAGTTCATGAAAAGGTTCCTGGGTATCTGGTCTTATGGGGCAGAAAGGACAACAGATGGAATTCACGTCGTGTTGTAAAACGTGGCAAGAGTCTTGCTCACGATCAGAAAAACATTTGGGGGAAAGGGGAAATGAGTAACAAAAAAATGGAGGAAAACAGAATTTAAAACTCAAGGAAGACAGGTAAGAGGTGAAAGAAAATGACAGAAGAAGCAGGAATTGTTTGGGATGGAGCCTCTGATTTGGACAGTGGTCCATTTTGCTGGGGTGCTTGGGTGAGTGATGGGAGCCAGGAGGGATGCTCCAGGGGGATGCGCACAGGAAAACTTCACCTGCCCTGGCCTTGGGTCTGGATCTCTCACTCCACTCCTCACACCACGAAGCCCTCTGGGGCCAGGGAGGGAGGGGGATGGGCAGGTAACAGGATGCTTCCTGGGTCACCCAAACCCTTCCTGATACACCAGCTTGCAAAACCTCCCTGACTTGAGCCAATTCCAAGCCCTGGATGCTGCTGCCGGAGGCTCCAAGCTTTATTGTGATGGCCTTCCTGTCTGTGTCTGTCTTTGTTTTTATTTTTGTGTTGTTTTAACCTGTCTAGATTCCTGATGGGCTGTAATTGAGCTCAGCAAGACACTGTTAATGGTTTTCGTTGCCTTGATTCCTGGTCCCGTCAGAAAGTGTTCGGAATTTTTAAGCTAAAACCTTCGCCTGGTACTTTTTTTTGGCTCTCCTGAGTCTTAGTTGTAGCATATGGGATATTTAGTTGTGGCATGCAGAGTCTTTGGCTTCCCTGAATGCTCAGCGGGTAAAGAAATCCGCCTGCAATGCAGGAGACCCAGGAGACGTGGTTTTGATCCCTACATTGGGAAGATCCCCTGGAGGAAGAAAATGGCTACCCATTCCAGTATTCTTGCCTGAAGAATTTCATGGACAGAAGAGTCTAATGTGCTACAGTCCTTGGGGTCACACAGACTTGGATATGACTGAGTGACTAAGCAAGCACATGTGGAATATTTAGCTGTGGCATGTGGGATCTAGCTCTCTGACCAGGGATGGAACTTGGGCCCCCTGCATTGTGCGCTCGCCATCTTAGCCACTGGACCACCAAGGAAGTTCTTCTCCTGGCACTTCTTAAAGTGATACTCTACCCTTCCCAATTCAGCTGAAGCATTTTTTACCCATCTAAGGCTGCCAGATTTAGCACAGAAAAGTACAGGAGAGCCAGGTAAGTTGGGATTTCAGATAAATAACAAATTATTTTATTAGTATATTCCAACTATTACATGGAATATACTTACATTTTTTCCCATTGTTTACCTGAAATTTGAATTAAACTCAGCATCCAGTTTTCAAATTGTGCTGGAGAAGACTCTTGAAAGTCCCTTGGACTGCAGGGAGATCAAACCAGTCAATCCTAAAGGAAATCAACCCTGAATATTCATTGGAAGGACTGATGCTGAAGCTGAAGCTCCAATCCTTTGCCCACCTGATGCGAAGAACCGACTCATTGGAAAAGACCCTGATGCTGGGAAGGATCGAAGGCAAGAGGAGAAGGGGACAACAGAGGATGAGATGGTTGGATGGCATCACCAACTCAATGGACATGAGCTTGAGCAAACTCCAGGAGATAGTGGAGGACAGGGGAGCCTGGTGTGCTTCAGTCCATGAGGTTGCAAAGAGTTGGGCATGACTTAGTGACTGAACAACATCAACCCATTTTTTGTCTGGCAACCCTGCCAACTAATCCTTTAGCCTTTCTATGAACGCATGTAAGCCCAGGCTCACTCACACTAGACATATGTGGTCGTGTTTGCTGCCTAGTGATCACCCGCGTCACTTGCTCACGAAGTGCACGTCTCCGTCTGGCTGGATGTGTCCAGACACACCTCGGCAGTGGGCTCCTGAGGAAGGGCTGACTGCACAGCTCACTTTTGGACGGTGTCAGGCCATTGGAGGGGATATGTGGGGTGCTCCCGAGCTCTGTCAGGGCAGGCAGGTGGGCTTTGAGGCTGTTTACACTGAATTCTGGACTCAGGGAGCAGGCTCTGGGAGTCTTCTTGAGCTCAGCTTCGCGGAGGGTGAAGGAGGCCCCGCCTCAGCGTCTCTAGCAGGTGCTGCCCCGGCTCTTCCTGAACCCCTCCCCACTCAGGAGGCTCCTCGCCTCACCTGTGGTAAAAGCGGTCCCTGTGGTTCTGCCCTTCAGCCCAGCTCCTTCATCTTCTGCCAAGGGAAGCCTGGCTCAGGAGGGACAGGAGCGCTCTCAGAGCAGGGTGTCTGTGAGGCCTTCTGACTGTGGGCCCTGCTCCTCCACAGTGAACTCTGCTTTCTACCCTCTTCATTCCTTCTTCCTTCCTTCCTTCCTTTCTCTTTTATTTGCCTATTAGAAGTCCATAACTAGTTGCTATTTTTTCATCTCAAAAAGGACAAATTTCCCAAAATTGTGACCAGAGACGGTGCAATGTTCCCGTGAACAAGGGGGGCCCGAGGAGTGGAGGCGCTGTTCCCGGGCGGTGGGCATGTCGTTCCTGCCGCCCCGCAGCCCGCCGGCCATCACAGGGAGCATAGTGACTGACAGGAGGATTTATTTCCGCCAACGAGAGAATGGCTCATCATTTACAGCCCACTGAGCCGGCTTCCACCGCGTCATTAGAGCCTTCTTTTTGTAGACAGTAATAAATTCTCTTATCACCACTGCTGACATAACATGCTCCTTTTTAAGTGCACCATAATTTTTATTTTTAAGAGAATATTCATCCTTGATGGCCTAGCTCAGGGGCATGTGGCTCTGCTGCCCTGGAGAGAAGACCTTTTCTGTTCTTTTCTGCTTTGAAAAAGAAGGTATAATTCAGTTCCCACAAGCCACTGGCAGGGTAGGCTTGCAGACGTTGGGGGGCAGAAAGATGTTTCTAGACATCAATAGAGGGCCTTGTCTTTCAGGAAGAAGGCATCAGAAGGAGGAAGGCATCAGAAAGGTGAAGGCAAGACTTTGCTGCTGGTTTGTGTTGCCTCGATTCCTGGCCCCATCAGAAAGTGTTCTGAATTTCTCCTCCAAAGCCTTTGCCTGACACTTCTCAAAGTATCAGTGATACCTGCCCTCCCCAGTTCTAGCTGAAGTGTGTGATACCATGTAAGGCTGCCAGACTTAGCAAATAAAAATACATGGTAGCCAGGTTAAGTGGGGATTTCAGATAAGACAATATAAGTATATCCCAGTGATTGTGTGGGATACATTTATACTGAAATTTTTTCATTGTTTATCTGAAGTTCAGATTTAACTGGGCGGCTAGTATTCATCTGCAACCCTCCCAGCTAGTTCTGCATGCATCCCCGGCTGGCATTTGGTGCCCACACTTGGATGTGGCCTTGCTACTGCCCCTGGAGGAGGGCCATGGGCTGTGGGTGTGTCCTTGGGCTTTTTATCCCAAAGGGCCAGTTTACCACCACCCAGGGGCAGTGACTGACTGAGGGTGTCCTATACCGGGAGTGGAGGCAGCTCTTGGGATGGTGGGCACCCCCGCCAGGGGATCCCCAGCTTGGAAAACCTGGTCTCCCTCCCCGCCTCACTAGGCTTGCAGTGTGGGGTGGCTTCCCCTCCTCTGTTTCCTCCAGGGGCAGCAGTGTGGCCTGCTGACCCCAGGGGCAGTTCTTTAGGGACCCCAAGAGTCCAGGAGCACAGCCAGATGGGGATGCTAAAGACATCAGATCACTGACAGCAGGGACTTCCCTGGGCCTGTTGCCCGTTCCTGCTGAGACACGGTGGACCAGTCAGGGCTCTGCTTCCCTGCCCTTGCAGCCTGGTCTGGGACCCAGGGACCCAGGGAGCTCACTCACTGTGTGCGGGGAGGGACAAGCACCTCTGGGTGTGACTTGGCCTCCTTGTCCGCCTTTCATCCTGTGCCCTCAGAGCTACCACCTCCATCCTGCCTAGAATATTCACTGGCTCACTTAACCTCAGGAGGGTCTGAGGCCTTAAGCAAGGCCCTTCCTCCCTCTGAGCCTTGACTCTCCTATCTGTGAAATGGGAGAAATGATAGGTACTATTCAGGGCAGTTTCCAAAACAAATGAGACACAGACATGCAGGAGAGCCTGGCAGAGGCCTCAGGAGGGCTGGGTGTGTTTCTCTTCTTGCCCCCCTTCCTCCCCGCCCCCTTGCCTGGATCCCATCTGGTGGCCCCAGAGCTGCACGTGGTGTGCTCTTTCTGGGTCTAGGATGTGGCGCCTCTGTCTTCAAGGAGTAGCACCTCAGGGCTGGCCGGCCTGGAGCACATTTGTGTTCACACAGTACACATACGCTTCTACAGCATCTGTGTTCACAGGTAGTGGCCAGATGCCTCCCAGCCTGTGGCCTCGTAGTCACAGCTCTTATGTGATGCTGTCTAGGCAAGGGCACAAGTCTATACCTACCCTGATTCATTCCTGGTGAACACACATATTATGCCCATTTTATCCTCAGTTGGGAAAACCCAGGCCCAGAGAGGTTAACTGACTTGCCAGAGGTCACACAGCTAGAAAGGGCAGGGCTGGGTAGATGGTCAGTTCAGGAATCTGTGCTGTAAGCCCAGTGATACACCGCCTCTTGTCCTCCTGCCTGGGCATCTGCTCAGTCTGGACCCTCTCTTCCTGTTCTGGGGACAGGACCTGAGCTCACTTCCTGCCATGCTGTCTTGTTTGTGCTCCAAGTCCCACATGAACTTTGACCTGAGAGGCACAGCATCTTGGCCTTAGGGTGGAGACTGAGTGAACGACAGTGACATCTGTGACCTGTGATGGAGCACACTGCTCACTGTTGCTGGTTTATATGAAGGATCAGCTAACAAGAGGGAGGGAGGAGCTCAGGAGAAAGACAGAGAATAGGGGTTGGCCCTGATCCAGATGAAGAGAGCAGGACACAAGATCGTATGGGCTACAGAAATATATGGTAACCAAAGTTTCCAAAATCACTGTGGATGGTGACTACAGCCATGAAGTTAAAATTCACATTTTGGAAGGAAAGCTATGATAATCATAGACAGCATATTAAAAAGCAAAGACATCACTTTGCTGACAGAGGTCTGTATGGTCAAGGCTATGGTCTTTCCAGTAGTCATGTACAGATGTGAGTGCTGGACCATGAAGAAGGCTGAACGCTGAAGAAGCTTTCGAACTGTGGTGTTGGAGAAGACTCTTGAGAGTCCTTTGGACAGCAGGAAGATCAAACCAGTCAATCCTAAAGGAAATCAGTCCTGAATATTTCCTGATGGAAATATTGGAAGAACTGATGCTGAAGCTGAAGCTCCAGTCCTTTGCCCATCTGATGTGAAGAACCGACTCATTGGAAAAGACCCTGATGCTGGGAAGTATTGAAGGCAAGAGGAGAAGGGGGATGACAGAGGATGAGATGGTTGGGTGGCATCACTGATTCAATGTACATGAGTTTGAGCAAACTCTGGAAGATGGTGGAGGACATGGAAGCCTGGCGAGCTGCAGTCCATGGGGTCACAAAGAGTTGGACACAACTGAGTGACAGAGTAACAGCAACCAAATTTTCCACCTTTTGGGAATGATCGTATGGAATGCCAGGAATGGATAGAGTTGCTGGACTTCCTACGAGGGAGAAGGGCTGGACGTGGTGACCGGCGACTCTGCAAAGAGCAGAAGAGTCCCTGGTCTCATCCCCAGGGGAAAGCGTGCTGGGCTGGTCAGGGCTGCAGATCCTGTAGCTCTGTTCTCCAAGGCTGGAGTGTCTGGGTGGAGAGAAAGCATGACAGGGATGTGCTGGCTGGGCTGGGGATTTGGAAGAGTGTAGACTATAAATAGTGAGTATATAAAAAGCCTCAAGTGGATTTTTGGAAGCCCTAAATCCACCACATAGATCCAAGCAAGATAACAGAAACCATTTAGGTTTTAGTAACATCTGAATGTAACTCGGCACAGTGCCCGCCGCCCCACGCTTCTGCTGTCACCACAACCCCTGCCAGCGTCTGCCAAACCAGACACGCGCCTCAGGAGCTCGGCTGTGGGCTACGGCGCGGTGCTGATCCACTCTCCAGGGAGGGCCCGTTTCAAGTCCCATTCTGGAGGCTGAGTAGGCCAGGTGACAAGTCCAGAGTGACACAACCGGAGGGTGTGATTCCACCCTCCTTCCAGGGCCGAACCCTGCCTGCTGCCTGCCCCGCCCGAGACCAGGCTCTGGCCGCACCGGGGCAAGACTGCCTGAAGCTGCACTTATGTCAGCAGAAAATCAAAGCAGCGAGCACGTGGACAGGAAAGGGGATGTCCTTGTGTCTTGCTTCTCATGGCCTACGGTCGCCAGGCTTCTCTCGTTTTTGCGGCCCTTGTTTCATGTGACCCATTGACGTCATGAAGCCCCTCATTCCCTGGCTCGACAAGTCCGATGCGCACCCTGGTCACTGGGTGGCTCGGTGTGGATGGGACCTGGCTCTCCTGCCCTTGGCCCTTGACCAGCTGCTGCTCCTGGACTTCTGTGGTTGGGTGTTCTGGTCTTAACTCTTTCAGCAAAGTCATTGTCACCTGTCACCAAAGGATAGAAAACCTTTGCAGAGTGACATTTAGGATGATCACTGTCACATTTATAGAGAAAACCCAGGGCTCCAATGAATCGTTTAAACTTGGAGAATTCCCTTCACAGTCCTGCCCACCCACGTCAGAGCAGCTCGTCCTCCCCAGGGTTCTGGAAGACACTGCTGTAGGAAGCCCCAGAATGAGGTTCCAGCTGGTTTGTGCAGGGGAGGGGCACTGGGCCTGAGGCTTCATCTCTCAGGGATGAATGGGGGGCCCAGGGAGCCCCATGAGATGAAAAGTGCTTCTGAGACTCAGTCCCCTGCTGGCACCAAGCTGGGTGTGAGAGGTTCCAGGACAGAAAAGAGAGCACCAAAGCAGTTCCTCCTGGGGACAGGAGGGAGGGACACTCTCAGTGAAGGAAGACTTCTTGGAGGAGGTGCCCCAAGGCAGGAGGCCAGGAGGAATCTGTGTGTGGGGGTAGGGAGGGGAGAAAGGCACGCCCAGGGAGGAGCTGTCCAAAGCCAGGCAGCCTGGGCCTGAAGGGCTGGTCTATCTGGGAACGTGGCTGCCCATGACAGGGCCGGACGAACAAGAAAGACAGTGCCAGCCTGCTAAGGGCACGAGGGCTGTGCCTTGTGGTGTCTGGGCTCCACCCTGGTGGCTGCAGAGACTCATGGTGGTCTGAGAGGGCTCCCAGGAGCATGTCAGGTGTCGTAGGGGTGGGTTTGAGGGGCAATGAGGTAGAGCCGGAGACCACATGGGGAGTTACCCCCGGAGCCTGCTTGAGTGGTGAGGGCTCTTCCAGGATGGGGCTGGGAAGAAGAGACTGGGGAGAGAGGCAGGGGAATGTCACAGGGAACCTTCCAGGCCAGGGTCTGGGCGGGGTTGAAGAGGCCAGGGGCAGTGAGGGTGTTGAGTAAAGGGCTAAAGGTGTGGATCGGGGCGTGGCTTTCTGACGATGAGGGTGGCTCAGGTACTGGCTGGAGCAGGGGCAGTGTCTCTCCTCCAGGGAGCAAGTCCAGATTCTTGCCAGAGCTGATGAGGCTGCCCCAGCCTGGCCCCCTGCCTCCTCTCAGGCCGCTCTCCTTTCACTGTCAGTACTCCGGCCCCTCTACCTTCTTCCTGCATCAGGACCTTTGCATGTGCTGGTCCTACTGTAGGTGCAATGCCTAAGCTGGTGACCCCAGGCAGGGGTGGATGGGGGAGTTGGTGCAGATCTAGGGCTACCCCTCTCTCCCGCACCTCAGCTCCTCCCTCGCCCAGGCCACCAGTTCTTCCACTGTAAACACTTGGTGCAGTTTGTGTTTTCCTAGTTAGACCTGACAGATGTCCACTCATCTGGGTATTTCCTGTTTATTTCTTTGAGCTCAGCTTAAAAGTCACTTCCTCCAGGAAGCTCAAACCATCCAGTTCAGTGTGCTTCCAATATCTGACCAGTCCACTGTGCGCGGTGAGGGTGGAATGGAGTGGGTCACACAGGACATCTGGGCTGCTCTGACTTCGGTTTTGCTCTGTGTGAGCCTGGAAGCCGGGGGGACTCTGCACCAGGGAGTGTCCTGAGTGACTGTTTCACATGGTCCCCCGTGATGTGAGCTGATTCAAGGGGCACGGTCAGTGTAGGGGGGCATTTGGGAGACTGCCAAGTTACACCAGGGGGCACGTGTGAGTGGTAGCAGTGAGAGTGGTGAGAATTCAAACTCTGAACGCATTTCCATAGAAACGGTCAGATCCCTGAGAGCCTAGAGTGGGGAGCGGTCGAAGGCGCTGCCCTCCACTGTGAAGGGAAATCTGGGGCAGGGTGGGGGCTAGGCAGACCAGAGCTGTTTGTGGGTGGGTGGGGGGCTTTGGTGCAGAGGGAAACACCCTCAGTGTCCACAGCTCAGCTGTTGGGCCACACGGGGTTAGGAGCCATCAGCTTGTAATGGGCGCCCACAGTGTGAGAATGGCAGACCTGTGCCAGGGGCAGGGGCAGGGAAGAGGGAAGAAGCCCAAGAATGGGGGCCTGGGGCCCTTGATGCCAAGAAGGACCAAGCTGTGGAGGCTGAGGAGCAGCTCTGCGGTGGGGAAGCAGCAGGGTGAGGGGGGTGTCCCAGAGACCACGTGGGAAAGGCTTCAGGGCCAAGTGGCCACGAGCTGCAGGAAGGGCCTGAGGACCAGGGCGAGAACCGGCCCCTGGACTTAGTGACGTGGGCAGTGGTGACAGAGCTGCTCTGAAAGGAGGGAGAGAAACGGAGGGCTGCCAGAGAGTCTGTTGTCATTGCTGTCTATGGAGACAATGGGACCACAGCAGCTTGTTCGTGCACAGAGATCACTGGGCAGCTGGAGCAGGGAAGTCCCTGCGTGACCATGGGGCGGGACGGGGGTCCTCAGGCCGCAGGGGTGGGCCAGCAGAGCCCTTGGGTGCGGTAGGAGAGGAGGGTCTCCCCTGAGAACGTGGTAGGGAAGGGTGAGGGCCTGGGAGAGAGAGGGTGGGGCTGGGGTGGGAGTGGAGAGAGGAGTGTGAGGACTTGCATGACCCTGGAAGTGTGGATAGCAAGTGTCAGAGAGACCCAGTGGCTGGTTCTTCAACTGTGGTCGACTGTGGCCCCAGAGTGACCGTCAGGTGAAGAGCCTGGAGCTCACAGGGTGGGGTGGGGCCACAAGTAGGAGTTCCCTGCGGACCGGGGCAAGCAGGGAGGGGTGGCTCGGAAAGCGGGGGAGGGCAGAGAGGGGCCACATTGCTGCCTTCTGGCCCCAGTAGCCAGTTTGTCCACCCACCCAGCTCAGCCACTCTGCTTGCATCCCCTGAGATGCATGCCCCCACTGTCTCCGTGCACACTCCAGCCCCCAAGACAGTAGTTGTCTAGAAAGGGCTCGTTTGGAACTCTTCCCTCCAGCTTGTGCCTGCAGCCCCCACTGCCACCCCGCCCACTGCCTTGCTCCCTTTGCAGAGACTGCGAAGGGGCCCAAGTTCCTAATTTACTCTCACTTGGAAAGAGTGCTTGGGCAGTGAAGCCGAAACTCATCCTGGCATCAGCGTGATGGTGTCTTCACCCAGGATCCAGATGCAGGTCCCACTGCTCATCTGCTGAGCCTCCTAAGAAGCCAAGGCAAGAAGGGAGACTGGAGAAACTGCAAGGCTTTTATTCTTAGTTGGGACAAGCTTCTGAGCAGTTTTGTTGTTTTGCTCATAAATTCCTCTCTTGACACTAAATTTCCATGTGGGAGTTTATGAAAGGAACACTGAGATAGATAACTGCTAGATCCAGGATAACTGTTTCGCAGGAGAAGCAGTTTTCACAAGATTCTTCAGACATGGAAGATCTAGATGTAAAAGGAGAGTCTAACCAGAAAGACAAGGAGGCGGGGAGTGGGAGCTGTTTATGGCCCCCCCCATCCCAGATGGTCAGACATCCCCCAAGAGAGGAGTAAAGTAGGAATTGGAGCCCACACTGAGGAGGTGATGAGATACACAGGCAGCAACACAGACGGAAGGCAGGGCACAGAACATGGGAGGGGCAAGACCCCTGGCCCGCCACAGCTCGAGGCAATGGCTTCAGGTGGGATTTGGGCTGAAAAGACTTGGGGTTGGTTGGGGGATCCCTGGTTTGTAGATGCCCTGGGTCTGGGTGAAGCTTTCCCTGGGACTGCAGGTGGGGTGAAGATGGCAGTGCGTGAAGGGAGGCAGAGGTCTGCTCTTTCCCACCCCTCCCTCATCTCAGGCTCTCTCTCTGGGTGCTGTATGCAGTGTCTGTGTCAGCATCTGCTGGCCCCCAGGCTGGGGACCGGTGTGCCATCCAGGCTTGGTGATGGGGCTGTCAGCGCCACAGGATGCATTTGTGCGTCTCATCAGGCATCACACCTCTGAAGGCTGCATAGCCTAAAGCACTCAGGGGTTTTCCCGACAGAAGGATAGGATTTGAAAATTCATACTAACCAGGTAATGGAAGAGCCCTTGCTTTGCCAAAGGACTCACAACAGATTTTCATTAAAAACACCGCACTCTTTACCTCTGCTGTGGGATGTCAATAGATGCTATAAGAAAAAAGGTCAGATACATGTGAGAGGGTTAAACAGATTATCTTTACTGCAGTATGCCTCACAGGCACTAGTGCCACAGTCATCAAATCCAAGAGATGCCCTGAGTAGAAGATGATCAGGGTTTGACATGTTACTAAGAAAGGAAATGTGTCCAAGTTGGGGAGTGTCACGGGGACCCTTCCATGAAGCTGTGCCAGTGAAAGGCTGCAGTCGGTGCAGAAGATGAGAAGTAAACCACCGCCAGAGAGGGACCGCACAGAGTCCTGTGGCCTCTGTCCTGGCCATGGTGGAATCAGGGAGAAATCCCGACCCTTTGAACAGTCAGCCGGTTCTCAACTGGGGCCACACCACCCACGTGGTCCCCAAGGGGTTTCAGGAGCTGTGCCCCAGATCACTGGTGGGAGCAAACAGAAACCTACTTGGGAAGATATTAATTTCGGTCCAGGCCAGTGGTGATCACAAAACACCATCTGTGAGATTTCTGGGATGTTAAAATGCAAGGAAATGTGCAATGAGGCATGGTGGAGGACAGGACATTTCCATGCCCCCCTGGAGGCTCCTGGTGCCCGGCAGCAGTGGTCACCATTTGTTCAGTGCAAACTTGGTGCCAGACTGGGCAAGGGACTTGGCCCGCTTCAGCTTTGACGGGCCTTGCAGCTCTTGCGTGGAGACAGCATCACCACTGCCATTTCTGGCAGAGGGTACTGGCGAAACCCTACTTGGGGGTGCACAGAGCAGGGGCGAAGGTCTGCTGAGGGCTTGCTCTTCCCTCACATCAAACACTCTGTGGGGGCCACCCTGACCTGCCAAATGGAACACATGTCCAGAAATGCAATTTTTCAGTCAACAGCCTGTTGCCTAAATGGAGGCAGTTTCTGGATCAAATTCTGTCCCAGCGCACCCCAGTGGCTATGTGAAGTTGTCTTCTGTTCAGTGGTCTGGGCAGTACTGGGCATCTCGTGGCCCCAGCTGTGTAAGCCTGCTCTTGTGTAAAGAGGTCAGCCTTTGTGCCAAGTAATATCCACCAGCGATGCTGCCGCCTCTGGTCTGATTTGAGAAGATGCTGGCATAAATATCACGTTGTCATATTAGCATTTGCTAAAACTTCTGAAGGGACTTCCCTGGTGGTCCACCACTGGTTATCCCAGTGCCACTGCAAGGGGTGCGTGTTCAGTCTCTGATGGGGGAACTAAGATTCCCACATGCTGCACGGTGCAGTCAAAAAGTAATTAAAAAAAAAAAAACTTCGGAAAAATGTCCTGGTTCCAGTCACTTTTCTGGGCCATGTCCTATCTACCTGTAGGACTGCTGACCTCCCCCTCCCTGCAGAGCTGTGTGACCCCCAAGGGCAGTCTGGAGAGCTGAAGCTCGAGTGAGTGGGAAACCCCCTTCTTGCAGGAGGATGAGCCAAGTTGCATTCCAGGTCCCATCATAGAGCAGAGGGCTAGACTTCTGTGATTGAGCCGTCCTGTCACCGTGAAGTCAACAGGAAGCCACTGGAGGCACTATGATTTGGGATGTTCATTTTGGGAACCTGGTCTGCCTACCACATTGAAGCCAAGATATTGTCCAGGCACGTCCACAATAAATGGGAAGTTTATCCCCAAATGAGCAGATGTTAATAAATTCTGATCCCTCCAAATAAAAATTCAGATGCATTTTAGTCTACTCTCAGCTCAGTGGGCTGAATCCCTTAATCTACTAAATTGTTATGGAAAAACCCTTATCTCTGTCTGTCAAAATCACTGCTGTCATGGGGTGCACTCTTGGGAGGCATGAGCTGCCTCATAATAACTTAGATTTTGTGCAGTGTAGCCTTAGTGTGAAGAGAGTCACACACTTTTTTTTCATGTTTTCTTTTTTATTGTGGTAAAAGTCACATAATATAAAACATACCGTTTTAACCATATATATGGTGAATGAACTCAGTGGTAGTAAGGACATTCACATAGTTGTACAACTCTCACCATCATCAGTCTCCCAAATTTTCCACCTTCCTGAACTGAAACTCTGTCCCCATTAAACACTAACTCCCCATCCCCCTCCTCACACCCGCACCCCCCTAACCCCTGATCCCTGGCATCTACCAGTGTACTTTCTGCCTCTATGAAATTGACTATTCTAAATACTTCATATAAATGGAATCAAACAGTATTTGTCTGCACTTAATGTATATTGGAATGCATTTTTAAGGTTAACTTAATTGTCCTGCAAACAGATAGTGCCTTTTCCCTGTGCTAAATAAACAGTAGCTTCTTATTAGTTATCTATTTTATACATGGAAGATTGTATATGTCACTTCTCATCTTCCAATTCATCCCACTGCCTCCTATCCCCCCTTGGTACATATGTTGGTTCTCTACCTGTGTCTCTATTTCTGCTCTAGAAATAGGTTCACCTGTATTATTTTCTAGATTCCACATGTATGTATTAACATATGATATTTGTTTTTCTCTTTCTGACTTACTTCACTCTGTTTGACAGCTTTTAGGTCCACCCGGAGGGTCACAGACTTGAAGGAGAACAACACAGGGTCCAGGCCAGGGCCTGGGGACAGTCTGGCCAACAGGGGCCAGAAGGGGACGGGTATACTGCTGGTAAGTGACAGTGACCCTCCTCTGTGGGCAGCCAGGGTGGCATTGGGAGGAGGTGGGCTGCAGGTTCTGGCTTTGCCTCTGCCCCATTGGGCGGTATGATCTCCCACAGGGCAATCCCACCTGCCTTCGGGCCTCCTGCCTCTCGGGTGGGCAGGATGAGGCTGTCTGTAGGTGGGGAAGGAGGGGTCTGCATTCTGCCTGGTGGGGCAGGCCCAGGGAACTGAGCCCGCTTGGCAGGGGAGGAACGGGAGGACAGACTGCATTTAGTGCAAAAAAGTGGAGAAGGTGTGGAGAATCAATTCCAGGTTCCAAAAGGGGCCTCTGGCAGGAGATCGTGTGAGCAGGAGTTCGGCTGGTCCCTGTTGGGCCTCCCATGCTCCCACCTCCACTGGGGTGACTCATGCCTGCATAAAGGGTGAATCATGTGGGTTACGAAACCAAAGGGCTCCTGAGAGGGAGGCTTGAGAGGCCCCAGGGAGGCCATCATCCTTGGGTCCTGCTCTGTCCCCACCGGCTCCTGCCCCTCTTCACCTGCCTTCTACCTGCCAAGCCACAGACGCACACCCTGAGCTCTCTACAGCCATCCAGAGGCAGTCAGTCAGGTCACTGGTCCCCTTCCCACTTAAAGGCCTTCCTGGCCTAGTTTCTGCTTTGCTGCCAGTGTTAATCAGGGTGAGGCCTTGCTTCCCACGCGTGGCCAGTTGGGACCAACAGCCCTTGGGAGGAATGGCAGAAGAGACCCTGGCCAGTCACCTATCCCATGTGTGACACTCCTGTAGCTCTCCAGGTGCGCCAAGCGTGTCTCTACTGGACTGTAGGCTGCTGGAGGCAGCAGAGCCAGGAAGACCCCCACTGACTGTCCCCCTGACTGGTCCCAGGGTTGGTCGGTGGGGGTGGGATGGCGTTTAAGTCTGCACAACTAGTGATCTCCTACTGCGAGGCAGGCTAGAGCTCATACAAACACTCAGCAAAAGCTGGTGCATGGCCAGCGCTCCTGTCATCCTCTGAACAGCGCCACCGGGGAGATGACTGTTGTCACTGCACTCACAGATGGAGCCCTGTGCTGAGAAGGGGTGGCAGCTTGCCCACGGTCGCGCTGCTGGGAAATGGACAGTTGGGGACCCACAGCGCCGTCCTCCCCCAGGAAGGCTGTCCCCGAGGTTCCTCCCGAAGCCAAACGTCTCTGGCCCCCTTGCTGTGTCCCACTGTCAGGCCTGGTTCTCAGCGGGGCCGACCCGTTTTTCCTTGTGGTTTCTTCTCCCAAGACTCAGGCGAGCCGCGCTTTCACGCGGGGACGAGTAAGGCTTTGCGCGCAGGAGGTCAAACAGTATTAGGCGAATGACTGAGGCCCCCAGGCACCCCGACGGGAGGGAGATGCCGGCAGCCAGACTGGAGTGGGACTCACCTGAGATGCCCTGGGCCTTCCGGCCGCTGGGGGAACGCGTGTCCCGAGCGCCCCCTTAGTCTGCGGGAAGTTACGGGGTGAGGGGGGAGCTCTTTGCCCGCGGCGCGCGAGGGCCGGGTGCCGGTCACCGAGCGCGGCCCAGGGCACTGCCGGGCCGCGCGGGCGGGAACGCGCGGCGGCCGCCGCCTCCTCCCCTCGCTCCCGCCCGCAGCGGCGGCGGCGGCGCTTCCCCGGCGCGGAGCGGCTTTAAAAGGCGGCACCCCACCCCCCGGCGCACTCGCCGCTCCGGCGCCGCGCGAGCCTGCCACTGCCATGCCTCCGCGCGCGCCGCCCGCGCCCGGGCCCCGGCCGCCGCCCCGTGCCCCAGCCGCCGCCGGGGACGCGGGCCCCGACCCGAGGGCCGCCGGCGGGCCCGGGCTCCGGCCGCTCGCGCCGCGCCCTTGGCGCTGGCTGCTGCTGCTCGCGCTGCCCGCCGCCTGCTCCGCGCCGCCGCCGCCGCGCCCCGTCTACACCAACCACTGGGCGGTGCAAGTGCTGGGCGGCCCGGCCGTGGCGGACCGCGTGGCCGCGGCGCACGGCTACCTCAACTTGGGCCAGGTGAGTGCGGATGGCCCCGCGCGCCCAAAACTTTGGCTGCCGCCGGCGGGCGCGGCGCGAGGGGGCGCCCTGTGAGGAGTCGCCCGGAGCGCGGCGCGGGGTCCTCGGCGGCCAACGGGGCAGCACCCCGACGTGGACACCTGCCCAGCCGCGCGGGTGGGGAGCCCGTGGAGGCCGCCGTCCTCCCGTGTCCCCTCAGGTCCTCCCGCCGCCGACCCGGCCCATCGGCGCCGGCCCTCCAACTAGACGGGCGGCGCGGGGCTCCGGACCCTGTCCGCGCGCAGGTGGGGACTGAGGTCGTGCGCTCCCTCGGCGTCCGCGTCTCTCGGAGGGAAGGCGGCCCGAGTCGAGGGGGCTTTCCGGGCCGCCTGGACCCCGCAGCCAGAGGTGAGCGTCCAGCCTTTAATCCCCTCCAGGCCCCCGGCAGGGGTTAGGGGGAGTTGGCTTCGTCTCTGGAACTCTGGTCGGCGGGTCTGATGGCAGTTCTCTGCGGACCGGTCGTGTGACCTTAGGTTGGTCTCTTCCTTCTTTTCCATCAGCCCGCGTGTCGGGACGTTGACCTTGTGTACTTAGGTGCGCGGTGGTTGGGACGGTACGGTCCAGTGTTACGGGCCACAGAGCACCTGCCGGGGCCTGATCACTCCCGCGCCTGGCCCGCAGGAGTGCTGTCAGCGAGCAAGAGGGAACAAGCCCGGGGCAGGACCTCGGGTAGGGTAGCTCCATGGGACCTCAGAGGCAGGCTCCCTTTTCCTGCGCCAACCCAGCCCAGCGGGTTGATCCTGATCTATGGCAGGTGGGGGCCGACCGGGGAACCTCTCTGTGCGTTGAGCAAACCTCCAACAAACTACACACTTAGAGGATCAAGTGGAGTGACAGGGACGCGCCTGCTCATAACTCAGACCTTGCCACCAGCCAGCGTTAAATTTAGTTTCATCATCATCCGTGACATTAGCGGGCCATGTCTGGTGCGGCTCTGATGTGAGTGACATTTTTTTGCATCCTAAGTCCGGTGCCAATGCTGCTAACGTGAGTTGTGCGGCCTTCTGGAAAGGTGGATCCTGCTGTCTGAACTGTACTTCACACCGCGTCTCAGAGAGTGTCTGAAATAACCCATCATGTCCTTGGTGTGTCTTTTTGTTGTATCTTGAACACTCAGGTCTCTACAAACATCCTGTGATTTAAGATTTGCCTTTGGGCAGCACTGGCTTCAGTTCCTAAATCTGAGGTTCCTAAATCTCCCGGTTCATGGTCCAGATGAAGAAAGTACTTCTTGGTGCCCCTCTGGCGCCTGCTTCCCCTGTTGGCTCAGGCCCTGCTCCTGCCACACTTGGTTGCTCCACCCAGGTGGCCCGGCAGTTTGTCTTCAGCTAAAAGTGACT
Organism: Moschus berezovskii; assembly: GCF_049115385.1. Lineage (NCBI taxonomy): Eukaryota > Metazoa > Chordata > Mammalia > Artiodactyla > Moschidae > Moschus > Moschus berezovskii. Next base: position 41,072,469 of record NC_142480.1, on the reverse strand, counting down.
ATTTAATGGCACAGTAAATTACAAAGTGCCTGGGTTCCTGGCTCTTATAATTAAGTGAACAGAGGGGAACTGAAGTTGAGCGGGGAGCTCCCGGCCATTGCAGTAGAGGCCTGGTGAGGCCCCTTACCACTCCTGTCCTCTGGCATCAGAGCCGCCAGCCCCCTGACCACGCCCCATCTTCAAACAACTTGCATCCCACTACTGAGGGGCTTGTGCAGTGAAGCCTGCTGTCTTTGCCTGTGGGAGAGGTTTCCTTGGGGTGTGCACCCTTCCCCCAGGATCTCCTGGGGAGTGTCCAGGGCAGCCAAGGTGGGCTGCACACAGCCTGGCACTCAGCCTGGGAATGGGATGCTGCTGGGACTGATGCAGGAGGCAGTCACACACTCAGGGGATAAGAGGTGTCTTGGAGGTGAGTGTGTGTGTGTGTGTGTGTGTTCACATGTGTGATTTCTCAGGGAGGGCCTGTTACCCTTTATTCCTAGTGCAGCGTTCCTCCCCACCTCCAAGTGTACTGCTAATGTGGAAAAGGCCTGGAGCAGTCCGGCCTCTACCTACTCAATAAGAACTCTTTAAAAACCTTATTTGCCTTCTTCAGCCAGGAGAATTTGTGACTCATAAATAAGATGTATATATTATTAGCTTTGATTTATGGGTGAGTGAGCCATGGTTAAGCGAGGGCTGGGAGTGGTTTGCGTCCACACGACAGAGTGTGTCACCTCTGACGGTTGTACTGTGCTTTGTCTCCTTCCACGTTCCTGGCTCCCAGTTTTCCTGTGAGTGACCTTCCCTAGACCCTTAGTGGGCAGCTGGTGTTGTGCCCGGGGCCTGCCCTGACTCTTCATCCTGGTCTTTGCTGCACTCAAGCCCTGACTTTACCTTCATACAGCCATAGACTTGATCCCATTTATCTTCTGTGGTGCAGGTCAAATGATACCAGTGGTTATTCACCTGTCTTGAATCATGGATCCCTTTCAGACTCTGATAGAGGCTCTGGATCCTCTCCATTTAAACATATACATAATTGGGAACAGGACAAACAAGTTTCTTTTTGCCCCTCAACTCATTATATTATAATGGGAATCCCAGATAATGCAACACAGTTTACAAAAAAAGAATAAAGATTGGGAAGAGCCAAATGTCACTCTTGACAGATGACAAAATTAACCACATGGATAATCCAAGAGAACCCAGAGACCAACTATTAGAACTAAGGAGAGAGAGAAGTGGGGGCTTGATTGACAAGAGACCCCTGATGATGGCCGCAGCTGCGAGGACAGCATAAGAACTGTTAGATACTTAGGAATCAATCTGAGAGAAGTGTCAGACTCCCTTGAAGAGGATTATACAACATTGTAAAAAAAGTGTTGGGAAAAAGAAGGCAAGAATGATGGAGAGAGAGATTACATTCATGATGGGAGAGGTGACTGTCTCAGGTCCCCTCAACTAATGTGTAAATTCAGTATAAACTAGTTTTAGTGCAAGTAGGTTTTTATATTGAGTATGAAATCACACAAATACCATAGATGACTCCGAGAAGGAAGATGGGGAGGGCAATGTCTGCCACTATGAGTTCGGTGATCATGGCAGTCCTGCCATGGCCTGGTGATGGTCGTGTCTGTCGGTGACATTGACTCCAGCCCAGGCATATGTGGGAGCTTGTGTGTGAGCCAAAGAGGTTCTTGTTGGATGGGAGGGCCGGGCAGTCCAGGACACGGTGCTCAGAGAGCCAGTCTCCACAGGGAAGGGCAGCAGACCCTCACCTCCCACTCTGTATTGGAACTCCAGATAGGATGAGAGCCTGAGTGTGTGTCATTGGGGAAGACCTTCATCACATCGCCAAAGGAGAGGATTTCTGTTTATAACTTTTTTTAACTTATAACTTATAACTGAAGTATAGTTGAATTACATATTGTGTCAATTTCAAAGTGATTAGGTTGTACATACGTAAATATTGTTTTTTATATTCTTCATTCTCAGGGCACTGAATGTAGTTCCTGTGCTATATAGTAAGATCTTGTTGTTTATCCATCCTATAGATAATGATTGGCATCTGCTAACCCAAAACTCCCAGTCCATCCTTCCCCCACCATGCCTCCCCTTGGTAACCCCAAGTCTGTTCTCTGTGTCTGTGAGTGTGTTTTTATTCCGTGGATAAGTTGATTTGTGTCATATTTTAGATTGCACCTTCATTCTTTTTTGTGGCTGAGCTATATTCCATTGTATGCTATTTCATTGCTAAGTCATATCCAACTCTTTGTGACCCTGTGGACGGTAGCATGCCAAGCTCCTCTGTGCATGGGATTTCTCAGGTAAGAAATTTGGAATGGGGTGCCATTTCTTTCTCCATTGTATATATGTGCCACATTTTCTTTACTTATTCAGTTGTCGATGGACATTTAGGTTCCTTCCATGTCTTGGCTGTTGTGAATAGTGCTGCCATGAACATAGGGCCGCATATATATTTTTGAATTATAGTTTTGTCCAGATATATGCCCAGGAGTGGAATTGCAGGGTCATATTTGGCTCAGACAGTAAAGCGTCTGTCTACAATGAGGGAGACCCGGGTTCGATCCCTGGGTCGGGAAGATCCCCTGGAGAAGGAAATGGCAACCCACTCTAGTACTCTTGCCTGGAGAATCCCATGGATGGAGGAGCCTGGTGGGCTACAGTCCATGGGGTCACAAAGAGTCGGACATGACTGAGCGACTTCACTTTCACTTTTTACTTTCACACATTGGAGAAGGAAACGGCAACCCACTCCAGTGCTCTTGCCTGGAGAATCCCAGGGACGGGGGAGCCTGGTGGGCTTCCGTCTATGGGGTCACACAGAGTCGGACACGACTGAAGTGACTTAGCAGCAGCAGCAGCTCCATATTGTGCTCCATAGTGGCTATGCCTATTTTCATTCTAACCAACAGTGTAGGAGAATTGGGAAAGGAAAGGATTTCTTAAACAAGACACAAAAAGATCAAATAGAGAAGGGAAGAGATTGATCCATTAAAGGTTCTGTATAATAAAGGTGTCAGATCTGATAGATAGAGTGCCTGATGAACTCTGGATGGAAGTTCGTGACATTGTACAGGAGATAGGGACCAAGACCATCCCCATGGAAAAGAAATGCAAAAAAGCAAAATGGCTGTCTGAGGAGGCCTTACAAATAGCTGTGAAAAGAAGAGAAGCGAAAAGCAAAGGAGAAAAGGAAAGATATAAGCGTCTGAATGCAGAGTTCCAAAGAATAGCAAGGAGAGATAAGAAAGCCTTCCTCAGCGATCAATGCAAAGAAATAGAGGAAAACAACAGAATAGGAAAAACAAGAGATCTTTTCAAGAAAATTAGAGATATCAAGGGAACATTTCATGCAAAGATGGGCTCGATAAAGGACAGAAATGGTATGGACCTAACAGAAGCAGAAGATATTAAGAAGAGATGGCAAGAATACACAGAAGAACTGTACAAAAAAGATCTTCATGAAAAAGATAATCACGGTGGCGTGATCACTCACCTGGAACCAGACATCTTGGAATGTGAAGTCAAGTGGGCCTTAGAGAGCATCACTGCAAACAAAGCTAGTGGAGGTGATGGAATTCCAATTGAGCTATTTCAAATCCTGAAAGATGATGCTGTGAAAGTGCTGCACTCAATATGCCAGCAAATTTGGAAAACTCAGCAGTGGCCACAGGACTGGAAAAGGTCAGTCTTCATTCCAATCCCAAAGAAAGGCAATGCCAAAGAATGCTCAAACTACCGCACAATTGCACTCATCTCACACGCTAGTAAAGTCATGCTCAAAATTCTCCAAGCCAGGCTTCAGCAATACGTGAACCGTGAACTTCCAGATGTTCAAGCAGGTTTTAGAAAAGGCAGAGGCACCAGAGATCAAATTGCCAACATCCGCTGGATCATGGAGAAAGCAAGAGAGTTCCAGAAAAACATCTATTTCTGCCTCATTGACTATGCCAAAGCCTTTGACTGAGTGGATCACAATAAACTGTGGAACATTCTGAAAGAGATGGGAATCCCAGACCACCTGACCTGCCTCTTGAGAAACCTGTATGCAGGTCAGGAAGCAACAGTCAGAACTGGACATGGAACAACAGACTGGTTCCAAATAGGAAAAGGAGTACGTCAAGGTTGTATATTGTCACCCTGCTTATTTAACTTCTATGCAGAGTACATCATGAGGAACGCTGGGCTGGAAGAAGCACAAGGTGGAATCAAGATTGCCGAGAGAAATATCAATAACCTCAGATATGCAGATGACATCACCCTTATGGCAGAAAGTGAAGAGGAACTCAAAAGCCTCTTGATGAAAGTGAAAGAGGAGAGTGAAAAGGTTGGCTTGAAGCTCAACATTCAGAAAACAAAGATCATGGCATCTGGTCCCATCACTTCATGGGAAATAGATGGGGAAACAGTGGAAACAGTGTCAGACTTTATATTTTTGGGCTCCAAAATCACTGCAGATGCTGATTGCAGCCATAAACTTAAAAGATGCTTACTCCTTGGAAGGAAAGTTATGACCAACCTAGATAGCATATTAAAAAGCAGAGACATTACTTTGCCAACCAAGGTCCGTCTAGTCAAGGCTATGTCTTTTCCCGTGGTCATGTATGGATGTGAGAGTTGGACTGTGAAGAAAGCTGAGCGCCGAAGAATTGATGCTTTTGAACTGTGGTTCTGGAGAAGACTCTTGAGAGTCCCTTGGACTGCAAGGAGATCCAACCAGTCCATTCTAAAGGAGATCAATCCTGGGTGTTCACTGGAAGGACTGATGCTAAAGCTGAAACTCCAATACTTTGGCCACCTCATGCGACGAGTTGACTCACTGGAAAAGAGTCTGATGCTAGGAGGGATTGGGGATGGGAGGGGACGGGGACGACAGAGAATGAGATGGCTGGATGGCATCACCGACTCGATGGACATGAGTTTGAGTGAACTCCGGGAGTTGGTGATGGACAGAGAGACCTGGCGTGCTGTGATTCATGGGGTCGCAAAGAGTCGGACACGACTGAGCGACTGAACTGAAGTGAACTGAACTGAACGTTTTAAAAGCAAAATAGAGAGTAGGAAGTATTTATAACATATAACAGATTCATGTGTAGATTATTTAAAAGGCTATAAATGAATAATGGAGAGGGAAATAGCAGCCCACTCCAGTATTCTTGCCTGGAGAATCCCATGGAAGAGGAGCCTGGTGGGCTACAGTCCATGGGGCTGTGAAGAGTCGGATATGACTGAGCAACTAACACACGCAAATGAATAAGAAAAAGGATAAGTGCCAGGTAGAAAAATGGGGACGTGTATATGAATAGGGAATTGAATGAAAGGGAAACCCAGGTGAGGAAAAGTGCCCAGCCTCCCCAGGAACTGATGGGCCTTAAGGTGGTCATACCACTTCACGCCTGTGGGGTTGGCAGACCGAGATGGTGTCAGAGTCAAGGACTGCCTGGGCTGCAGAGGAGCCAGGAATTAGAAGTGGGTACAGCTGCTTGGAGAGCGATAGGAGGTCGGTTGTGTCAGCATGTCCACATCCTGGCTTCAACCTGGGAGATCCTCGCTGCTGCCCCAGGAGACTTGTACAGGAGTGTTCATGGAGCATCTCTAAATGAAGGGAGACACCGCCTAAATACCACCAGGAGAAGAATGGAGGAGAAAAGTCGTCACACCATAGGGTACTCAACAGTACGTAGAAAAGAGGGAACTAGGTGTGACTTAGCAGCAGCAGCAGGTGTGTGTCTACATAGATACATCCCAGAAGTAATGTTGAGTAAAAACGGCAGGTTGCAGATGCACAGTGTAATAGTATTTATGTAAATTTTTAAAAGACACTAAGCCATTCTGTAGAACTTATGAACGCTTACACAGGTAGTGAAAGTATACAAGCTTGGGCTGGAAGGATCCACATCAAATTCTAGTTAGTAGAATTTCAAACTTAATCTGCATTGTTGTAATTCCTAATCCACTATAGAGGCATATAGGTATTTGTTGTTGTTTAGTTGCTGAGTCATGTCTGACTCTTGCGACCCCTTGGACTATAGCCCGTCAGGCTCCTCAGTCCATGGGATTCTCCAGGCAAGAATGCTGGATTTGGGTTGCCATTCCCTTCTCCAGGGGATCTTCCTGACCCAGGAATCGGACCTGCCTCTCCTGCAGTGGCAGGCAGATTCTTTACCACTGAGCCACCTGGGAAGGCCAGGCATATATGTATATGTATAATATATGTAAGTTATATACAAAATTATGTTTAAGCATTTTGTACTTTTTTTTGTGTTGGAACATATTATCTACACCCACTTGCATACAGACATGCATATGTACATGGGTACACATGTGCATATTCGTATGCATATACATATATACATGCACACACAGATATACACATGCAGTGTTAAAGGAGGGGGAGAAAAATGCACATCACACCCATGTATGACTGTTCTTGGGCCACCCTTGGGCCCAGGTGAGAAGGCCCTGCCTAAAGTCCCAGGCTGGTCACCCGTGGGCTCAGGTGAGAATGCCCTGCCTAGACTGAAGCCCAGGCTGGGTTGGTCCACTTGTGTAGGAAGCGGTGACCTGGAGAAGCAAAAGTTCTGGCTGCAGTCACAGGGTTCTTGGGACGGAGCTGTACCTGGAGCCCATGCACCCCTCTGCCTTCCCCTCTGCCAGTCATCTTTCTCTGTCAGGTCAGCTCTCGGCAGAGGTGGCCTCAGCCCAGCCTACATCATCACCTCTGACGTTGCTCACTCAGAGAAAAGACAGGTTGTTCATTCACATGAGAAGTATGGCAGCAAGCCGTTGGCGCCCACTGGATCACAGCAGCACGGCGTCGGCAGCTCTTAGAAGTGATGTTTATCTTAAGGGTGGCACTGAGGCGCCGTGCTTGCCCTCGCGTTTCTGCTTTGCCTGGAGTATTGAGCTAATTTGTTGGTTCTGAGTCTGAGCATAAAACAGCAGGCTGGCTGCCAGGGCCCTAAAAGATCTAAGAGCCGTAAATGGTTTTGAACTTTCCTTAAATAGTTTTACTTAAAATAGCTACAGAGCTGAGCGTACCTGGCCCAGAATTTCAGGTGGGCCTTTGTCATTCACTTGTCAACAGAGGAAAATTGTCTTGCTGTACACAGCTTGTTCTTACAACCAGGAGCAAGCTGAAGCTTTAGCCAGGTGTTAGAAGTGATGGGCTGGAACTTGTTCCAATGAGTGTTGGGGACTTGGGAGGGACGAGGGGAGCCCAAAACAGCAGTCACTAGGTACTGTTTTTTGCCTGGAGGCTATCTTGCTTTTATGCTCTCAACTGGGAGCTATTCTCCCGGATGGTCTGAGAGTGGCATGGGCAAGTTTCTGGTGTGAGCTGGGGCAGTGCAGGGTAGGGGGTGGGGTGGGGTGGGGATAGACAGAACTGGGACTGCGAAGGTCATGCAGTATTACATGTTCCTCTCTGCCCTCTTCATTCAGATGGTAATGGATTGAAGTGGACAGGGCTTTATTTGATGGGCAGTATCATGAGTCCCTGGGTCTGCAGTGGGGGGAGGTGAGCAAAGCTTGAGTTGCAATGCATGGTGCTGGGAAAGCCCCCAAGGCCAGGGTCCAAGGACTGAGAACCTGGCTAGGGGGCTAGCCAGCTCTCTGGCCCACTGGGAAAGTTGTTTTGAACTTCTCTTGGCAGAGGCCAAGGGTGTTGGTCCTGGTGGGGCGAAGAGCCTGAGGGCCATCTGGACCCTTCCCTGGTCTTGAACTACACAGGACTGTCTACACTTTGGAGAACACTCCAGGCTCCTTGGGATCTCTGGGCCCCTGCACAGATCTGGCCTCTAGAAAGCAGTTCCTCTGGTCTTTTCTGGCACCTCTGGCACTGGCGCCCCTCTTTTCAGCCAGCACCCTGCCCATGGAGGCCTTCACGATCAAGTGTACGTGTCCTTTCCAGCTGGGACTACAGCGTGGCCTTGGCACTGTTGGGAGGCCCTGGTGTGTGCTTGGGCTTGGCTGGTGCTTCCCTGGGACTGCTGTCACCATGGAGCCTGGTACTGACCTACAGGTGCCGCTGGGCCTGTTCACCGTGAGGAGACCTCGGTCCGGTTAAGCGTGACTTGCTACACATTACAAACTGGCAGGCTGGGGCCCAAAACCCTCCCTTCTGACTCGCCTGCCTGGTTACCCGCCTGGCAGAGGGCCGTCACCCTGCATCTCAGACTTGGGTAAGCCATTGGATGAGGAGCCTTTCAGCTGGGTGCTGCCGCTGACACACGAACCCGTGTGGACCCACCAGCCTCGAGTGTGCATACAGTGCTGGCGCTGGTGTGCTCCGTGTTGCGTGGTCTTTGCTGGCTCCTTCTTCTCCACACTGAGGCTTACTCCTGAATCTCCACATTGGAGGGAAAAACCCATCCCTCCCCAGGGGCTGCACACAGTCCCTCACAGTCTGAGGCTCTCCCCTAGATGGGCCCTCCTCCCCCTCCCTGTGGGTCCCAGTTCACCCAGAGCTGGAGGCCTGGAGGGTGCTGCCACCTTCGTGCTCCTGTGCCTCCTGTGCTGTCTGTAACCACGCTTCTCTCTTTGGCCTCCTGTTTCCCCCACTTCTCCCCATCTAGGCCATGTAGACCCTCCTGCCCCTTCCACCACCTTCTGCTCTAGCCAGACCCCTCGCTCTGCACTTGCTTCCTCGTGGCATCCTTGGTGCTGTTCTCTAAGGCAAGAAAGGCTCTCTCCTTCTACGGCCCTCCTGGTCAGCGCCTTGTCCTTCCTGGCTGGCTGCTACTCTGCAGCCATGCCCCTGGGCTCCCAGGCCTCCATCGTGCTTTCTGCTGGCCTGTCTGTGCCCTCACTGGGCTCTGTGCTTTGCGGGCACCTCAGTTCACACCCATCGTCTGGCTGCTCCCTGAGATGAGGTCTGATGGAACTGTCTCTCTGGTGCAGAGCCGTCGGCCCAGGGCAACCTGTGCCTGGCAGACATGCCCACATTGATTCAGACTGTGTTTGTTAATACTCCCCTGGGTGCTGGGCCCTCAGAGTCAAGGGGAAGGCACCCCTGGGAGAGCCTCTCATGGGGAGCAGGGTGCAGGCATTGTGACTGAGCACAATCAGGCTCCTCTCAGCATCTGGACAGAACTGTCTCCCCTCCACTGCTTATCTGGATCCCTGCTTCTGGGAACCTCTGGGCAGGCCCCTCCCAGCTCCATGGCGCGGGGGGAGGAGCTGCCCTGTGATGCTGTAGCTGCCCCCCAGTCTGGTCGGCTACATACCCCGGCTCCGGCCCACCCTATAGGGTCCCATCATCCTGCCGAGTCCTGGTCTCTGTGAGGTCCAGTGTCTCTACTTGCGGAGTGTTGGAGACCTGGCGGCAGGCATGAGGCCCTGTCCAGCACCGCACAGAATGGGATGAACGGCCATCAACTCTCGGGAGGGAGCCCTGTGCTCATGGGATGGGACGGGATCTGCAGCTTGAGTTCCCATGGTAACCGGCCCATCAATGCCCTCAGTGTCAAGACGGTGGCACTGTGGAGAAGAAGAAACAGGCTCATTGTCTCTGCCTTGGCCGCTTGGGCCCAGACCAGCCACACTCCGCAGGGCCGGACAGTCCTGGCCGCTGTGGGGCACAACCTGGCCGGAAAGGGGCTGTGGGCTTCAGCTTCCTGACCTCCCTGTAGCCTCATGACTTCCTGCCGCTGGCGCCATCTTCCTTGTTGGTCTGCTCAATGGGAGAAAGGGCCTGTTTGCGACGGGGGTGAATAAACCATGTCCAGTGTCGTGGTCGGGTGCGTCCCATTTTGTTTGTGCTATGGTTCTCAGAGATGACCTCCCGTGTTCATTCCACCAGAACCATCATTGCCTGTGATAGGACCCAGCCCACCCTGTGATCCTTGTCAGATGCCCCAAGATGGACAGTTGGGGCAGGAGGGAGCAAGGGGCAGGGTCGGAGGGCCCTCTTGTCAGATAAGGGCCTAAGGTCCCCTGGTCTGGAGGAGAGGCTGTTCTTCCACTCACCCGTCATAATTCTCCAAGCTGGAAACCAGGGCATCGCTGGGTTCCCCTGCCTTCCTCCCTGGTGCCCGTCTGTGACTCCTCTCTGCCTCCTGGTCGTGCCTGCAACCTCCTCTCTGCGCCTGGGTTTCTGCCTCCCTGGGCCATTCCCCACTCCAGGCTGTTCGTTCCCTGCCTTGAAATCACAGAGGCTCTTCTGTAGCAGAGCCAAACTGTGTGGCCCTAGGGAGTGAGCTGTCCCCCGCTGCCCCCTGCCTCTCCATCCCCACCCGGAAACCCCACAGTTGCTGGACACTCCAGCTGGTCCAGACCTCTGTTGAGCCGGAAGTGTGCCGCATGCCTTTTCTTTCTCTGCATCTGCTGTTTTGGGGCTGCTGCTTTAACCTGGGCGCCCATTCCCGTGGAGCCCACTGGAGAGCCTGCCCCTCTTCAGGACTAACTGAAGTGCTGTTTCCTTCCCTGTCTGCTGCCTGGTGGGGCAGAACTCTGGTCTTCAGGCTCCAAGGCCCTGGCCTGAGAGGAAGCCTATCTCCCCGCCACCCCGCAGCCTCTTGTGTCAGGCCCCAGGCCCGCTGTCCACTCCCACACCACCTCCCGAAGCACCGGGGGACTGGGTCACTTGGCCACTGGGTTCCAGGACCTCTGTCACAACTGCCACCAGTTGGCTCTGAGCTGCCCTTCTTGCTCACCAGGCACTGCTCTGATCATCACCCCTGAGCCCTGTTAACCCTGTTACATGATGAGCACTCTGAGGCACAGAGCAGCTGAGTAACTCATTGAGGCTCAGGCCCGTCAGAGCAAGGCTTTCCACGGAGGCAGCTTTCATTCCAGCGTCCACTTTGGAAAAGGCTGCGGAGAGCAGGTGGCCGTGGGGCTGCAGTCGGGGTTTCCTAACTGGTGAGGCAGAGGGTATAGTCCGGGCAAAGGAAAGATTGAGATATAGCAGTGCCCCATGTCCAGAAGATGCTGGCACCCTCCCAGTGAGGGGCAGGGCTGAGCTGCACATTCAGACCCTCCCTTCTTACCAGGTCCCTGGGCTAGGGCTTCCCTTCAAAGGCTTAGGGGCGCTAGGGGTAAAGAATCTGCCAGTGCAGGTTAGACCAAGAGATGTAGGTTCAATCCCTGGGTTGGGAAGATCCCCAGGAGGAGGACATGGCAACCCACTCCAGGATTCTTGCCTGGAGAATCCCATGGGTGGAGGAGCCTGCTGGGCTACAGTCCATGGGGTCACAGAGAGTCGGACATGACTCAAGTGACTAGGCACACATGCGTGTGCAGGAATGAAGGTGGCCCATAGCACTCTTGACCTCCAGAGTCTGAGAGCCTCAGAGCAGGGAGCTTCCCTTGGACGCCTCCTGTGGCCCATTGAGGCCACTGTGTTTTCCACCTTGGATGAGAGTAGAGAACTGTCCAGCAGACACCTAGCCAGAAACCAGAACCACAGAGAAGGGCCTTTGTGACCCAGGGTGGCACTCAGGGTGGCCTGGCCTGGACACGAAACTGTGTGGTTACTTGATTTTCTTTGTGTAATACCGAAGACTACAGTGTGTAGAAAAGTTGGAAAATACAGAAAAGAACAAAAAACACTGAGAAAAGATCATTTATAATTCCACCCCTGCCCCAGATAAACACTGTTAAGACATTTTGGGCTGTGCCCTCTTATTATTTAGTTTTTTAAACCCTGTGGGTGTGTGCGTGTGTGTATGCATGTTCGTTTGTATATCTGGGTATATGGGTGCATACACACGTGTACAGACAGTTTTAGGCCGATGGTGTTGCACAGTTGCAGCTGTACCTCCTGGGTCTGTAACTGTTTTGTGGTGAAATTTTTAATGAATACTCAGTGCCCTGGTGGTACCTTACCTAATCTTCCCTGACATTTAGGTCAGTGGATTCTTTGTGAGGTCATATTGCTGCTGGTAGAGAATGCCAGCACTGGGTGGGGTTGTGCACAGGTTCCCCGCTCTCCCCTCCCCTCCACCTGCTGCCAAGCCTCGCCCCCCAGGTTCCCATGCTGGTTACACCCCACCCCACATCCTGCATCACCCGCCTTGCACAGGGTCCCATACTTGATGACATGTGTCAGTCCTGCTCACAAGGATTCTATGAAGCACTTTTTCCTTGTTTGATAAATCTACTGCCATGATGTGTAAAGAGCCTTCCTTCACAGAGAATTCAAACAGTGAAAGATACGTGAAGAGAAGGACCCCAGATCCCCTGCCCCTCCTTGTCCCATTCTCTTTGACCCCTCCCCCAACACCACCCCGTCCACATGTTAGTGTCCGTGTGTCCTGTTTTCGCGGGGGGTGAGTGGGCCATGCCAGATGTACCCAACAGTACATCTTGGAAAGCTCTACTGAAGTACGTAGAGATCTACCTCACTCTTTTGAAGTAGTTTTAAGCTGTTGTATTGAAGCCACATATTTGGTTACAACATTGCCTTATTAATTCATGTTATTTGATTTTTGTCCAGGTTTTTTTTTTTCTGTATCATAAACAACATTGCAGTGATCATTCTTGTTCCTCTTCTCTGTATGAGAATTTCTGTAGGCTACATAATAGCAAAAACAAATAGGAGTAGTGAATATGTAAGTCCCCTACATATAGACCTTCAAGTTGTGAGCGTTCAAAGATGTGAATGTACGTTCACATGTCCAGTTACGTGACTGAGTTCATGTGTCTGGTGTATGCTGTCATGTGCATGCATCCTGTACACGTGGCTGTGCTCACGTGCACTTTAGGGTACAGTCCTGTACAGAGGACAGCAGTGCAGTGTCTTTATTTCAAGCCCAGGATGTCTAGAAGCAAGCGTTAAAGCAGTGGTGATACTGCTGGTACTACTGTACTTTTCAAGGTACTGTAAGATTAAAATTGTCTTCTCTATTTTTTGTGTTTTGTTTTTTATTTGATATTTGTGTAAAAAGTATTATAAACCTATTACAGTGCAGTACTATATAGCCAAGTGTGTTAGTTGGGCACCTGGGCTTACTTCATGGGACTCAGGAACAAATTGGACTTAATGATGGTCCTCTTGGAGTGGAACTCGTCTATATGTTGGGGACTTACTGTAATAATCACAGATACGTCTTGACTCTTATTATGTGCTTTCCCTGAACTGACTCATTTAGTCTTCTTAAGAACCCTGCAGGTAGGTACTGTCACCATCCCCTGTTTACAGAGAGGAAGCTGAGACACAGGAGGGTTAAGTAACTTGTCTGTGATCGCAGCGCTTGCCCATGCCAGAGCCAATGTCTGAGCTGGGGTGGTCTGGCTCCAGAGGCCGGGGAGCTGCTGAGGCAAAGCTGAGTCCGTGGGCTGGGGGGAGGGAGTAAGGGGTGGTCCAGGCAGATGGGGCTGGGTGACACTGCCCACCCCCAGAAAGTAGGTGGGAGGCCAGGCCCTCAGTGGTCCTCTGGGGAGACTGTCAGTACTATTCTTACAGGTAAAAATCAGCTCTCGTTGTTTTAATATGCTTTTTTCCCCCCGATTACTGTTAAAATTAAATGCTTCTTCATAAACTTATGAGTCACTTTAATTACTCTCTGAAGGATTTGTTTATATTCTTTGCTCATTTTTCCAGTGGTTCATTTTTCTTTTTCCTGATGGTCTGTAGGTGCCGTCACTCTCTTGTGGTTATGAATCTTCTGTCTGTAAATATTCTCCTGTCTGTCACTTTTCTGTGCATGTTGTTCAGAGGGTGTGTTGGCTGCTTGTTTTTGGAGGTAGAATGCGCAGGTGCCGTTGTTCGCAGGGCTTTGGGCTTGTCACTCATGTGACTGTGTGAACAAGGCAACGTCCCTGTCGACATCAGAAGAGAACTAAGTAACCATTGCCAGAGGAATGGTGCAAGGAACACACAGGGGGGACCTGCCTGCTTAGGGTGACAGGAGAGTGGGGCTGATTTCCCCTGGGAGGATCAGGGGCGGCTTTGTGACCAGTGGCTTTGGAGCCAGACCTTGAAGGTCCACGGTTGTCGAAAGCAAAGCGGGGAGAAGCGGGGAGCAGGCTGGCCCAAGGGGGAGCGTCATTCTGCATCCCATCGGGGAGAGCTCAACTGGCTGGCTCAGACAAAGGCATGGTCACGGCGGGGCTGCTTCCAGGCGTGTGTGCGGGGTGAGGAGAACCACTCGGGCTGTGTGCCGTCAGCATGGGAGCCACTGCCCGCACTGGGATGAGGGGATGGAGGGAGGGGGAGCAGGGTCCACAGCGCCTGGTGGGCACCAAGGCAGTGAGGACACAGCCCTCCTGGTGCCTCCCGCTGGCTGAGCCCTCAAGAGGTGTGTCGTCAGGAGGGGTGCAGGGCCAGGCGAGGAGAGGGGGATAAGCAGGGGAGCCGGGCAGGAAGGGGAGCATAACTTGGGGAGTGAGGGACGTCCTGGGTGTGGTGTCTCCAGAGGTACAGCAGCAGGCGTTTGTCGGGTGCTAATGTGAAGCCTGACACTGAAGGGGACTGGGTGGGAAGGTGCATCGGGCTGGCATCGCCCCTGGCACACTGCCTCGGCGCCACTGATAACTGTCATGTGTCCTCTCACATGCCTGCAGCCCTGTCAGACCCCATGTACCTGGATCTGTGCCTCCTTGCCCCAGTCAGAGTTTCTTTAGGTATGTCCGACTGAGGATAGAGTTCAAAACGGGAAAGTCCGTTTTTGGCCACTTGGCACTTGGTCTAATACATGACTTGATCTTTGGTTGTTTTCCTAAACATAAGCAAGTTTATATAAGAATCCCTACTTGGGTTCTTCTTGGTTAAGCCTAATTTCTATAAAAAGGAAAGAAACCTTACTTCTGTCCTGCCCTCAAAGTAGCTATTCATGTCTGAGTTTGCTTACGGTCTTATGTACATCTCATAGTTTCTCTTTTGCAGGAATGTGATGCTGTCGGCCACAGGCCAGCAGCAGGACTTGTTTCCATGGCTTAAACAAGTTTTTGTGCCACGACTTTCCCATCTCAGAGCCTCACAGCCTGCATTTAAGCACAAAAGGCAGAAGCCCATTTATGGGAATGAACGCTCTCTGTTCCTGGAGTTTCATGTCCTTACACAACATGACCTCTCCGCTACTTTCTAGGTTTTTTTGTTTGTTTGTTTTTAGTTTGCTTTTTCAAGGAGTGTGGTTTTCTATCTTCCTCTGATACATGGACACACCAGGAAGATCAGAAAACCAAATTGTTCCTTCTCACCCCAAATAGACCTGAAATCCAAAGGAAACCCCAGAGGTAGAATGGGTTTGCTGCCCCTGGAAGTTCCTCTGTGAGGCTCATTTCCAGGCCCAGGACTAACCACCCCTGCATGATGACAAGCTGTGTCACTCTTTTTCCAGCCAAGGAAGTGCATTTCCAAAACCTAACCAGGAGCATCTTTCCACTTCCCCCTTTACTTTTACTCTCAAAGGGCCTTGCATGTGTTGGTGTTTTCTTCTCATGTCAGAATTTCAATTACTCCATAGAAACGCCTCTCTTCAAGCCAGCTGGTTTTAAAACCAGCTGTCACTTCAGTCGTGTCCGACTCTTTGTGACTCCATGGCCTGTAGCCTGCCAGGCTCCTCTATCCATGGGATTCTCCAGGCAGGAATACTGGACTGGGTTGCTATTTCCTTCTCCACTGGATCTTCCTGATGCAAGGATCGAACCCGTGTCATTTCCGTCTCCTGAATTGGCAGGTGGATTCTTTACTGCTGACTCCACCTGAGAAGCTTGAAAGTTGGTTTTATTTTCCAGCAATTGGTTCCTTTCCTGAAGTTCATCACTAATAGTCTTTGAGCATGGTCTGAGCTGATGGTTGTGCCAGCCTGGGCTTGTCCTAGGGCCAGGCAGCCGCTCAGCCTCCTCCTGGGGTTGCCCCTGCGCATTGAGAGTTCTTTTCTCCTGGCAAAGCCGAGGAAATTATCTGCGTGCTTGCCACTGCTTCCCTCCTGTCCATGTCTGTGTTTCACTTGAACCGTGTGGTTGGGATGTGTGAGTTGGGCTCCAAGTCTCCAGGCAGGGCTGCGTTCCTGCATGCACCCTGGGCTCGGAAGAGATGCTCAAAGATTGTTACAGATAGTGCACTCAGGCCCCATGGAATAGCCATCTCACCAGAACTGCCCAGTCCCTTCTAAATGACGCACCTTTCTTCCCAGGTCTTCTGGGGGAGGTTTGTGAGCACTGAGCTCAGTTTGATTTCTGTATCGTAACAGAAATCTTCATAACAGAAGATGACATATTGGCTTCAGTGACCAGCCTTCCTGTGGCCAGCAGGAGCTGGTGCCGTGGCTTCCCTGGCAGGTCGTGGAGCTTTGCTGAGGGAACCAGACTAGTATGTGTGGCTGTCCGTCAGAGCAAGTCACCAGCTGCCAGATCCCTCGCGGTTTCTCAGAAATCAGGAGTGGGGGAGCACTTCTGTTTTCTCCCGGAGAGGATTATGGAGTTCCCTGGGTTGTTCATCTTGTTTATCCCAATTCTTTGAGTGTCTAAGGTCCACCAGTAGAATGGATAAACAATGTGTCACGTTCCTATAGTGGGCATGTGTCCTCAGCAGTAAAGAGAAGAAGACAGTTGGTATGTAGCAGCAGGGTGAGCCTCACAGACTCTGCAGAGTGTAAAAGAAGGCTTACATCAAAGAGTCATCTGATTTCATTTCTTGTTTTTGTTCAGCCACTCAGTTGTATCCAACTGTTTGTGAGCCTGCGGACTGCAGCATGCCAGGCTTCCCTGTCCTTCATCATCTCCTGGAGTTTGCTCAAACTCATGTCCATTGAGTCAGTGATGCCATCCAACCATCTTATCCTCTGTCATCCCCTTTTCCTCCTGCCCTCAATCTTTCCCAGCATCAGGATGTTTTCCACTGAGTTGGCTCTGGATCAGATAGCCAAAGTATTGGAGCTTCAGCTTCAGCATCAGTCCTTCCAGTGAATATTCAGGGATGATTTCCTTTAGGTTTGACTGGTTTGATCTCCTTGCTGTCCAGGGGACTCTCAAGAGTCTTCCCCAGCACTGCAGTTCAAAAGTGTCAATTTTTCAGTGCTCAGCCTTCTTTGTAGTCCAACTCTCACATCCATACATGACTACTGGAAAAAACATAGCTTTGACTGTACGGACCTTTGTTGGCAAGTGATGTCTCTGCTTTGTAATACACAGTCAAGGTTTGTCATAGTTTTTCTTCCAAAGAGCAATCGTCTTTTCATTTCATGGCTGCCGTCACCGTCTGCAGTGATTTGAAAACCAAGTCTGTCACTGTTTCCATTGTTTTCCCATCTATTTGCCATGAAGTGATGGGACCGGATGCTATGATCTTCGTTCTTTGAATGTTTAGTTTTAAGCCAGCTTTTTCACTCTCCTCTTTCACTTTCATCAAGAGGCTGTTTAGTTCCTCTTCACTTTCTGCCATAAGGGTGGTGTCATCTGTATATCTGAGGTTGTTGATATTTTTCCTGGCAATCTTGATTCCAGCTTGGGCTTCATCTAGCCCAACATTTCACATGATGTATTCTGCATATAAGTTAAATAAGCAGAGTTCATTTCTAGAACAGGCAAAACCCACCTGTGGGAGTGGGATAGCAAGTAACGTGTGGACTGCTTGGAAAGGGGCGCAGGGAGGCATTCTGCACTGATGGTGATGTTCTCTGTCATGAAGGGGGTTTGGGGTCATACAGGAGAAAACACTTATCAAAACTCAACAAATTTATTTATCTCACTGTATGTAAATTTTACTTCAGAGGAGAAAATCTGAGCAAACGCTGAACTCTCCTGATGGTGTGGATGTTGAGATGTTTAGGGGAAGTATACTGTTACTGTGGTTTACTTTGAATGCACCAGAAGTAAGAGGGATTGACGGATAGACAGAGGCCTGGATACACAGAAACGTGAGTCACTTCAGTGATTATGTCAATGAGGCAGTCAGGGTGGTGGGTGTGCGGGTGTTTGCAGTTCTTTCAGCTTTCTGTATGTTTATAAATTTCCACAGTAAATGTTGGGGAGGAAAAGACTCTTAGGAGTGTGGTGGGCATAGGGCAGATTCAGGAGAAATCCCCTGCTGTCCTGACAGGCTCGTCAGTTTGTGTTCAGAGATAAGGAGGAGAAGCCTAGTGGTTTAGTAGGGCAAAGAGGTCACCAGAGAAATCCCATGGAATCTGTGCTTGGGGGACGGACGCTTTGGTAAGGTGAGCTCTAGGGTCATGCTCACATCTGGCAGGATTACTGTGGCTCTCTGAGCCCAGGGACAGAGAGATTCGGCCAGGGGAGAAGCACCCAGGGCACAGTGCTGAGTGGAGGCCTGCCGTCTGAGGGCCTTCCTGCAGAGGGGAGATAAGCCTTCCACAGACAGCCTGGCACCGCGTTGCGGGTCTGGGTTGCTGGCCTGCTGCTTATCTTCTCAGGCCTGCGGTGCTTCTATAGTTACAGGATTTGAATCTACAGACTTTTCAGCCCCTTTTTTAAAAAAATCATAGAAGTTATTATTTTTTTAATCACCTGCAATTTGAAAACAATCAGCAATTACTAAAAAGTTTTCTGGAAAAGAAGGCAAAACGATACTTTGATCTCAAAGACGTAGTGTGACCTGTAGGTAACAGTGAACATTTGACGTTAATACGAATAGCCATTGAAATCGTTCTGAATGGGAAAGTTCGTCGTCATTAGCAGTAGGAGCTGTGAGAATGGAGTAACCATTGGTGCCGTTGGTTGAAGCCTCTTGCGGACCCAGGCAGTGTTGGATTGAACAGGACTAGTGGTGTTCTGGTGGGGGGCTGCCGTACACTGGGGTCCTGCCCCTGCTTACTGAGGGGTTGCCCCAGACCAGATGGGCTGGAGACCACCGACCTCAGGCTTCTCGCAGAGCCTCTGCCTTGGGAGGAAGCTCCCGGTCTGCTGGTAAGTAATTTAGGGCATGTGTGAGAAGAGGGGGTGGGGAGAGCAGAGAAGAATGAAAGCATTATTCTAAGAAGCTGATCTTATTTATAGATTCTCCTAATTCTATTAAAATAAAGGCTGGAGGGTTATAAAACTTGGAACACATAACACGTAATAGCCATGAAAGGACGTTAAGCGAAAATGGGGAACAATAGTAAAATGAGAAGACAGTGTCGACAGGAAGAGGTGATGGTTTTCTGAAATAAAATTGTCCTAGGGCACACTGTATGGGGAGAGTGAGTTAAAATGAGGAGAGAACTTGGAAGGAAACAGAAAACATTTCATAATGAAAAGGGGAAAGTGTTAGCTGACTCAAGGGGGAAACAAAGATTACACTAATTACATTAAGTGACAAATAAATAAAATACCATCGTTGTAAAGAGAAATAAAACTAATTAAATACTTAATGTGCTTTAAGAGGTGTTAGCAAAATAAAATGTATTAACTGTGATAAAATATGTAGGCAGCTGTAATTTTCCTGCTTTGTCCCGGCAGCTAGGATGCATGTAAAACAAGGGATTTTTTATTCCTGACATAGCACATTAATGTTTGTGTGTCATAAAACAAAATAATGAGCCCCTCGTATTATTAATAGAAAAGCTGGAATCAAACAAATGCTTTTAAATGAATGAATTTATGAATGAATAAGGAGTTAAAAAATACACGCTCAAAATGGAAAGCAAAAGAACCACCTTCTAAGATAAAAATCTGACAAATGAAGATGTGAAGGAGGTGGTTCTCTTTAGTGCCAGTAACTTAAGCTCTCTGCATTTTCTGCTGGAAAGCAGAGTTACTGGTACCCCCGACAATCAGATGCTTGGAAAATGCCAGGCCTGCAGTGAACATGGATGTGTGTTAATGCTGATAATCTTATCGTCACCACTGTGATGTCTGTTAATACCAAAAGAGAGGGAAGTGGCATGTCCTTTCCGTGTCAGGCCCTGGAGTCAGACTAGGAGAACACCGTCTGTTTTTAAAGTAGAGCTTCAAAGCTAGCCAAAGGTGTCGTGGAGAAGATTTCAGACATACTGCTCCTTTTATCTTTTGTCTTTTTTGAGGGGAAAAGATGAGCTGATGTGAAAAGTTTAGGAAGGGAAAGGTAGAAAAAAGCCAGACCAAGAAAGAGCTGATGAGCCATTGGGTAGCCCAGACATCTGGGCCACAGAGCCTGCCCAGGGAGATACCTGGTCGGTGGCCACTCCAGCCAGCCCACGTGGGATTCCCCCTCCTCAGCCATCCCCCTGCCAGACTCTTGTCCAATCACAATGCTAAAGAGGACACTCCTGCTTGGAACTAATTAGTTAATGATCCTCTTTGAAGGATGAAAGAAGAGTTTAGATTCAGTAAAACTTATTGTCAGTTAGCCAGCGTGGGCACCTGGGAGCCAGTGAACAAGCTCATGAAGGAATAGTTTGTTGCCTGGACACAGCAGTTGGGGCGTGGAGTGGCTCTATGACTCGGCACAGCTCTGTGATGCCCGTTTGCCTGTTGACTATAACCGACAGGTCCACTTTCACCCCCATGAAGAATAGTGTGCCTGGAAGTGCTGAATTTTATCCTTTTCTCAAGCCATTCTCAGCCTGGGCGTCACTCAGCTGGGCCTGCACAGAACCCGGATTCTCCTGATTCAGAGAGCAAGAGTCAGACTGGGCCTCTGGGACAGGAGACACGAGGTGGGTGGTTTTCTCTTCTGCTGCTCCTCCCACAAGAGCCAGATCTCCCCACTACACCTGTTTTCCACTTTATTGAGCTATTTTGATCTGGTAGCTCTTGCCGTCAGAGCCAGTGGCCAAAACAGACTGCAGGATTGGAAGAGTGGGGTTCTAGTCCCAACATTTTGTCTGCAGTTGGTCAGCAGTTGATGTCTCTGGGTGTCAGGTCACATACCAGTCTGTAAAGTGTGGGTGTAATCATCACTTTCCAAACAGCATTCTCATCTGGCTGTTTTGAACATCACAGCGTGGACTGCTTCCTGTGTGACTGAGAGGGCAGACATTATCAGTGCAGCCGTTCGTGAGCTTGCTGGACCGACAGGTGCTCTGCACAGGCCTCTTTTGTGGACACTGTGACCCCCCCCAGCCCAGGGCCCACCCCCATTTACCAGTACCTGCTGTGGCCCCTTACCTACGTCTTGCCTGGGTGGATTCCATACTGATTCTGGAGGAGCCATGGAACACTGGGTGTTTGCGGCATCCTGGGATCACGGTCCACCTTGGGCTGTGAGGGCTGAGCTACCAAAGGACCAGATTGCTACAGTTTAAGCAGTGATCTGAAAGCTCCCTTGCTGATACTGGAGGGTTTTCATTCTGCCAGGGAATAGGACAGTGTGCCAGCAATTTCAGAGCATCACAGAACAGTAGCTAGGGATCATTGAGGTGCTAAACCAGAGGATGGTGCCCGAAACAAAGGGGGCTCTGACCTACCTGCTGTGGGAACTCAGAGGGGACCATGGAGGCAAGCTGGACTCAGGACTTGGTCTCCAGCCAGCGAGATACCTGCACCAATAACCAACCAGTGGAAGGTGCTAGGTTGTCTGAGAGGTGTGGAAGTGATACTGGAGGACTGGGCACTGGGGATCACTTCTACCTTATGAAGGAAAATAGTGAGGATGATGAAAACAGGATGGGGAGAAGGATGAGGATGATGGTTAGGTTGATGTTGATGGAGAGGAGGAGGAGGAGGAGGGTGTGGAGGGTGATGGTGAGGATAATGATAGGATGAGGATGTTGATGATGGTAAGAATGATGAGAATGGTGTTGGGGAGGATGGGGAGGATGATGGTGGTAGTGACGGTGAGGGTAATGGGAGGAGGAGGAGGAGGATTATGAGGAAGAGGATGATGATGATGATTGTAAAGGTGATGGTGACAGTTACAGGAATGGTTAACTCTTACTGGGCCAGAAACTGCCCTGAGTGCTTGACCTCCGTGACTCCTTACAGCCACTTTCTCGCAGTGGATGCCTCTCCTGCTCCCATGTGACAGATGAGGAAACAGCACGGAGGCCAAGTGGCACATACAGATTAGACGCGGCAGAGCTGCGGTTAGAGCTGACTGCACGCTCACTCCTCCTTTGTTGCCTTTGAAACAAGTTATTCAACACATAGAAAATATTTCCCGCAACATATGTGTTCATTATTAAAAAGCGTAAAAATAGAACTATTGACACCACCACCCAGCCCAGAAAGTAGACAATTATCAACAATACTTACGTATTACTTTTTCATCTTACCACTGTTAAAAGGTAAACCAAGGCATATTACACATTTTAAGCATTTATTTGAGCAAAAATCGATTTGAATCAGGCAGAACCAAAGGGGAAGTGGATATTAGTGCCGTGTGAACACAGGAGCGAGGTATAAAGGAGAACCGGAAACAAAGTGAGGAAGTGATCTGATTGGCTGTTGCTTCAGCGGCTGCCTTATTTGGAAAAGCTTAGTTAGCTGATCCTGATTGGCTGCCCTTAGGTTTTGATTTCTTAACCTTGAGGCATTTATAGGCTTGGGTTTGGTTTGCTTACGTGGGCTGCTAAGGCAGTAGAGCCACCTCAGCCTAATGGCCTCCTTGTTTAATTAATTTAACCCCACCCTGCCCATACCTCTCCAGCCCCACAGGGTAACCACTGTCCAAAGAGTACATGTGTCACAGGTGTAGGTATGCTTAGACTGTACCTTGCTTAGTTTTGCTTTTAGCTCTGTAAAAGCTGAAGCTCCAGTACTTTAGGCCACCTGATGCGAAGAGCTGACTCATTGGAAAAGATGCTGATGCTGGGAAAGATTGAAGGCAGGAGGAGAAAGGGGAGACAGAGGATGAGATAGTTGAATGGCATC
Source organism: Moschus berezovskii (assembly GCF_049115385.1). Classification (NCBI taxonomy): domain Eukaryota; kingdom Metazoa; phylum Chordata; class Mammalia; order Artiodactyla; family Moschidae; genus Moschus; species Moschus berezovskii. The sequence continues at coordinate 41,049,786 of NC_142480.1, read as the reverse complement.
AGCGACACAATGGACGTGAATTTGAGAAAACTCTGTGAGATGACGGAGGACAGGAAAGCCAGGCATGCTGCAGTCCATGGGTTCGCAGGACACTACTGAGCGACTAAACAACAGCAACAAAAAATGATAAACTGTGTGTGGTGTTCTGGGACTTTCCTTTTTCTTTTTTTTTCACTTCACATCAAGTTTCTAAGGCTCAGCTACATTGTAGCCATAGCCCCAGCATAGCTGTGGTTCATTTCACTTCTCTACAATATTCTTCAGCCAGCAAATCATCATGTGAGTGTCCTTCTCCCAGCAATAAATAAATGTGATGTCTCTAAGAACATGGTTGCTAGAACAGCCCTGTGCATGCCCTCTGGTTTGTGTATGTCAGAGTTTCTCTGGAGCACGTGCCTAGAATTGGGATGACTGGATTTGTGTATACTGCATACCAATGCTTTGCCAGTTACAAGTGTAGGAAATGGCATTTTCAAGTTTGTGAATTTTTTAAAAAATCCTGTGTAGGTGTCTTCTGATTAAATAGGAAAATTAACTGTTACATAATTGTATGCATCAGTCTTTTCTCTTTTTTATAGCAGTTTTATGAAGATATAATTTGTGAGCCATATGACTTACCTGTTTAAAATGTACAGTTCATTTTGTTTTTGTTAGTGTATTCATAGATTAGAGAGGGCTTCCCTGGTGGTTCAGAGGTTAAAGCGTCTGCCTGCAATGTGGGAGACCTGGGTTTGATCCCTGGGTCGGGAATATCCCCTGAAGAAGGAAATGGCAACCCACTCCAGTATTCTTGCCTGGAGAGTCCCATGGAGGGAGGAGCCTGGTAGGCTACAGTCCACGGGGTCACAAAGAGTTGGACACGACTCAGCTACTTCACTTCACTTCGTAGAGTTGTGCTACCATCTCTATAATCAGGTCTAGAGCATTTCATCACCCCAGAAAGAAACCCTACACCCACTGGCTGCCACGCGCCATCATGCCCTGGCTGCCCCAGCCCTAAGCATCAACTAATCTACTTTCTGTCTCTACAGAGTTGCTTACTCTGGACATTTCACATGATGGAATGATAGAGTGTATGGTCTTTTTTGTGACTTGACTTCTTTCCCTTAACACAATGATCCCCAAGCTTTTTGACAGCAGGGACAGATTTCATGGAAGACAAGTTCTCCAGTGACCGAGGAGGGGAGGGTGGTTTGGGCATGATTCAAGCACATCACATTTATTGTGCATTTTGTTTCTATTATTACTATATTATGACATATAATGAATTAATTGTACCGCTCACCATAGTGCAGAATCAGTGGGAGCCCTGAACTTGTTCTCCTGCACCTGGATGGTCCCATCTGGGTGTGACAGGAAACAGTGACACCCCAAGTGTGTTGCTTATGTCTTCTCTGGAATCTTGTGTTGGTTGCTGTCACTTCAGAAAACCCTGATTCACAAAGATGGGATACTGAAAATGGATGCAGGCTTTTCAGTGCTTTTGTGCAATCTCAGGGTATTCTACCTTGACTTTAATCCAGAATGTATGGAGATTTGAAGTTGTTTCAAACATACTCTTTAGACCACCGTCATTTGTGATCTCAAGTAGTTGATCTTCTAGCACAGATAAAGTCAGTTCAGCTGGCTTATTCACGGGTGGTGGCAGATCCATGCATTCTCAATCTGGGGGTCTTTCATGGTTGGAAAATAAGGCTCAAACTCTTAATCTCTTTCAAAATCCCTGTTACTGTTTGAAACGTCAAAAGTCCCAATGTTCACTCATCACCCCCATAGTTCCAGTTTGGCTTTGAATGCAGTCACTTCATCTGCTGGCTTGAGCACAGTTGTCATTCTTCCCGAAAGTGATAGATTGAGTTAGTTGAGCAGGTTGAATATGTCACAGAAGTAAGAAAATTTTGTGACCCATTCTGTGTACTGAAATGTGCTGCCAGTGGGGGCTGCTTTTCTAAAAGAAATCTTTTCACAGTGGGGAGACCCGCATTCAGAGGCAACCTCTTTGATGCGAGTAGTGAAACCCAGAAGCCATTCAGTCATGGCAGCCACTCCATCCGAGCATCAGTTCAGTTCAGTTCAGTCACTCAGTCGTGTCCGACTCTTAGTGACCCCATGAACCACAGCACGCCAGGCCTCCCTGTCCATCACCAACTCCCGGAGTTCACTCAAACTCATGTCCATCAAGTCGGTGATGCTATCCAGCCACCTCATTCTCTGTCGTCCCCGTCTCCTCCTACCCCCAATTGCTCCCAGCATCAGAGTCTTTTCCAGTGAGTCAACTCGTCGCATGAGGTGGCCCAGTATTGGAGTTTCAGCTTTAGCATCAGTCCTTCCAATGAACACCCAGGACTGATCTCCTCTAGAATGGACTGGTTGGATCTCTTTGCAGTCCAAGGGACTCTCAAGAGTCTTCTCCAGAACCACAGTTCAAAAGCATCAATTCTTCGGCGATCAGCTTTCTTCACAGTCCAACTCTCACATCCATACATGACCACGGGAAAAACCATAGCCTTGACTAGACGGACCCTTGTTGGCAAAGTAATGTCTCTGTTTTTTAATATGCTATCTAGGCTGGTCATAACTTTCCTTCCATGGAGTAAGCGTCTTTTAAGTTCATGGCTGCAATCAGCATCTGCAGTGATTTTGGAGCCCAAAAAAATGAAGTCTGACACGGTTTCCACTGTTTCCCCATCTATTTCCCAAGAAGTGATGGGACCAGATGCCATGATCTTTGTTTTCTGAATGTTGAGCTTCAAGCCAACCTTTTCACTCTCCTCTTTCACTTTCATCAAGAGGCTTTTGAGTTCCTCTTCACTTTCTGCCATAAGGGTGGTGTCATCTGCATATCTGAGGTTATTGATATTTCTCCTGGCAATCTTGATTCCAGCTTGTGCTTCTTCCAGCCCAGCGTTCCTCATGATGTACTCTGCATAGAAGTTAAATAAGCAGGGTGACAATATACAACCTTGACGTACTCCTTTTCCTATTTGGAACCAGTCTGTTGTTCCATGTCCAGTTCTAACTGTTGCTTCCTGACCTGCATACAGGTTTCTCAAGAGGCAGGTCAGGTGGTCTGGGATTCCCATCTCTTTCAGAATGTTCCACAGTTTATTGTGATCCACACAGTCAAAGGCCTTGGCATAGTCAATAAAGCAGAAATAGATGTTTTTCTGGAACTCTCTTGCTTTCTCCATAATCCAGCGTATGTTGGCAATTTGATCTCTGGTGCCTCTGCCTTTTCTAAAACCTGCTTGAACATCTGGAAGTTCACGATTCACATATTGCTGAAGCCTAGCTTGGAGAATTTTGAGCATGACTTTACTAGCTTGTGAGATGAGTGCAATTGTGTGGTAGTTTGAGCATTCTTTGGCATTCCCTTTCTTTGGGATTGCCATCCGAGCGTATACAGACACAAAATGACTAATTCAGTGTTCCCAATATGTGCCCATTTAGAGGCTTAAATAGTTCTGCAACTGTGGTGTTGATTGGCAACAAAAGTGCACATAACACAGTCTCCTGCACATTCTCCTGAAAAATATCTCCCACAGAAACAGGCGTTGTCTTGTCAACACAGGTAGACTCATCAGACCTCTCTGCTAATGATAATCTGTGTTTGTAACTGCTGCCCAGCACTAGCATCACTGCCTCAGCTCCATCTCAGATCATCAGGTGTTAAGATTCTCATAAGAAGCAAGCAACCTAGATGTTTCACATGTGCAGTTCATAGCAGGCTTCATACTCCTGTAAGAATCTACTGCCACCACTGATCTGACAGGAGGTGGAGCTCAGGTGGTCATGCAAGTGATGGGGAATGGCTGTAAATACAGATGATGCTCCACTCACTTGCTCGCTGCTCACCTCCTCCTGTGCAGCCTGCTTCCTGACAGGCCACAGATGGGTCCATGGCCTGAGAGTTGGAGACCCCTGCCATAGCATGCTTTTAAGATTCATTCATTTGAGTATGTTCCAGTACTTTATTCTTTTTATTTCCAAATAATATTCCAAATGGTCATCTGTTTATATATACCAGTATCTGGATATTTTATTTGTCAGTTGATGGACACTGAGGTTATTTTTGCTTTGCTCTTTTGGCTCTTGCGAGTAACGCTGCTGTGGATGTTTGTATGTAAGTTTTATGTGGAGCTATTCTTTTGCTCCTTTAGGGTTATACGGAGGAGTGGAATTGCTGGGTTGTGTGGTAGCTCTCTTTGACCTATTGAGAAGCCACTGGATTGCTTTCTAAAGTAGCTCTATCACTTTATAATCTCTCCAGCAGTGTATGAGTTTTCCAGTTTCTCCACATTCTCATCAACAGCACTTGCTGTCATCCGTCTTTTGTATTGTACCCATTCTAGTGCTGTTGTGGTTGTGGTTTGCATTTTCCTGATGGCTGATACTGTTGAGCATCTTTCCATGGGCTTTTGGCCTCTTGCATGTCTTCTTCAGAGAAATATCTGTTGAGATCCTTTGTCCATTTATAATTGTTTTGTCTTTTATTATTGCATATTTTAGATACAAGTCCCTTACCAGGTATGTTATTTGCAAATACTTCCGCCAAGTCTGTGGATTGTCTTTACATTTTCTTGGTGGTGCCCTTTGCAGCACAAAGATTTTTTTTTTCATCGATTCTTTCATTCTCTGTCTTTGGATTGGTATATTTAGGCTATTCACATTTAAAATCATTGCTGATATCATTGGCTTAATATCATTTGTTCTTCTTCCTGCTGTTTATACATCCTCTAATTATAATAGAGTGTCTTAATAATTCTGTTTTATTTCTTCACATAACACATCAATTATACTTCTTTAAAGTATTTTTTAAAGAGATTTCCTTAGAGTTCACTATATATACTGTAAACTAGTTTATGTCCACCTTCAAATAGCCCTGTGCCATTTGAAAGGTAGTGCAGGCACCTTGTGATAGAGTCTTCCCAGTCTCTCCCTCTTGCCTTGGTGATGCCAGTCTTCAGGGGGAGTGCTTCCTGTGCTCTTGTTGAAGAAGTGCCTCCGTACCTGAGGTCAACAGTCTCTCCCATGCTATTCATCAGTGTCGCAGAGGGCAGCAGACGGCACTGCGGCCTTTCCTTTAGAATAGCCCCATCCCAGCACCCCAGAGGTGGTCAGGGCGTGTCATCCTTCCTTGGCACATGTGCTTGGCTCTGTGTTCTGGAGCTGGGAAGTGAGCCAGGAGGTCCCTCGGGGGCACTGGACACACTTTCAGGTAGACCCAGTCCTTGGACAGAATATAACAGAACACATGGAAGGTTATGTCAGTTCAAGGTAGATCCTTTGAGCCAGGGTGGTATTTCAGGGATGTGGGAGCAGTGTGGATGCAGAGCTTGAGTCTGACGTCCACCGGGAGGTCTGGGAGTCCCCAGTGTACCCCAATCTGAGAGGGTCTGAGGGCGTGGGGGAAGGCCCTCACTCATGCCAGCTGCTCTTGTCCAGGCCTCGCCTGAAGGCAGTGCCTGTGGTCACTGAGGGGCTCTGGGTCTGGGCACTGAGCTCCTGGGGACTCTGCTGCATGGTGCACAGTGGCTCAGTGGGCTTCAGCTTCCACGTGTCAAGGGGCTGCCCCTCTTTTCCTGGGTTCATGCCACCTCTGTCATCACCTCACCCCCTCCTGGCCTCTGTCAGCTGTTCCTGCCACTGGCCTTGACTTCAGAATCCTTGGTTCTCACTGAGAGGTGGTGGGGTGGAGCATCCTTGTCACCTGCCAGACAGAGAGGACAGCTACCGGGATGCTGCCCTGCCCCCAGGCATGCTCTTACCCCTTGGTGAGCAGTTTCCAGGAGACTGATCCCTTCACTTTTACCCACTAACACCAGCAGCAGCAGGGACGACCCTTTTGGGGATGAAGATGAAAACCTCTGAGGCAGGCCTAGCTGTTGGATGTATGAGCCCCTCCCCCAGTCCCTGCGGACCCAGTGTCCGTGAGTCTGGAGAGCCACTGCCCCATGGGTGTCCTTAGTTCCAGCACCCTGACCTCCCCAGCCATCAGCTTTGGTTCTCTCTTGATGCTGATTGGCTAGTCTTGGCGACTGTAAATACGTCCTGCATGTCTGAGTTAGATGTTACAGGTCCCAGTGTGGGGAAAGCATTGTGTCAGTTTGTCTGGCCCTGTCTGGGCAGTTTACATCCCCTCGGCCTCCTTTCTATGTGCAGGCTCTGCTGGCGCACAGTGACTCCCCCAGGGCAGCTCCATGACCTCTGGGTCCCATCTCATTGATGGGTGTGGGGGCAGGGGTGTGGCTGGGTCCAGAGGAGGAAAGGCCCCACTGTGAGGGACACAGGGACACACCTTTTGCTCACGTTGGTGGGAGGGCTGCTTCAGTAGATAAGTGAAGTCAGGTCTAGTTGCGACCAGTGTGTCTGACAGGCCCACTTCTTCCCACCACCTTTCCCAGTCGTTATTTCAGAATGTTGTGCATTGTGATTTTTTTTTTTTCTTTTTGACTCTGGAACCTTGGAGTTGCACTCTGGGGTGCCACAGTGGCCTGCTGGTTCCCCACGTGTGTTCTTAGTTACTGATTTATAGATTTTAATTCCCCTCCTCCCTCCCTCCCCCACTGTGTGCTCTCTAAGGCCATAAGCAGAATCCACCTGACTTTACAGGCTTTGCAGTCACAGTTGTCAGGTTGCCAGGCACCCGTTCTCCCCAGGCCCCACGCACTTCCTGCACTTCATCCCATGTATCAGTATGTGCAATCACGGATGCTCTGGATTGCGTGTAACCCAGTGCCATGGATGACCCTGAGTCCTACACGTGCACACAACCAGTCCTGGCAAGGTGGTTGTCTCAGTACTCCAGGAATGTATACATAGCCCAGTCCCAGGACCCCCTTTTGAGGGACTATTTTAGGATCGCTTGCAGTGAGGGTTGCTTTATGAGTCAGGATCTCAGCAGGAGAAATTAGGGTACTGGGAGGAGGGTAAATTGATAGACTCACCTTTCCCTAGGTGTGGGCAGAGTTCAGAGAAACCACCTGGGACTGTTAACAACAGAATTGCTTTTATCCCACGGCCCCAAAGGGATAGAGTGGGAAGTGATGGAGCCGAGGAGGAGAGATGGCCTTGAGAAGAACCACAACTTCCAGGGAGACACAGCAAGCTTAGGAGACCCTACAGGAGAGCCAGGGGAGTAGCTCAGCCATGTTTACTCTCCTTCATCCCCTCTCTGCTCCCTTCCCAGGGTTTTCCAGGACCAAACTGCACCCTCAACCATAGGGCGCAGAGCTCACTGACACAGTCCTTGTTCCTGGAGCAGAGAGCCAGGTGGAAGAGGTTGGAAAGGAGATGTAGGGAGCTAACCTGAAGATATCTGGCCCATTCCTGTAAGTTCTAAAAGCTTTGGTTTGATGTCTCACGCTTAAATACTTACTCTGGCTTGAACTTGTTTTTGATGTGAAGAAGGGATTTAACTCCCTCCACCCAGTCCCGTATAAATTTCCAAGCACCATCAGTTTCTGAGTCCCTCATTTTAATTGGTTTCTGATAAATCAAGTTCAGTATTTGCATGGGTTTGTCTCTTTTCTGTTCCCTGGGTTAATCTGTCTGTCCTTGACCCAGTGCCTCATCACCTTTTTTGCTGAAGCCTCATAATAAAGCTTGATGTCTTGTCCTTTTCCAGGAATAGCGAGGCTATTCTCGGGCTGTTGGTCTAAACATGTTGACTTTGAATCAATTTGACAAGTTCCACAAAACAAATAAATCCTTTTTGAAATTTGCCAGAACTTTTATATATAAATCTGTTAGATGTGGTTGTTATATCTTTCTGATATGGGGTCTTCCTGTCTGTGAACATGGTATGTCTGTTTATTTAAGTCTCTTTTAATGTCTATTAGCAAAGTTTTGTAACTTCCTATATAAAAGACTTGCATTCTTTTCTTCAGTGTATTGTTCTGTTCCTCAGTTGTGTCCGACTCTTTGTAACCCCATCGACTGCAGTACACCAGGCTTTCCTGTCCTTCACCGTCTCCTGGAGCTTGCTCAAACTCATGTGCATTAAGTCAGTGATGCCATCCAACCATCTCATCCTCTGTCATCCCCTTTTCCTCTTGTCTTCAGTCTTTCCCACCATCAGGGTCTTTTCTAATGAGTTGACACTTCACATCAGGTGGCCAAAGTATTGGAGCTTCAGCTTCAGCATCAGTCCTTCCAATGAATATTCAGGGTTGATTTCCTTTTGGATTGACTGGTTGGATCTCCTTGCAGTTCAAGGGACTCTCAAGAGTCTTCTCCAACACCACAGTTCAAAAGCATCAATTCTTTGGCGCTTAACCTTCTTTCTGGTCCAACTCTCACATCCATATATGTCTACTGGAAAAAACCATAGCTTTAACTATATGGACCTTTGTTGGCAAAGTAATGTCTCTGCTTTTTAATATGCTGTCTAGGTTTGTCATTGCTTTTCTTCCAAGGAGCAAGTGTCTTTTTAATTTCATGGCTGCAGTCACCATCTCCAATGATTTTGGAGCCCAAGAAAATGAAGTCTGTTACTGTTTCCATTGTTTCTCATCTATTTGCCATGAAGTGATGGGACTGGATGCCATGATTTTAGTTTTGTGAATATTGAGTTTTAAGCCAGCTTTTTCACTCTCTTTCACCCTCATCAAGAGGCTCTTTGTTCCTCTTCACTTTCTGCCATAAGGGTGGTGTCATCTGCATGTCTGAGGTTATTGGTATTTCTCCTGGCAATGTTGATTCCAGCTTGTGCTTCCTCCAGCCCAGCATTTCACATCATGTACTCCGGGAGTTGGTGATGGACAGGGAGGCCTGGCGTGCTGTGATTCATGGGGTTGTGGAGTGTCGGACACGACTGAGCGACTGAACTGAACTGAACTCTGCACATACGTTAAATAAGCACAGTGACGATATACTGCCTTGACATACTCCTTTCCAATTTGGAACCAGTCCGTTGTTCCACGTCTGGTTCTAACTATTGCTTCTTGACCTGCATACAGTTTTCTTAGGAGGCAGGTAGGGTGGTCTGGTATTCCCATCTCTTGAAGAATTTTCCACAGTTTGTTGTGATCCATAGAGTCAAAAGCTTTAGCATACTCAATGAAGCAGAAGTAGATATTTTTTCTGGGATTCTCTTGCTTTTTCTATGATCTAACCAATGTTGGCAATTTGATCTCTGCTTCCTCTGCCTTTTCTAAGTCCAGCTTGAACATCTGGAAGTTCTTGGTTCACATACTGTTGAAGCCTGGCTTGGAGAATTTTGAGCATTACTTTGCTAGCATGTGAGGTGAGTGCAGTTATGCGGTAGTTTGAACATTCTTTGGCATCGCCCTTCTTTGGGATTGGAATGAAAACTGAGCTAGTTTTCTAAATTTGCTGGCATATTGAGTGCAGCAGTTTAACAGCATCATCTTTTAGGATTTGAAATAGCTCAACTGGAATTCCATCACCTCCAATTGCTTTGTTTGTAGTGTTGCTTCCTAAGGTCTCCTTGGCTTTGCACTCCAAGATGTCTGGCTCTAGGTAAGTGATCACACCATTGTTCAGTGTATGGATACCTTAAATTTTCTATATATAGGAATTGCACATTTTTTGTTACATGTATGGTAGCTTAAGTTTTCCAGCAGTTGTTGCTGGAAAAAAAATCACCCAGTTGACTTTTTAAAAATATTGTTCTTATATCTGACCACCTTGCTGTAAACTCCCTTATTCTTTCTAGGAATTGGAAATGCTTTCAGTATTTCCCTGTTAAGATGGATATTTGCTGTTTGTTTTTATAGATAGCTTTTTACCAGGTTAAGGAATTTCCTTTCTCTTTCTAACTTGCTAAGAGCTTCTTATCATATGGGTGTAGAATTTTAGCAGAAGTTCTCCTGTATCTCCTTTAATCTTGTTCATGTAATGATTACATTTATTGATTTTCTAATGTTAAAATACCCTTGCATTTGTCAGATAATCTAAACATGGTCACAGTGGATTATCTTGTTTATGCTTTGCTTAATTTGGCTTTCTAATATTCTAGTTAAAAGTTTGCTTCTGTATTCATAAAAAAATGAACCCATGATATATTCCTTTCTTGTACTATCCTTGTTTGGTTTTAATATTAAAGATTTTCTGGCCTTACAAAATTTTACTCTTTTTCTGTTCTCTGGAAGAGTTTATGGTAGACTGAGATGATTCACACCTTGATTTTGGTAGAACTTACCCATAAAACTGTATAGGCCTGTTTGTGTAATAGAAAACATTTTTTTTTTAACTACTGCTTCTGTTTCTTTAATGGAAAGTCTGACATCCAGGGACTTGCTTATATTATATACATTTTCAAATTTGTTAGCTTAACATCATTCATAGTGCTTCTTTATTATTTTTAAATTCTCTGCTTTGCTTATATTATATACATTTTCAAATTTGTTAGCTTAACATCATTCATAGTGCTTCTTTATTATTTTTAAATTCTCTGCTTTGCTTATATACATTTTCAAATTTGTTAGCTTAACATCATTCATAGTGCTTCTTTATTATTTTTAAATTCTCTGCTTTACTTGTAGTCATGTCTCCTTTCATTTACAGCATCACTTCTTGTCTCTTCTCTCAGTTTTTCTTTGTTGATATTGCTGTGAGTTTGCCCTTCTTCCTAGATTTTGGCCTTGTTTATTCTCTTTATTATGAATTTATTTTCTCTTTTTGCAGAATTCTGCTCCTAACTTTATCATTTTCTCCTGTGGCTTATTTATTTAGTTAAACAGTGGTTTTAATTAGACTCTTAATCTCATGAATTTTCAGCGTGTCTCCTAATTTGAGCACCTAAAGTGATATGTTTCCCTCCCACCACCTCATTCACTGGTGCTTATAAAGTTGTTGTATGTAGTATTTTCACTCATCCCGTTCTACGCATTTTTAAATTCCCATTATGATGTTTTCTTTGACCCACGAGTCATATGAACATATTTGTTAATTTCCGAGTGTGTGGATTTTTTGAATCCCTCTTCACCTTACTGATGTTGCTCTTAATTCCACTGCCATCGGACACTGTGTTGTCTTGGAAATCAGTTTTCTGATGCTGTGGGGGATGTGCTTCTGGCCCTGGTCCCGGATCAGGCTTTGATAAGGTCCTGTGTGTCTGGAAAGAGTGCTGTCCTCTGTTGTTGGGGTGGAGTTCTGGGTCCTCTGGACCCTCTATGTCTCCGTTGCCTTTTTGTCCTGTTCTCTGGGGATTTTGCTGTGCCTCACGGCCTCTGCAGCCTGGGGCATGTCCAGGAGGAACAGGTTTGGGCTGGCCCCAGAGGATGAGGAGGATCCTGTGCGATGGATAGCGGTGGGACAAGGCCGCAGAGTGGTGTAGCCTCCAAGGGAGGGCAGAGAGGAGGGCCAGCACCAGAGAGCTTGGGCAAGGCCCTGCACAGAAGAGAGGCCGGGGAGAGTTGTCTGAGGGGCCCACAGAAGGGAGGCAGCGAGGGCTGAGTTGGGGGGTCTGGCTCTGTGGCGTGAGCTCTGGGACGCCTGGTAGTGCTCAGGGTCTCCTGAAGTGACAGCCTGACCACGTGGTCAGGGGGCTGGAAAGGCAGGAGTCGCCAGAGGTAGGGTTCTGAGGGCAGTGATTGAAACAGCAGCCCCAGAGGACCAGGTGGGCCAGTGACCAGGAGCATCCGGGTTGTGGTGGACAGGTAGGGAGAACTGTGGTGAAGGAGGGATTTGGGTGTGGGGGCCTGGCAGGGGCATGCCCACTGTGGCTGGAATTGCAGGGCGTCTGGGAGAGAAGAGGGGAGTTCCAAGGCCAGGGTGTCAGGAGTTTGCTTATCAGGTCATCAAAGTCCTCTGTCGCAGCACAGTGGTAAGGAAGGAGGAGGTGGAACCTCTTGATGGTGGCCACCCTGGGAGCACAGGGGTGGCGGGTCGGTGGACCTGGGCGGTGGGAGAGCTCCCAGGAGCGTCCTGTCCTGGGAGGCTGTCCATGATCACGCTGCTGACTGTCCAACCTCAGTGTTTCTGAGGCCAGAAGGAGAGCCGTGAACACTTAGGCTGGACGCCGGGACTGGGAAAACCAGGACGCACTGCTGACTGGGGGCTCCCAGGCAAGTGGGAGCTTTCAGCTAAGATGAGATTAAGACATGGTATACAGGTACACCATGTGGATGGAGAAGTGTGTTGTTTGTTTGTCTGAGGCTTTTTAAAAAGTGATCACTCATGGTAAAATACATGCAACATAAAACACACCATTTCCACCATTTTTCAGTGGACATTTCAGTGGCATTGGGTATACTGACAGAGCTCCTTCTGTTGCAAAACTGAAAATCTGTGTCTGTTAAAACTAATGGACCACCAGGAAATTCCCTCATTTAAAAATAATAATAGGGATTCCCAAGGGCTCAGTGAGAGGACTTAGTAGGGGCTGCATGAGACTCTGTCCGTGTCCTTGGGGACAAACACAGTAGAGCCTACAGGGGCTCAGTCTAGGCTGCTGGGCCTGTTGCTCATGGGGAGATGCCCTGAGAGGAGTAGCACTGTGAGAACAGAGCAGGGAAGGCCCTGGAGGTGGGGGGTGGCCTCTAGAGGGGCCCAGGGGTACATGCAGCCCCCCAGCTATATTTTATTTTATCTAGAATGGTTTCAGAAAATTGGAATAGTTACTGGCTTCCCTGGTAGCTCAGAGGTTAAAGCGTCTGCCTCCAATGCGGGAGACCTGGGTTCAATCCCTGGGTTGGGAAGATCCCCTGGGGAAGGAAACGGTAACCCACTCCAGTATTCTTGCCTGGAGAATCCCATGGATGGAGAAGCCTGGTAGGCTACAGTCCACGGGGTCACAAAGAGTTGGACACGACTGAGCGATGGAACGGAACATTTAAACTTTGGGAGGTTCAGTTCAGTTCAGTCGTTCAGTCGTGTTCGACTCTTTGCGACCCCATGAACCGCAGCACACCAGGCCTCCCTGTCCATCACCAACTCCCGGAGTTTACTCAAACCCATGTCCATCAAGTCAGTGATGCCATTCAACCATCTCATCCTCTGTTGTCCCCTTCTCCTCCTGCCCTCAATCTTTCCCAGCATCAGGGTCTTTTCAAATGAGTCAGTTCTTTGCATCAGGTGGCCAAAGTATTGAAATTTCAGCTTCCACATCAGTCCTTCGGATGAACACCCAGGACTGATCTCCTTTAGGATTGACTTGTTGGATCTCCTTGCAGTCCAAGGGACTCTCAAGAGTCTTCTCCAACACCACAGTTTGGAAGCATCAATTCTTCGGCGCTCAGCTTTCTATATAGTCCAACTCTCACATCCATACATGACCCCAACAGAAAAACCATAGCCTTGACTAGACGGACTTTTGTTGGCTAAGTAAAGTCTCTGCTTTTTAAATGCTGTCTAGCTGTGGTGTTGGAGAAGACTCTTGAGAGTCCCTTATACTGCAAGGAGATCCAACCAGTCCATTCTAAAGGAGATCAATCCTGGATGTTCATTGGAGGGACTGATGCTAAAGCTGAAACTCCAATACTTTGGCCACCTCATGCGACGAGTTGACTCACTGGAAAAGACTCTGATGCTGGGAAAGGTTGGGGGCAGGAGGAGAAGGGGACGACGGAGAATGAGATGGCTGGATGGCATCACCGAATCTGTGGACATGAGTTTGAGTGTACTCCGGGAGTTGGTGATGGACAGGGAGGCCTGGCGTGCTGTGATTCATGGGGTCGCGGAGACTCGGACACGACTGAGCGACTGAACTGAACTGAACTGAACTGAGGTTGGTTATTTAAACATTGGGAGGAACTCTGCTCAATATTCTGTAGTAACCTAAATGGGAAAAGAATTTGAAAAAGAATAGATATGTGTGTGTGTGTATGGTTATATCTGAATCACTTTGCAGTATACCTCAAACTAATTAATACAGCATATAAATCAACTATACACCAATATAAAACAAAAATGTAAAAAAATTAAATTTTGGGATATTTCAGATAGAAATTTGTTTCTAGCATCTCTTTCTGAATGAGTTTTATTATTACAAAGCTTATTATAAAATTTAAAAATTATTGATTTTTTTAATTAAAAAATTACTATGAAGTATTATAAGAGTTGCATTTTAAAGTTGAACATTATACTTCAGCTTATTGATAGGAACAATAAATTCATTGCTACCTACTTTCTTATAATTTTTTAGTTGAAAATTCACTTTCACTTTTCACTTTCATGCATTGGTGAAGGAAATGGCAACCCACTCCAGTGTTCTTGCCTGGAGAATCCCAGGGACGGGGGAGCCTGGTGGGCTTCCATCTATGGGGTCGCACAGAGTCGGACATGACTGAAGCGACTTAGCAGCAGCAGCAGCAGCAGCAGCATACAAGGTACAGTCCACGGGATCGCAATGAGTTGAACGTGACTGAATGACTAAAAGACAACAGCAATAGTTAATTTACAATATTGTATTAATTTTAGCTATACAGCAAGGTGATTCACTTTATATATAAAGTGAATATATATAATATATCCAACACATATAATGTTTATATTATATATATATATTACTTATAGCATATATAATATATATATATATTCAGATTCTTTTCCTTTATAGTTTATTACAAGATATTGATATAGTTCCCTGTGCAATGGTGCAGGTCCTCGTTATTTATCTATTTTATGTATAGTAGTGTGTATGTGTTGATCCCAAGGCTCTCCGTCAGCTTCTCTTGAAAAATAGGAGAGCTGGTCCCTTCCGCACAGGGAGGCAAAGAGGGAGTGTGACCCCAAGGGTCATGTTAGATCCTGTCAGGTCTCAGGACAGATGCGCTCTGTGCCTCAACTTGGCTCTCTCTTCCCCAGCGGGGCTAGGCATCACCCTCCCAGAGGATTTGCCCATCATCCTCTGGGAGGGGCAGGTCCTTGCTTCTGATCTGGCTCCAGAAGAGAAGCTGCTGCGCCTGGGGGCACAAGGGTTCAGTCTCTGGGCACCCTGTTCCTACTCAGGGGATGTGCCATCTGTCTGCCAGTGAGAGTGTGGAGGTACCAGTTCTCGGCTCCAGCGAGGGACCATACATCAGACAGATCCTCACAGAACTAATGAGCACACCTCACTCAGAGTGAGTTTGTCTTACAGACTTGGTCACATGACTGATGACAGAGGCATGAATTCACCTCACAGAGCGGAAAAAAGTGACTCAGCCTAGAATCAATTGTATATTTCAACCTCATTCTCTATACATGGATAAAAAAGGAACAAGAAGGAAGTCTTTCTCAGGGACTTGAAACACCCTAAGGGTGGCCAGATGGGGTGGGCATTGTGGCCCCAGCCCTGCCAGTCCCCATGGCCCAGCGCAGGCCTGTCCAGTAGGCGGGGCACTGTTCACTCTGGCTTTGTTGGCTCTGTCAAGGTGGGAGTGTTTTCCCCACGGGGGCCACTGATAAAGAAATATGTGTGTGTTTTTAATTGAAATTAAAGAGCAAATGGGATTTGTTATCTGGCTTTGTGACTGACTTTGTTGCAATCCATTTTCCCTCCAAAGTGAGATGCATATTACTTCTTACAGAAATAATAGGGGAAAAACTACCTGAACAACAGCCTGCCCTGTGTCAGGCCCTGAGCAGGCATCTCACATGTGTCCTGCTTCATTTATCCTCCCAGCAAGCGTGGGGTGGGGTGGGGGGTTAGGGAGGGGTGCTGTCATCTCCGCTGCCTAGTAAGGGAAATGACAGCAAAGAGAAATTAAGGAACTTGCCTGGAGTCTCTTCAATAAAATGGAGGACCTGGCCCTTAGATCCAGGCAGCCTGGCTCCAAGGCTGCAGTCACTGCGTGGAGTCTCCCTTGCCCCAAGTTCAATGCTAGGCAGTGACCAGAGTCCCTTTGCCGTCACCTCCCTGCCCTGGCCCCATCTTGCCCCGTTTTTCCTCGAAATCCTGGTGAAGAACTTCTCCCCACTAGCAGGATACCAGCTTCTCAAAGCATGGACCCCCTTTCTCTGTAGGAGCATCAGGCCGCCTGTTGCTTGGAGTCTGTGATCTGAATGCTGACCTTGCAGAAGAGCCTCCACTGGGCCTCCCTCACCTGTCCTGAGCTGCTCACTTCTGTGGATCTCCTCCTGGAGGCAGGTCCCAGACACCGTGACCCAGCTTGAGACCTGCCTGGAGCCTTGTGGAGAGAGTAGAGGTGTGAGCGGACAGGTGCCCAGCAGCCGCGTGGGTTCCCGGGCATAGTGAACACGGGGTGCTGTGGTGGTAGGGCATCCTCGGCCCTGCTCACGAGTTGCTGGCAGACAGTCGTGTGTGTTGACTTTGTGACTCGTGGGCGGAGGTGAGAGGGCAGACCGAACAGGGTGATCTGTTTTTTCTCTCTCCTTTTACACACTGACTTCTTGCCTATAAATGAGTGCTTTTGAAGTTTTACTTTGAATATGAAAGTTCTGTTGGGAACTTTTTATGGCCACACACTCCATAAACCATCATGTTAGCATGAAAGGGACCGAGAGACGCTGGTCCAGCACCTCCTCAGAAAGTGGAGTCTGACCAGGGCGGAGACGGGCGGCCCCTGCAGCCCCTGACCCGAGATGCCGCAGCTGCATGGACAGTCACAGCAGCACAGCAAAAGGCCCGATGGGGAGAGCCACACGAGGCCCTGCTCTAGTTTATAAACCAGGACATGCTGTGTGGCTGGAAAGGGCCCTCCAGGTGGGTGTTGGTGGAGCTGGGGCAGCTGCCCCCCAGGGGACTCTTCACTGTGAGTCACAGGAGTGGGGTTGAGTCCTGAAGCCAAACAACAGCGCATGGCTCTCTCCCTGTGTTCTTGGAGTGCATGGTGTCGAGTTTGGGCACTCATGTGCTTTTGCTGAAGGCTTCCCCGGTGATTCAGAGGTAAAGAACCCACCAGCAGTGCAGGAGACACAGGTTTGATCCCTGGGTTGGGAAGAGCCCCTGGAGGACGGCATGGCAACCCCCTCCAGTATTCTTTCCTGGAGAATCCCATGGATGGAGGAGCCTGGCAGACTACACTATATGCGGTTGCAGAGTCAGACACGACTGAAATGACTGAGCTCCCACTCATGTACTTGTACTGAAGGTTTCTTAGCTCTGTGAAGTACAAGCCTCATGTCTGAGCGGGGTCAGCCCCCATACCCCCACCTGCCAAGAGGCCAGCTTCCAGGATGGGCCAGAGCTGCGCGCTCAGCAGACCCCCAAGGACAGGCATCAGGAGTTGAGGGATATTGGATCAGGTGGATGTGGGCTGTCTCTATGGGCATGGCTGTCTCCTCCCTGGTGTCTCTTTTCCCTTTAGGGGAAACCACGTAATAGAGAGGGATGCAGGACTGGGTTGAGTGGCCTGGAGCCCAGAGTAGTTCGTAACCACGGCCGGGCAGTGTTGCTGGGCCCTGTCCTGTCCTGGGCGGGCTGCACCTCCCCTCCTCGGGCCTCCAGTGCTGCTGTCACTGGGGCTAGGGGTGCCCAGCACCCAGAGTGACCCCAGAGAGAAGTTAGTTTTAGGAAAGGTGGGACAAGAATGTCGAGGAGACATTTTTTCTGTAATTGCAATAAAATACACATAATAAAATTTACCATCTTAGCCATTTTTAAGTGAACTGTTCAGTGACATCAAGTACACTCACATTGTGGTGCAGCCATCACCTCCATCATTTCCAGAACATTCTCAATCTTCTAGAAATGAAACTCTCCCTGCCCTGGCCCCTGACGCCCACTGTCGCTGTCTCTGTGATTGTGACTCATCTGCTGCCTCTGTGGGGTCACAGAGGATTGTCCCGTGTGCGTCTTGTCTCATTGAGCGTCAGGGCTTCAAGGTTCACCCATGCTGTCGCAGATGTCAGAGCTGCCTTCCTTTTTGAGACTGAGTGATGGTCCCTGTGGGCATGGACTGCACCTTATTATCGCTCCATCCATCCATGGGCACTGGAGTTGCCTCCTTCTCTTGGCTACTATGAACATTACTGTTCACATGTCTGTTGGAATCCCTGCTTTCTCTTCTTTAGGGTATTGAAGCGATGTATTTTTAAAGTGAATATTTTAAAGATTAATTTCTTCAAAACACTTTTTAATTTCCCTTAGGATAATTCCTCTCAGGTGAGAGTTTCAGATATTAAACTTTTGAGTTGTAAACATTTCTCTCATAAGGATAGAAATCTTCTTTATCAAATGTTGTAGCCTTCTCACCCGCCTCCGTCAGGTAACCCTAGGCTGCAGCTTGGTGCTGGCCCTTCTTTCTAGGGAGCCTGGGAGGGGGCCAGTAGGACCAGGTGGGCCTTCCCCGGTTTCTTTGCTCAGGGCAGCCCAGCACTGACCACCCCCAACCCCACACCACCCCGAGTGCTGTGTGGCCATTGTGCTGAAGGTCGCTGGTATCATCTCCATTCACAAGCTGAGGTGCTCTCTGCTGAGAGCAGTGTGGGTGTGTCTGTCCCGGGCTCTCTTACCTGGAGATGGGACCCTCTGGGGTGAGGCTGTCCCCATATGCCTTCCATGCTCAGCAAGAAAAAGGCATGCTCTAGCATGAGGAGAGCCCAATCCCCTGTCACAAGGACCACGGGCTACCTGCAGTGGCAAGTGGTTGCAGGCGGGCCACACGACAGGGCTCACATTCAGAGTAGTTGCCAGTGAGGTGCTGGAAATTTGCAGGAGGCTGAGGTAGGATCGGGATGCTGGCTTCCTTGTAAGAGTTCCAGGTCCCTGTTCTTGACCTGCCCCCTGCCTCCCAGTCGGGGATCCCTCTCCCCCGTGGAGTCCACGCACTGCAGAGCAGTTAGCAGGCAGCAGGGACATGGGGTGAACCCAGCCTCACCCTCACATCAAGTCAGCTTCATGGAGTTGGGGGGTGGTCGAGCTTAGAAATGGGATAAATGAATAATTCTGGAAGTCATAAAGACACCTTTAAGCAGTAAAGGGTTTAAGATGAAAATCTTCCAAAAGGCTGTGTAGTTTTTCAGATGTCTCTCTGTGGATGTAAATGGTGTAGCTTGATCTATACATTAACCATCCTCATCTGAAGCGAGACCGTTCAGCTTGGTGACTTCAGGGAAGAGAAAATGAAGTCTGTTAAGTAAAAATTAATGGTTTTTCAGGAATTTGTAGGAAATCGAGCAGCTTAATGACATGCTTTGGGTGGATGCGTGTTGAAGAAAGCAATTTGAGCAGACTAGGAAATTGTGCAATAACCTTAACTTGGGTCAGAATTGTAATTACTGCAGTAACAGTGTCGCTGTGTGTCTCTGTAACCAAAATGGGAAGCAGGATTTTTTAAAAACGCTTTTAAAAGTAACAACAACTTGTCCATTCTCTCTCTCTGGACTTCCTTCATTATAAATACCAGGTAACCCAGTGCTGGCTAAATATAGGTTCAGTGGCCATCTCTGTTTATGACCTTCTTTAGGCGGAAGTCACCAGCACAAGGCCAGATTAATTTGGTGTGTAGGTTTTTATAGGCTCTAATTAGTTATGTTTTTCTTGAACAGACCAACTGGGATCAGTAACATTATATAACTGAACTCTGACGCCCGAGACTTTCAAACACAGACGCCTCTCTCAGAGCTGGGGCCCCTGGGAGATGCGGACCCGGCGGCCCGGCAGCCAGCCCATTGCAGCTGTGAGCAGCCGGGCTCAGAACATCTGTTGCCAGCCAGGGGCAGCTCTAGGAGTGATAAACTGAATACTTTCTTACAAAGTCAGAAGCCTCATCTGCAGCCCATTGGTTTCTGCATCCTTGAGGTTTGACATGGCACAACCACTTATCAGCTGCTCCCTGAGGCAGATTCCACTGTGCTGGCCCAGGAGGAAGTGGGGGAGCCAGGGACAGAGCAGAGTGTGCGCTTGACCAACCTCCCTGCCTCACGGCTTGACAGCCCTGCACCTGCATCTGAGTGTCTGAGGTCACGGCCATTGGAGGCCTGAGTGGGTGGTGGACCTTTGGAGCCATGGAATGTCATCTGGGGTGGACCCAGCACACTCACCAATGACTTTGCTGCACAGCAGACTTGATGAATGACTCTGGGCCCTCCTCCTCTGTTCTCGAAGCTCTGCAGAAACCGCCAAGTCATCTCCTTTTCCTCCGGGAAGGCAGGGTGCGCCCCCCTGGCAGCACCCTGGATCCCACCTACTTCACACCTGCCCTGCTTAAACAGGGAAGTGACATGAAGCTAGCCATGCTCACACCGATGGGAAAAGCAGGACTGGAGGGGCTCTTCCTGTAAACACCCTGGCCCAGGCCTCTTTCCCCATCACACTTGGCCCCTGCCCCTTCTTTACTGGGCTTCACAAGCTGTTGCCGCACCGCCCCCCCCACCAGCCTGTGGTCCCCTGGATGCTTCCTTTCCATGGAGCGCCACCACCTGCCTCCCAGTCCCGTGACCCTTGGAATGGATGTTAGAGGAGCCAGCCTGGGCCTCACCCAGCCACTCAGCTGGTGGGTGGTCTGCCTGCATCCACAGCCTCAGGACTGTCCTGGGAAGGGGGCTAGAGACCCCAAAGACCAGATGGCTGGGAGACCCAAGGTCTTGGTCACTTCCACACTGGACAGCTCTGTGTGCGTGGACAGGAAGATATGTGTCCTTCCAGTGTGACTCAAGGTCTGTTCATTTCCCCAAACATTTCTTGACCTCCTGCTGTGCACCAGCTGCTGCCAGTGCCTGTGGGTTATACAGATGACAGTTCCTGCATTTGAGGAGCTTATCTTGGAGGGAGGGACCGAAGATGGGCTATAACGGGCACATGTAGGCACACTTGGCCCTGGGAGGTCCAGGAGGGCTTCCTGGAGGCCACGACAGCTGAGGTGATAGTTAAAATCAGAGCAGGAGGTAGACTTGGTGTGAGATGGCTGGTGTGAGCAGGCTTGGGGGTGTGAAAACAAGCAAGGGTCCCTCACACACGGCAGCATTGCTGGAGAACAGGGGTGATGCTGGCGAGGCCAGGCCTGTGCCAGAGGGAGAGCTGACCTGGCCTGGTCGTGGAGACATGCGTGTGCCCTGTGAGGGGCCCACGGGCTTCTGCTCCTCCAGGAGGTGAGGATGGCAGTGTGGTGGAGAGTAACGGAGGCCAGGAGGCAGTAGGGCCCTGCCCCATGATGGGGGCAACAAGGAGCCACCAGACTTGAGAACCCTTCAGGATGTCACTCTCCGAGGGCTTGGTGACAGATGCCTGGGAGGACGGTCGTACCTTCACCGAGAGGAAGGTCTCCTCGGGAGGAGGGGTCTGGTGAGGGTGAGGACAGCAAGATGGTGCTGAGTTCAGGGTGATGCTCTGATTGTGGGGGTCGGCGTAGCCTTCCCAGCTCAGCATGCCAGGTGGGGGCGGGGTGTCTGGTGGGGTCATTCGGGAAGGGCCAGGCAAGAAGTGGAAGGGCCTTCTCCTAGGAAGAGCTGTCCTCGGGGTGGGTCACAACCCTCAGCTGTAGCTCGGTGCCTCCTGGAGGTGGTCCAGACCTCGATGACCAGGACCTCCATGTGGGGGCCGGCCCAGCCACAGCGAGTTTGCTCCTGTTTGCACGCCAGGCTTCCCTGTCACTCACCACCTCCTGGAGTTTGCTCAAATTCATGTTCATTGAGTTGGTGATGCTATCTAACCATCGCATCCTTTGTTGTCCCCTTCTCCTGCCTTCAATCTTTTGCAACATCAGGATCTCTTCCACTGAGTTGGCCCTTGCATTGGGTGGCCAAAGTATTGGCACTTCAGCATCAGTCCTTCCAGTGAGTAATCAAGGTTGATTTCCTATAGGACTGACTGGTTTGCTCTCCCTGCAGTCCAAGGGACACTCAGGAATCTTCTCCAGCACCACAGTTGGAAAGCATCAATTTTTTGGCGCTCAGCCTTCTTTATGGTCCAACTCTCACATCCATACGTGACTACTGGAAAAACCATAGCTTTGACTATATGGACCTTTGTTAGCAAAGTGACGTCTTTGCTTTTTAGTATGCTGTCCAGGTTTGTCATAGCTTTCCTTGCAAGGAGCATGCGTCTTCTGATTTCATGACTGCAGTCACCAAATGTAAGTACACACAAATCTGTGTATATATACACATTCTCACATCTGTGCACACATACAGTCATACATCTACATATGTACATACATAAATACACAGGCACCCATTTCCATGCCCGTCCATCCACAGACACACCCATATATGCATGGGCCACAGTGGTCTCTCTCCAGGTTCCTGCACTGGTAGGAAGGAGAGTGAGCCCCACGAGGCCCTGAGCTGCTGTGAACAGTGTGTTGCTGGGGACCAGGAGGGGTGAGTGGGGTCACTATGGCAACAGCGCTGCAGATATGTCCAGAGGCAGAAGGGTGATGGTTAGGGATGTGAACTCAGATTCACCTTCTGACTGTGTTGAGTGCAGTGAGGGGGCGGTTCTGAACCACTCAGAACCTCCATCTCCCCATCTGCACCATGAAAGTGAAGATGGCACTTGCCTTGTAAGGCTGCTGTGAGGCTCAGGTTGTGTTGTTTCAGCTGGAGGCCTGGGACAGCAGGCTGCCCTGTTCTGAACCAGGAGCCCCAACAAAAATCAGGGGCCTTGGGAGCTGCACAGAGAAGGGGAAGACAGGACTTGCTGTTGCCTGCTCTTTTTGTTCCTATTTTCCATCTGTATTTTGTACCGAGTGCATGTGGAACTAGGTTTCTAAAGTGCCTCATGGAAGGTCCTGGTTGGGAATCACATCCAACTCTTCACTGTGGGTTCTTTGATCCCATTTCTTCCAGTGTTCTGGCTTAGAATACTTTGCCAGGGTTTTAATGATGTTACCAATTTTATCAACTAATGTGTATAATTACATACCAGTGTTAAGTAAAGAGATGTGGGCCTCACACACTCAGCAGATTGTTCATTTTCTGGCAGGTGTGGTAGGCTAAGAGAACAGCTCTGATTAACCCATCGTGGAAATAACACAGAAGAAAAAGAGAAAAGCATTTACAAAAATTTTATGTTGTGACCAACACCTCCACACCCCGCCAAAATAAAAAAAAAAACTTAACAAAAAACACCTCACAGACTGGAGATTAGAGTCACTAAGGCAGAATGGATTGAGGTTCTGGGGGCTCAGTGCCAGCAAGGGCTGGTCGGTAGCTGGAGAGAATGGGAAGAGAGGAAGAAGAGAAGACTGCCTGGGCACGTGGGCAGCAGGGTTCTGCAGCAGCCACCGCCCCGTGTCAGTCAAGCAGGTGGCTCAGCCGCTGGCCAGGGAGGCGGTGTGCAGAGCACGGGCAGGTGTGGCGGCCGGGGCACAGTGTCTGGGATGGTGGGACTGTGGAGCTGGGACAAGTGCCCACATTAATGTCTGTGGAAATCAAGTGAAAATAAGGGCCTCTTCTTACCCATGGGGTTGCCCTGCATTTAAGGTGTCTTTTGTGCCCCCCGCCTCCGCCACTTCTCTGTCTGCTCTTCTGACTCCACCTCTTGTCGGTCTGACCCTGAGGCTGTATGAGTAGTGCTGCAGCGATCCTGAGCCCTAACCCGTGTGCCTGTGTGTCATTCGGTGTGAGCTTGTCGCCTGTTTGGGCACAGTGGGGAGAGTCTGAACGTAATGCTGAACTTAGCCTCCTCAGCTTCGGCATCATCCGGGTGGGGAAGGTTACTGAGTGGGGAGGCGGGGCGCTAGTCAAGGGGCAGGAAACAGCCACGTCGTAAATGCCGCATTGTCCACGCTGGGCCATGTCCCAGTTCAGGCAGGGACATGAAGGGGAGCAGAGCTTCCCGCTCTGCTAGCTCTCGAGCCTTTCTGACCTTCTTCCCATCTTGGAAACCTCATACTCCTAACCAGTCCTGATGCTGGGGAGCGTGAGTCAGATGGGAGTGACCAGGTCACTGGACAAAGATGGTGCCTGGAAAGGAGGCAGCTCCGTGACTAGATAAGATGCTGAAGGTGCTGAACCCTTTGGTATGGGAACTGGTGGTCTGGCCTCAGACTGGTCGACCCCCACCCCAGACACACCCTGCAGTAAATGCTAGAGTTGCAGGTTGGCAGGCCTTCTCTGTAAGGTCCGCACATGGCCTGTTCTAGGCGAGGGGGCAAAGGGTCCCTGTGGCAGCCACTGGGCTCGGCATCACGGCGTGGGGGCAGCTGTGGGCAGGGTCCCCAGGGAAGCTTTACTTACAGAAACAGGAGCTGTGTGTATGTCCTAGGATGGAGAGCACGGTCACCAACAGACACATCACATAGTGCACTCAGAGCAGTCAGGAGGTGGGAGCAACCCAAGTGCCCATCAGAGGGCTAATAGACAAGCGATGACGGCGTATGCCCACCATAGAGTGTGGTTCAGCCTGAAAGACGGAGGGAGTTCTGACACCTGTGGCAACAGGGGTGAACCTGGGCATCATGTTAGGGCAGCAGACCCGTCACAGAAGGGCCAGTGGTTCCCCTGAGAGCGCCAGAGTTGTCAGGTTCACAGAGATAGAGCAGATGTTCCTTGCTCTGTCTGCCCTCTGTTTGCCTGTTCGCAAATCTGTCATCTCGAGGAAGGATGGTTTCTGCTCCCCATGCCCGCACACTGCTCCAGGAGGGCCCAGGGGGTGGGAGTTCACATGTAACGGGGGCAGGACTTCAGTTTGGGGAGATGAGAAGGTTCCCAAGATGATGATGGTGATGACTGCATGACAGTGTGAATGTGCCTGGTGTCCTGAACTACAGATACTTAAAACACTGCGACAGTGGTAAATGTCATGTCTGTTCTGTGTGCTAGGTCACTTCAGTCGTGTCCAACTCTTTGCAACCCCATGGACTGTAGCCCACCAGGCTCCTCTGTCCATGGGATTCTCCAGGCAAGAATACTGGAGAG